>NC_058522.1:366490194-366794528 GCF_904849725.1 Hordeum vulgare subsp. vulgare
TGTGTGTCAAGTATTTGTTCCTAAGACCATGAGATAATGCAACTCCGTGACACCGGAGGAATGCCTTGTGTATATCAAACGTCACAACGTAACTGGGTGATTATAAAGATGCTCTACAAGTATCTCCGAGGGTGTCTATTGGGTTGGCATGGATCGAGACTAGGATTTGTCACTCCGTATAACGAAGAAGTATCTTTGGGCCCACTCGGTAATACAACATCGCAAGTAGCTTGCAAGCAATGTGACTAAGTAGTTGGTCACACGATCTTGTATTACGGGAACGAGTAAAGAGACTTGCCGGTAACGAGATTGAACTAGGTATGGAGAAACCGACGACCGAATCTCGGGTAAGTAACATACCGCTGAACAAAGGGAACTCCATACGGGATTGATTGAATCCTTGGCATCGTGGTTCGACCAATAAAAGATCTTTGTGGAATATGTAGGAACCAATATGGGCATCTGTCCCGCTATTTGTTATTGACCGTAGAGGTGTCTCAGTCATGTCTGCATAGTTCTCGAACCCGAACGGTCCGCATGCTTAACGTTCATTGACGAGATAATATTGTTGAGTTATGTATGTTGGTGACCGAAGGTTCTTCGGTCTCCCGGATGAGATCCCAGACATGACGAGGAGCTCCGGAATGGTCCGTAGGTAAAGATTCATATAGTGGAAGTTGCTATTCGTGTTCCGAAATAGTTTTGGATTCTGTCGGATTTCGTCGGAAGTGCCGGAAGGAGTTCCGGGGGTCCACGTGAGGATCAACCCACCCCGGAGGGCCCCATGGGTTGAGAGAGGTGGTGCACCAGCCCGTGATGGGTTAGCCGCCCCTCCCACCAAAGTCCCATGAGGACAAGGGCGTGGGCTAGCCCAACGGTGACCTCCATGGCTCCATCCCCTCTCCTTGGGGGCCAAGGCAACCTCCTTGGCCGTCGCCCCTAACCCTCCCCCTATATATATGAGAGGAGAGGGAGGCAGCTGATAACCCACAAGTATAGGGGATCGCAACAATTTTCGAGGGTAGAGTATTCAACCCAAATTTGTTGATTCGACACAAGGGGAAGCCAAAGAATATTCTCGAGTATTAGCAGTTGAGTTTTCAATTCAACCACACCTGAATGACTTAGTATCAGTAGCAAAGTGGTGTGATAGCAACAGTAGCAACAGTAATAGTAGCAGCAGTGACAGAGTAACAGTAGCAGCAGTGACAGCAGCAGTGACAGAGTAAGAGTAGCAGCAGTGACAGCAGTAGCGGCAAAGTAACATAGCAAGGACCAGCAGGAAAAACTCATAGGCATTGGATCGGTGATGGATAATTATACCGGATGATATTCATCATGCAACAGTTATAACATGGAGAGATATGTAACTAGCTCCAGTTCGTCAATGTAATGTAGGCATGTATTCCGTATGTAGTCATACGTGCTTAGGGAAAAGAACTTGCATGACATCTATTGTCCATCCCTCCCGTGGCAGCGGGGTCCTAATGGAAACTACGGGATATTAAGGTTCTCCTTTTAATAGAGAACCGGAACAAAACATTAGCACTCAGTGAATACATGAACTCCTCATACTATGGTCATCTCCGGGAGTGGTTCCGGCTATTGTCACTCCGGGGTTGCCGGGTCATAACACATAGTAGGTGACTACAACTTGCAAGATAGGATCAAGAACACACATATATTGACGAGAACATAATAGGTTCATATCTGAAATCATGGCACTCGGGCCCTAGTGACAAGCATTAAGCATGGCAAAGTAGTAGCAACATTAATCTCAGAACATAGTGGATACTAGGGATCAATCCCCATCAAAACTAACTCGATTACATGATAGATCTCATCCAACCCATCACCGTCCAGCGAGCCTACGATGAGATTACTCACGAACGGTGAAGAGCATCATGGAATTGGCGATGAAGGAAGGTTGGTGGTGACGATGGCGACGATCTCCCCTCTCCGGAGCCGAGAACGGACTCCAGTTTGCCCTCCAGAGGAAGAACAGGTGGTGGCGGCACCTCAGTATCGTAAAACGCGATGAACTCTCCTCCTTGATTGTTTTCCAGGCGGAAGGGACTAAATAGAGCTGGAGTTGGAGGCGGCGGAGCTCCGAGGGCCCCACAAGCCTGCTAGGCGCGTCCATGGGGGCGCGCGTGGTGGGCTTGTGGGCTCCTCCCTCCACTCCTCCGGTTGATTCTTGCGCCAGTATTTTTTATATATTCCACAAAAATCCTCGTAAATTTCCAGGTCATTCCGAGAACTTTTATTTCTGCGCAAAAACAACAACATGGCAATTATGCTGAAAACAGCGTTAGTCCGGGTTAGTTCCATTCAAATCATGCAAATTAGAGTCCAAAACAAGGGCAAAAGAGTTTGAAAATGTAGATATGACGGAGACGTATCAACTCCCCCAAGCTTAAAGCCTTGCTTGTCCTCAAGCAATTCGGTTGACAAACTGAAAGAGACAAAAGAAAAACTTTTACGAACTCTGTTTGATCTTGTTGTTGCAATTATGTCTAACTCATATTCACATTTTCAGCAAGATCATAAGCTAACCACATAAGCAATGACATTTAGGTCTCAAGAGGAACTCATATCAATGGCATAATCAACTAGCGAGCAATAATAATGAGTTTCAAATGTCAACACTTCAATCAAAACAATCATGAAGCAATATGAACAGATGGTATCTCGCTAGCTCTTTCTGAGACCGCAAAACATAAATGCAGAGCACCTTCAAAGACCAAGGATTGACTGAACATTGTAATTCATGGCAAAGAAGAACCAGTCATAGTCATACTCAATATCAATTAAAAGCAAAGCACAGGAAAGAGTTTGGAAAAGTAGATACGACGGACATGTATCAGCAGCCAACACACCAATCCTTGGCGGCGCCCTCCCTCTCTCTCTCTCTCTCTCTCTCTCTCTCTCTAGTAGTAGTAGTAGTAGTTCTTCTCCTCCATCGCGTCGCGACAACGCTTGGCGAAGCCGTGCCGAGATCGTACCATCACCACCGTCACCACGGCGTCGTGCTGCCGGAGAAATCAGCTACTACTCCGCCTACGCTCGCTGGATCGGGGAGGTGGAGTAGTCATCGAGCCGTATGTGTGTTGAACACGGAGGTGTCGTCCGTTCGGCTCTAGATTAGGACGGGTCGTGATTGGATCGTGAAGACGTTCGACTACATCAATCGCGTTTCTTAACGATTCTGCTTAGCAATCTACAAGGGTATGTACATGCCCTCCCCCTCTCGTAGCTATACATGTCCATAGATAGATCTTGGATGCGTGTAGGAAAAAAATTCCCATGCAACGTTCTCCATCACTATCGACTAGCCTAGCCTCAAGTTATATAAGATACTAGAGGTCTAGGATAACATGAGTCCTAGTCATCTACATCGGTGGAGAGGAGTCATCCACGCTCAAGGAGTCCTTGTCCTGAAAAACAAGACTTTTGAAATCTTCCTTGTATGTGTCATGGGACTTCCCGGCGTGGCCCTTTTATGAACCACCACGGGAGGTCCTCGACCTAGCCCACCTGGCGGAGAGACGATGCGGTGAGTGACCTCTAGTATAGGATACCATCACATGGCTCGACTATCGATGCGGAGAGTTCGACCTCCTTGTCCTCTTAGTCCTCAATGCCGCCACCTAGCTTCCAGCCTCTCTTTCACCACCGGTAGCCTCACCCAGCCGCAACGACGCATGCACCAATGAGTAAACCGGTGCCCCCATCATCGGTATTGTTTCCACTTCTTGTCACTGTCGATGTAGATCATGGCACGCGGCTTATCCACGATAGATGTCGGCCTTAGCACACTGTCTCCACTGTCACCATCACGGGACGTGAAGCTAGAACGGGTCGAGATGGGCGTCTTCATCGGTCGAGACTCAACCATGTCGCGATCATCGCAGCCCACAAGGTGTTCGGTCATTTGCCCGATCAAGATTCGTCCATGCCCACGGTTGTCTAGCCATGTACGAATTCACCACTCTGAAGGATCATGGCCGAGAACTCAGATGAGTTTTTTATAATAACATCACATGTTCATCATCATCCGAGGAATCGCTCGGTGATGAGAGTGATGTTCTGGTAACTACACATCTCGTCGATGAACACATTTTGATGCAACGTTAGAATCCAACAATAAAGGGCCATGCACGTGTGTTGAATCGTAAGAGAGAAAACAACCATGTCGTACTCTAAAATTATTATTTCCATCACATAAACGCACTATTCCGTGCCAGTCTTTTTTCGGCGACACTTTCAGATGTGGCGACCATTGTTCAAAGTATTGGGGGGGGGGGGGGGGTGATGATGATTACTTGAAATGCAAGTATGATCATATTTGTAAGGTTGGCTTACCCTCTTATCGAAAATGCACAACAGTTGTTCGGATGCTTACATATGGGGTTATCTGTGATCTACGCATAAGTGGGTCGACATGCCTTGAGCAATTTTACATGTTCTACAAAGTTGTGGCTAAGGTTTTTGGCCCAGGGTACTTAGAGATAATCAAACGATGAGGATACAACCCGGTTGTTATTGATCAATGCTTCAAGTGGCTCTTCGTGGATGCTTGGGAGCATAGATTGTATGCACTTGGAGTAGAAGAACATGTTCATTGTTGCACGGTCATACTAGAAGTATGTCATCACAAGATCTTTCGATTTGACACACTTTTTTGGCATGACAGATTCTCATAATGATATCAACGTGCTATAGCCCTCTTCGGTGTTCTCAGGGGCAATTTCCCACAGGTCAACTATGAGATCAATGGCCACCAATACAACAGAGGATACTGTCAACCTGATGGTATATATCTTCAAGGATACTATCAACCTGATGGTATATATCTTCAATGGTCTCCAATCTAGTATGATGGAAGAGGGCTAGGTTTGCTTAACAATAAGAGTGTTAGAGAGGATATGTTGTGTGCTTTTGGTGTGCTTTAATCTCATTAGGCTTGTTTGGCACGCTGGTAGAACATGGAGCGTTCACACTATGTGGGAGGTAACAATTGTTTGGTGTAATCATGCACAACATCAATCTAGTATGATGGAAGAGGGCTATGTTTGCTTAACAATAAGAGTGTTAGGGAGGATATGTTGTGTGCTTTTGGTGTGCTTTAATCTCATTGGGCTTGTTTGGCACGCTGGTAAAACATGGAGAGTTGACACTATGTGGGAGGTAACAATTTTTTGGTGTAAGCACTCACATCTCGGAGAGGATGAGCCTCATGAAAACATCAATGACAAAGGATGGTGTTACCAGGATGATTTGGTTGAGCTCAAAACACGGTCAGTGCTCGTCACAATAAGGTGAGGGAGCAGATTATGATGGATTACTTCCAAAACGGCAACAGCAGAATATCAGGGCAATAGCACAAGTAAGAGCTCAGCAAAATAAGGCGAGGGAAAAGATTATGATGGATTACTCCTATCACAAAACAGTTGTGTTATACTTATTTGCCACTACGTATGCTTTTTGAAATGGACAGTTAAAATTGTAGTTAATATCATAACCACTCATCACATGCCGCAATTAACTACAATGCACACAGCTTCAAATCCAACGTAGGGGCCATTCGAGGAATCAAGCAGGTGTTGAGAGCAGCAAACCAACACCCATAAGATACGATGAAAAATATTCCAAAACACAACCAGATCGAATCCATTAGAAGAGACTTTCACAAAGTATGAGCTAGCAGTATTTAGACGACAGATAACAGGGCAAAAATTCCACTCAGCCAAACCAGATGCTACAAAGTGCTCTAACGAATAGGTGGACAGATGATGTAGAGCTTCCTTCTCTAGGCCTTCCTGGCAATCTGGGACTCAGCCTGCACAGACAAAGATCAAACACATTAGCAGGCCCATAAAACAACACTTAGAACATCACAAACACAGTAAGGAGCAGCAACTGAGCAATGATAAATGCAGAGAATGCTCACCTCCTTCTTCACCGGCTCTTCCTTCTCAGACAAGATCAGCTCAATGTGGCATGGGTTGGACATGTAGGCTGGAGCAAGGTAGGGGAGCTATGAGCAATCTACAAAGACAGCCTGAAACATTCATAAGATGAAGCAGGCGTTTCGACAAAACTTACGGTTGATGCGTCCATGAGCACGGTAGGTCCTGCGCCGCTGCTTCTGGGCCTGGTTCACTTGGATGTGCGAAATGTAGAGAGCATCCACATCAAGACCTTTCACCTGAATAGCAATATTGGAGATATAAAAAGATGACACTTATCATGGACTTGTAAACTTTGGCAGTCATGGTAAGATAACAGACCTCAGCATTGCTCTCTGCGTTCTTTAGAAGATCCAGAACGAACTTAGCAGACTTGGCAGGCCAGCGTCCCTGACCATTTGGCTGACGGTTCTTAACCTGGGCCGTGCGTCCAACACCACGGCAGTACCTCCGGAAGGGGATGGCTTGCTTGTGTGCCAACACATCCTCAAGGTACCTCTTAGCCTTGTTCAGCGGCATCTTCCTCAGGGCAAACGCTGTTTCCCTAGTGTTCTGCAAATTTAAATATACAGATTAGAAAATATACACAGGTAGCCATACAGCAAGGATAGTTAGGAAGATCAGATAATACAACCAAAATCAACAAGCAGACAGCTACATAAATTTTTATGGCTCAAAAATGAGCTCTAGAAGTATAACTAGACACGCTAAACAATCAATGACAACATGTGTTGGAAGTGTAGAGCACAACACAAATCAATAGAGCTTGAATAACAAAAATGTGCCATCGTTTATTGAACCAATAGACATAAAACACATAGTACTGTGTCCAATGGTTCACCCAAGAACAATGATCATAATTTCCCTAAAGCTTACAGGGACACTGCTTATAAAGAGCAAAGCATCCTGCTTTTTGTACTTTAGGGTCACAACAAAAGGAACAGCTCCAAACAACAGCAGACAGCCACTCATTACCTCAAAAATGGTGAGAGTTACCAGTCAACCACAAAAATATGGCATTACCAAGAAATGTGCCTTCATTTACTGAACCAATAGACATAAAACACATAGTACTGTGTCCATCGGTTCACCCAATAACAATGACAATATGATCTTCCTAAAGTTTACGGGGACACTGCTTATAGAGAGCAAAGCATCCTGCTTTTTTACTTTAGGTTGATAGCAAAAGAAAGATCCAAAACTATAACCAATGAACAGCCAGGATCCAACTGTATGCATAATTTAGTAAAAGTTAACATTTGGTATGGCATATTCAATTGCAAACCAAACTTTAACAATATGTTAACGTTTTGGCATATTCAACAGCAGACCAACTTCTAACAGTGAAGCACACATAATTGACATAAAATGTGTCATCATTTACTGAACCAATAGACATAAAACACAAAGTACTGTGTCCACTGGTTCACCCAAAAACAATGAAAATGATATTCCTAGAGATTACGGGGACACTGCTTATAGAAAGCAAAGCATCCTGCTTTTTTTCTTTAGGATGCAAGTGAAAGAAATTCCAGCACTATATATGAAACTAAGCTCAATACAAATAAATAGAGTTTTCCAAACTTGCATACGTCAAGAGAATGATTTCCACAAAGAAAAACTGATGCGCACTGCTAACTAGAGTACCACAGAAGCTCCAAATTGCTTTCAACTTTCAGATGATTAAATTTTCTGAGTCTACAGGATACTATTTAGATCACATACTAACAAGCTGCTTAGGTGCCTTCTAACTGAAAAAACTGTACCATGTAGTACATTCAAAGAAATGATGCTATCAGTCACTCAATTAGTTCATTAGCTTACAAACAATAGGATTATGGGAATTCGTGGCGCCAATCAAATCGCTTAGTTTGTGCTCCAAACTAATCTTGAACTAATACAAGTTTATTGCCAAAAACCTATACAAGAACTAAAGCTCTAAGGTACGACCACAACAGATAAATGGTGAGAACGGCTAATCCTTCTGAATATAGGCTTCCAAGCTTAAGTCGACAACGAGAATGAAGATACAGTAGCATAATCTACGAGCAAGCCATTCACTGCAAGATCGACTGAAAAGCGTTATCGGGATTAGACTTGGGAGCTCACCTTGAAATGAACACGCAGGTCGCGGCCCATGGCCTTGGCGGCTACAAGAATCAAGGGAAAATGCACATATGAGAAACCCGCAGATCTGCGTAAATCATCATACGACACGACGAAAGCAGATCCATCCATCTCGTCGAAAAATATAACTTACACTTGGTGGGATTCGCGGGATCCGTCGAGTACTTCACCTGGAAACCAAGAACGAGAAACGAACCACACGGAGTCAGAGCAGAGCCAAGGAACATAGACGTTGGGGAAACAGGCGTGAGAGGTCGAGAGAGAGAGAGAACGAACCATGGCTGCGTCGGCGCGGGAGAGAACACAGCGGCGGCGGCGAGAGCGAGGGGATGGGAAGGTTGGGGGAAGCGGTGATTTATATAGGAGCATCGAGACCTAGAAACAAAACCCTATCGGGCTTTAAATGGGCCGATCTGTGCTCGCTATTTAAAGGGTTGAGTGTGAAGCCCAGTTACAAATAGTGGGCTCAAATATTATGCGAGTCATTTAACAGGTGCCCAGCCCAGATACTAGACCAGACCCGAGATCGGTTGTCCTCGGAGAAATACCCGAGATCTATATTTTCTTTGACATCAGAAAAATACCCAAGACATACCAAAAAAGCTTGGCTAGTTTCTCATAGAAAAATATCCGAGTTGTACCTATGAATATTGCACTAGCAAAAGGGCCCGTGCGTTGCAACGGAAGAAAAAGATATCACACGCTTTTAATCTTTTTATAATTATTTTGATTTATTAAAATAATAAGCTAACTAACTAATGTAGTCAGTCATATCCTATTTTGTTGAGAAATCAACCCGTCCATTGTTAATTCCACCATGATGAGAAATTGAGCGGGACAAGCAAAGCAAAACAAAGAGGTTACGTGAATTGATCAATGGACTGTTATATTATTTCACTCATGGGGTAGAGAATGTAGGATCAGATGACAAACTGGAGGTGGTGTTCCATTCTCTGTCTCTACAACAATGCAATCTTACATTCAATACATTCATTCATCAGCAAACAAATCCCCACAAAACAAAATGTCTTGCCGGTGCTTGGCACACAGTTGGAGGCATGGGGAGGGAATCTCACCAGATGATAAGTTTCTGCCGGAGGAGGGGATACGATGAGGGGAGCAAGGGTTAGGCGCCTCTATCTGGCCATAAGGAGTCGTCGTTGCCGCGCCATAACCTCGGAGTTCCCCGTGTGAGCCATGGAGGCCCGCCTCCACCTGCAAGTACTTCGCTCCGCCGCGTCGGCGTCGTTCTGCATCGAGCAGACGCAGGCGGGTGGGTTGAGATCGACAACAGTGGTGGTTGAGGTCGGCCCGCGGCGACGAGTGGTGTGGCAGCGGCCTGGGCACAGGCCAGGGTGGACTAGGGTCGATGCGATGCGCTCGAGCGCCGCAACGGGGACAGTGAGCGGGGAGAGGTACGGCCGCGGAGGCGGGTGGGTTGAGATCGGCAGCGGTGGCGGTTGAGGTCGGCCGCGACGACGAGTGGTGTGGCGGCGGCCTGGGCACAGGCTAGGGTGGCCCAGAGTCGACGGAAGGAGGCGATGCGTACGGGTATAATTTTTGCAGCGAATTGTTTTTTCCTTTTACGTTGGAGATAAATGATGGAGCGCGGGTTGAATAACAAAAATTACAAGGGCTTTTTTATAAAAATACCGCGGTGGGTTTTCCGACGGAAGCAATAGCCGCTTTATTATTAGGTATAGATTTATTTCAGGCATTCCAATGATACGCGTTCAATGGAAGAATATGTTCCCATAGACTACGGAGACGTTTATGACGACTTCGTCAATCTAAGATGATTTGTCGGCTCAGTCTTTCAAAGGTGTTCATAGAATAGAGTGTACATGCCTGCGTGCATTTATAGGGATAAGTGTATTAAGTACGTATGTACATCTGCGTCCGTGTTCGAAAAGAAAAGTATAGTCATCATATAAAATTTAATTAAATGTTAAAAATCAGCCACACAAACACACACTCAATGAATATAATTACAATCAACGAAATTGGTCTTCACAAGCACAATTCCTTATAACACACTGTTGAAGCTGGAAGTCTACTCATCAGACTAATCAAGGGTCAAGGCATGGAACCCAGGAAGACGTAATAACATAGAAAGAGACCAAGGTAATGCAATAGCTCTTACATATTATAGCGCCGCCACCACCACAATTTCTGCACTCAACTTTTTGTATGCCAGGCTTGTTCGTCATATCCGCAGCAAATCCTTTTGGCGCATAAAACGTTGGGCCCGATGCACTGATTAATGTTACAGCACACAGGCAAGCTAGACATCGTCGTCTGGAGCTAATATTTTCTTCATCCTCTATGAGAAAGAAAACGCGCATCAGACTTGAAAGCAAAACGAGCCTGGAGAAGTTTTCTATAGAGCACTAACCAAAAAAAGCCCACAAATTGTTCATGACCCTTTTGGTTCTTGAGGCATTTTATTTTGCAGAATGGTACTGTTCACCATTTGGGGATCATGTATACATCACTTGTGTCTTGTGCAGACTGACAGTTGACATTCGCCATAAACATCTCTCAAGGATTATTTACTTGTACAATTTGAAGAACTTTCTAATTTGAAAGCCTTTTTTTTGAGATAATCCATGATCATCAGGATATACTACATATTCCACTAAAAAAACAGGGTATACATAGAGCCCGACTGGAGCAGAATATTGATTCTGGAGATGTTGCAAGACCGTAAGGTTTCTGACTGTTTATTATGGTATTACCACGCCAAATATGAATGACAGTGTCCCCACTCTTTGCATTCTCCACCTTATGGCTAGATGAATTTGTATGGCTGAAACAGAGACAACTATTAGAAAAGAAGAGTAGTAAATGCACGACCAACCTTGGCATCGCTAGGAGACTCGCTTCTTGCGGGTTCTTCCTCCGAATTGTTGGGTTTGGAGCAGCAACTGATCCGAGTTCGCACTAAAACACACACAAGAGAACATTTTTCAACACCTGATTCAGTAGAGATGCCTCTCCAGGAAAACCATTTCCCTGCTCAAGCATCCAACGAACAAGGAACAATTCTGCATATCTGAAGAAGGGAAACTGGGATGGTGATAACATCAGAGCTTCACAAACTTGCAGCACCGAAAGGACTCCAGGCCTGCTCTTTAGCTGGAAACAACTCACCTCTGGCCGGCGACCGGTGGGCAGCGGCGCGGCCACCGACGGCGGGGACGCTCGGGCGGGAGGTAAACCTCCTGGTATAGCACCATTAGATCCAAAGAATCCCGGATTGGCATCGAATGAGTTTGTTAACACAGGAACAATATTTGGGTGGCCGATAACAGTTTTGCTGATGCTACTGGAGGTACCAGATCTCACTTGCGCCGCCGCTGCTGGAGAGTGGAGACGCTGCTGCTCGTCAGCGGGGACGGGCTGAACGACGCGGACGGGGCTGTCGGCGTCGCTGTCCTCCACCTTGTAGGAGACCCCGCGGAGGAGGGACGGGTCGTAGCCGGAGGTGGCGGTGGCGCGCTGCGCCAGCAGGCGGCGGAAGCCCCGGTCGAGGGCCGGTCGGGTGCTAGGAGGAGCCAGTCGGTGGAGAGGAGGGACAGGGGGCGGAGAAGGCGCGGGGGTGGCTGGCGCGGGGCGGCCCTGGCGGCGGTCGGGCGGATCCGATCCGGGGGCGAGGGGCTTTCTTGCAAATCTAAAACGTTTTTCCACTTAACCAGGGACTGCGGGTTGAATGCTATAAAACGGAGGGACTTTTTCACAAAAAAACCACGACGGACGGCAGAAGCGCTCCGCGCTTTATTATTAGGGGAGATTGAATCAATAAAGCTTGGCAATTTTCTCAAGAAAAAAACAGAAAAATACCCAAGACATATCAAAGAAAGAAAATACCCAAGATTGCTTTGTGCTTCCCTTGTATTCGACAATGGGTTGACGTGATAATTTTTTAAAAGTCGGATGCTAAGGCCCGCGCGCCGGACGGAAATTGGGTTGGTCCGTCGGCGGCCGGCCGATCCATGTATCCTTGACCATCTGATGCGCTAGCTAGTACTCGCTCGTGTCTCCTTTCTCTTTGAAAAAACACCTTGCCCCTCCCGCCGGCCGCATGCATAGGAGTGTCGTCCATCTACAGCAAGAGGCGTGTGTCTCCGGCAGGACCGCACGTCACCGTCTTTGAGCACGTTGTGTCGCTGTCTACCGCATGTCACCTCGTTCCAGCATAATCGCTCGCCGTCCCCGCTCCCCAACATGCGTCCCCCTTTCGGGATTGCGTGCAACACCTCGCCATCGTAAAACATCGTACATGGTCCAGTGTCTCGCGGGGCACGTGGTCACCATGGTTGCAACAAACGCCCGACATGGTTCCAACATCTACGAGAACGTTTGTAGCATCTAGCTGGCGAGTCGTAGCAAAATCAAATAAGCGGGTGGTAGCAAAAAACGATGTTGGTTGTAGCAAACAAAAAAATAGTGGTAGCAAAAATATAAAAAAATTGTTGGTTCCAGCAAACCAAAATGACGTTGGAAGCAAAATACCTCGTCGATAGTAGCAAAATCTGAGGACGGTTCCACCAAAAAAATGTTGTCGTGGCAGGCCGCAGCTCCGATGGACGTAGCAATTTTGTTGCTAGTAGTAGCAAAATTCAACGACGGTTGCAGCTTTCAGGGATGAAGGCTCGCATGTCGAAGTGGAGCTAGATGGATGCATGGAGCGGATTCCATGACGGTGTTGCGGGGGCACGCGATCGAGCTATTGCAGGATGTGATGCTGGTGGTAGCAAATTGGGACGCAGGTTGAAGCATGTAGCAAAACGATGATGTCAGTTGTTTCCCAGAGCATCGCCGCCACGTCCTCGCCGACACGTGTTACAACTTGTTTCCTACGTGTAGCTCCACGGTGACGTTCGCGATAACGGTGTGGCTTCTTGGATCGTGGTGTGCAGCAGCCACCAAGGGGCCGGGAGGAGCACGAGCGAGCAGTGGCGGGTGGTAGTTGGCCATGGCTGCTCGGAAGAGAGGGGGTGGTGAATGCGAGAGAGAAGAAGATAAGGTAGAATATGGGGAAGCGGTAGGTGGTGGGCCACGCGAAACAGGTGGTTGATGTCTACTATGTAACTTTATTCTTGTAGACTATGTTGGGCCTCTAAGCACAAAGTTTTGTAGGACAGTAGCAAATTTCCCTCAAATGGATGACCTAAGATTTATCAATCCACGAGAGGTGTAGAATGAAGGTCACAAACAGACCTAGATTCGCACTAAAATATATGCATCAGTGAACTCTAATGTCACCTAGATACTCCAATGTCATCACAAGTGTCTATGAGTTAATTATTCGACATGCATCAAACAATTCTCATATTCATAATGTTCAATCCAACACAAAGAACTTCAACGATAACTCCAAAGTTTCTATGGGAGAAAGTAGGATAATGCGTGTATCAACCTACGTGACTAGATTACCCAATTGTCACCTCGAGAATCCGCAAGTTGATTACCAAAACACGGAGCAAGTGACTCAATAGAATACCCATTGCCACCACGGGTATCCACATGCAAGACATACATCAACTATTTGCAAATCCAATATATCCAATCCTATAATGATGAAACCACAAAGGGGAAGACTCAATTCACCACAACAAGATAGAAAGACAAGAGCAACATATGATCCAACTATATTAACAAAGCTCGTGGTACATTGATATGTCTCCAACGTATCTATAATTTTTGATGGTTTTATGCTATTATCTTGTCAAACTTTGGATGTTTTCTATACCTTTTATATCTTTTTTGAGACTAACTTATTAACTCAGTGCCAAGTGCCAGTTCCTGTTTTTTCCATGTTTTTGACCCCTTTCAGAGGAGGATTTTAAACGGAGTCCAAAGGGAACGAAACTTACAAAAAGATTTTTTCCGAAACAGAAGAAGATCGGGAAGCCTGAGAATCAGGGTCGGGGCCAGCAGGGACCCCACAAGCCCCCTAGCCGCGGCCACGGGGGCCCGCGCCTCCCAGGCTTGTGGGATCCCTCGGCCACCTCTGCCCTAGGTCTTTCGCCTATATATTCCCTAAAATCCCAGAAAAAATCAAGAGATCGTCGAAAGTACCTTTTCGCCGCGGCAAGCTTCTGTCTCCGCAAGATCCCATCTGGGTCACGTTCTGGTGCCGTGCCGGAGGGGGGATTCGGATACGGAGGGCTTCTTCATCAACACCATGACCTCTCCGATGATGCGTGAGTAGTTCACCACAGAACTACGGGTCCATAGCTAGTAGCTACATGGCTTCTTCTCTCTCTTGGATCTTCAATACAAAGTTCTCCATTATCTTCATGGAGATCTATCCGATGTAATCTTCTTTTGCGGTGTGTTTGTCGAGATCCGATGAATTGTGGATTTATGATCAGATTATCTATGAATCTTATTTGAGTTTCTTCTTATCTCTCTTAGGCATGATTTCATATCCTTGTAATTCTCTTCGAGTTGTGGGTTTTGTTTGGCCAGCTTGATCTATGATTCTTGCAATGGGAGAAGTGCTTGGTTTTGGGTTCATACCGTGCGGTGACCTCACCCAGTGACAGAAAGGGTAGCTAGGCACGCATCGTGTTGTTGCCATCAAGGGTAAAAAGATGGTGTTTTCATCATTGGTTTGAGTTTATCCTCTACATCATGTCATCTTGCTTAAGGCGTTACTGTGTTCGTCATGAACTCAATACAGTAGATGCATGCTGGATAGTGGTCGATATGTGGAGTAATAGTAGTAGATGCATAAAGTATCGGTCTACTTGTCTCAGACGTGATGCCTATATGTATGATCGTTGCCTTAGATATCGTCATGACTTTGCGCGGTTCTATCAATTGCTCGATAGTAATTTGTTCACCCACCGTAATATTTGCTATTTTGAGAGAAGCCTCTAGTGAACACTATGGCCCCCGGGTCTACTTCACATCATATTTTCAGCCTTACACTTTTACTTCGTTGCACTTTCCGCCTTCAGATCTCACTTTGCAATCAATCTTGAAGGGATTGACAACCCCTTTATAGCGTTGGGTGCAAGCTCTTTTGTGTTTGTGCAGGTCCTCTGGACTTGACGAGATTCTCCTACTGGATTGATACCTTGGGTCTCAAACTGAGGGAAATACTTACTGCTCCTGTGTTGCATCGCCCTTTCCTCTTCAAGGGAAAAACCAACGCAAGCTCAAGAGACGACAGAAGATTTATGTCGTCATAGCAGAAGAATTTCTGGCGTCGTTGCCGGGGAGGATCAAGTCAAGAACTCATCCAAGTAAGTGTCGCAAACTCATCTTTTGCATTTACTTTTTTGCCTCTCGTTTTCCTCTCCCCCACTTCTAAAAAAAAATTTACAAAAAAATATTTGCCTTTTTCGTTTGCCTCTTTTGTTCGCCCTTTTCTCTCGCTTGCTCTTTGTTCGCTTGTGTGCTTGCTTGCTTGCCGAAGTCACCATGACTGAAAACACCAAACTTTGTGACTTCTCAAATACTAATAATAATGATTTCATTAGTACTCCGATTGCTCCCGCCACTAGTGCGGAGTCATACGAAATCAATGCCGCTTTGGTGAATCTTGTTACGAAAGAGCAATTCTCCGGCCTTCCTAGTGAAGATGCCGCATCCCATCTTAATACCTTCTTAGAGCTTTGTGATATGCAAAAGAAGAAAGATGTGGATAATGTTGTGATTAAATTAAAGATTTTTTTCCTTTCTCGTTGCGAGATCGAGCAAAAACTTGGTTTTCGTCTTTGAACAAAAATAGTATCGATTCTTGGGATAAGTGCAAAGATGCTTATATATCCAAGTATTTTCCGTCGGCTAAGATTATCTCTCTCTGTAATGATATCATGAATTTTAAGCAACTTGATCATGAACATGTTGCACAATCGTGGGAGAGAATGAAATTGATGATTAGAAATTGTCCCGCTCATGGTTTGAGTCTTTGGATGATTATACAAATCTTTTACGCTGGCTTGAATTTCGCTTCTAGAAACATCTTGGACTCCGCCTCCGGTGGAACGTTCATGGAAATCACGTTAGGAGAAGCCAAAAAACTCCTAAACAATATCATGACGAACTACTCTCAGTGGCACACTGAAAGGTCACCTACTAGTAAGAAGGTACACGCTATAGAAGAAATTAACTCGTTGAGTGCTAAGATGGATGAGTTAATGAATTTGGTTGCTAGTAGAAGTGCTCCTTTAGATCCTAATGATATGCCCTTGTCTTCCTTGATTGAGAGTAGCAACGCTAGCTTGGACCTTAATTTTGTTGGTAGGAATAATTTTGGCAACAACAATGCTTTTAGAGGAAACTATGTTCCTAGGCCTTTTCCTAGTAACTCCTCTAATAACTTTGCAACTCCTACAACAATACTCATGGAAATTACAATAGATTACCCTCTGATCTAGAAATTCATATCAAAGAGTTTATCAACTCGCAAAAGATTTTCAATGCGTCCATAGAGGAAAAACTACTCAAAATTAACGATTTGGCTAAGAGCGTTGATAGAATGTCTAGTGATATTGATGCTTTGAAAGTTAGGTGTGCTCCTCCTAAGATCAATATGGATGAAACTTTGAAAGCTATGCGTGTTTCCATGAGTGAGAGCAAAGAAAGAACCGCCCAAATTCGTGCTAGACATGAATGGCTTAAAAAGGCGTGTTCTCGTGATAAGAATCACGAAGATCTTAAGGTACTTGGTGTGACTACCATTGAATCTTTGTTTTATTGTGTCAAACCTAATGATGATGGGGTTGGATATGAATCCACTTTGGTTGAAAAGCGCCCCAATGATTCCGAGTCCACCTATCTTGATGCTAAATGCATTGAAAGTGGAGTAGAGGATATTAAAACTTTGAGTAGTAATGAAATTACTACTTTGGATTTAAAGGAATTCAATTATTATAGTTGCTCCTTGATTGAATGCATTTCCTTGATGCAATCCATGCTAAACTCTCCACACGCTTATAGCCAAAACAAGGCCTTTACCGATCATATCGTCGAAGCTATGATAAAATCTCTTGAAGAGAAACTTGAATTGGAAGTCTCTATCCCTAGAAAGCTTCATGATGAGTGGGACCTACTATCAAAATCAGAATCAAAAACTATGAATGCAATGCTTTGTGTGATTTGGGTGCTAGTGTTTTCGCGATTCCAAAGTCTTTATGTGATGTTCTGGGTTTTAATGAGATTGAAGAGTGTTCTCTTAATTTGCATCTTGCGGATTCTACTGTCAAGAAACCCATGGGAAGGATCAATGATGTTCTTATTATTGCAAATAGGAACTATGTACCCGTGGATTTCATTGTGCTTGACATTGATTGCAATCCTACATGCCCTATTATTCTTGGTAGACCGTTCCTAAGGACTATCGGTGCTATCATCGATATGAAGGAAGGGAATATTAGATTTCAATTTCCATTAAAGAAGGGCATGGAGCACTTTCCTAGAAAGAAAATAAGATTGCCTTATGAATCCATGATGAGGGCTACTTATGGTTTGAGCACCAAAGACGACGATATGTGATTCTATCGCTTTATACCTAGCTAAGGGCGTTAAACAATAGCGCTTGTTGGGAGGCAACCCAATGAATTTATTTCTTTTCTTTCTGTTTTGTTGCGTCCACACTATCATAATTCTGTTATGATTGTGTCTTTTGTGTTTATTTTATGTTTGAGACAAGCAAAACCTTTATGACTAGTCTTGGTGATGGTTGTTTGATCCTCCTAGAAAAAGACAGAAACTTTTCGCTCACGAGATGATTTTTCATTTTTATTTAGAAAGAGCTTTTGAGTTGATTATTTTTTATGCTGGTTGATATGCCTTTTTCCCAGGAAGTCGTAATTTTTCAGAATTTTTTAGGTACCATAATTATATGAAGTATACAGATTGCTACACTGGTGTTTTTGACAGATTCTGTTTTTGTTGAGTTGGTTGCTTGTTTTGATGAAACTATGGATAGTATCGGGGGGTAATAGCCATGGAAAAGTGAGAATACAGTAATCTAACACCAATATAAATAGAAATCAAGATTGCTATAGTACCTAAAGAGGTGGTAGTTTGTTTTCTTGTGCTAATGTTATCACGAGTTTCTGTTTAAGTTTTGTGTTGTGAAGTTTTCAAGTTTTGGGTGATGTTCTCATGGACAAAGAGATAAGGAGTGGAAAGAGCTCAAGCTTGGGGATGCCCAAGGTATCCCAAGCCAAATTCAAGGACACCAAAAAGCCTAAGCTTGGGGATGCCCCGGGAAGGCATCCCCTCTTTCGTCTTCAATCCATCGGTAACATTACTTGGAGCTATATTTTTATTCACCACATGATATGTGTTTTGCTTGGAGCGTCTTGTATCGTAGGAGTCTTTTCTTTTTGTTGTGTCACAATCATCCTTGCTGCACACCTTTTGAGATAGACACGCACTCATCATGATTTTGCTAGAATGCTCATCGTGCTTCACTTATATCTTTTGAGCTAGATAATTTTGCTCTATGTGCTTCACTTAGATCTTTTAGAGCACGGCGGTGCGTGACTTGGTACTTGTCTTATGCTATGAAAGTAGTCCCAAAGGTGATAGGTACCCAAAGAGGATACAAAAACCTCCATCTTCATGTGCATTGAGTAGAAAGAGAAGTCTTGATTCCTCTCAATTAGTTTTGAGACGTGGATTTGGTAATATTAAGAGTTATGTTAGTAGGATGTTGTGAATCTAGAAATACTTGTGTTGTAGTTAGTGATTCCCGTAGCATGCACGTATGGTGAACCGCTATGTTAGGAAGTCGGAGCATAATTGATCTATTGATGGTCATCCTTTGTGTTGAGGTCGGGATCGCGCGATGGTTAACACCTACTAACCCTTCCCCTAGGAGTATGCGTTTAACACTTTGTTTCGATTACTAATAAAAACTTTCGCAACAAGTATGTGAGCTCTTCATGACTAATGTGAGTCCATGGTATAGATGCACTTTCACCTTCCACCATTGCTAGTCTCTCTAGTGCCGTGCAATTCTCATCGGTGCACAAACCCACCATATGTCTTCCTCAAAACAGCCACCATACCTACCTACTATGGCATTTTCATAGCCATTTCGAGATATATTGCCATGCAACTCCCACCGTTCCGTCTTATGACTTGTGCCGTCACTCTCATATTGCCATTGCGTGATCGTAAGATAGCTAGCGAGATGTTTCAACGTCATACGCCAAGCTAGATCGTTGCACATCCCGGTACACTGCCGGAGTCATTTCCTATAGAGTCATCATCGTTCTAAACTTTGAGCTGTGAGTAAATAAAAGTGTGATGATCATCATTATTAGAGCATTGTCCCATGTGAGGAAATAAAAAAAAAGAGCCCAAAGAGCCCAAGTAAAAAAAAGAGAAAAAAGGGAGGCCTAAGAGCCCATAAAAAATATAAAAAAAGAGAGAAAAAGAGAGAAGGGACAATGCTACTATCCTTTTCCACACTTGTGCTTCGTAATAGCACCATGTTCTTCATGATTGAGAGCGTCTCGTTTCGTCACCACCATATGCTAGTGGGAATATTCATTATATAACTTGGCTTGTATATTCCAATGATGGGCTTCCTCAAAATTGCCCTAGGTCTTCGTGAGCAAGCAAGTTGGATGCACACCCACTAGTTCTCCTTTTGAGCTTTCACATACTTATAGCTCTAGTGCATCCTTTGTATGGAAATCCCTACTCATTCACATTGATATCTATTAATGGGCATCTCCATAGCCCTTTGATACGCCGAGTCAATGTGACCATCTCCTCCTTTTTTGTCTCAGAACCACCACCACACTCTATTCCACCTATAGTGCTATATCCATGGCTCACGCTCATGTATTGCGTGATAGTTATAAAAAGTTTGAGAAAGTAAGAGTGCAAAAACAATTACTTGGCCAATACCGGGGTTGTGCATGATTTACATTAGTTGTGTGAGGATGATGGAGCATAGCCAGACTATATGATTTTGTAGGGATAACTTTCTTTGGCCTTGTTATTTTGAAAGTTCATGATTACCTTGCTAGTTTGCTTGAAGTATTATTGTTTTCATGTCAATAGAAAACTATTGTTTTGAATCTTACGGATCTGAACATTCATGTCACACGAAAGAAGTTGCAAAGGACAACTATGCTAGGTAGCATTCCACATCAAAAATTCAGTCTTTATCACTTCCCTACTCGAGGACGAGCAGGAGTTAAGCTTGGGGATGCTTGATACGTCTCCAACGTATCTATAATTTTTGATGGTTTCATGCTATCACCTTGTCAAACTTTGGATGTTTTGTATGCCTTTTATATCTTTTTTGAGACTAACTTATTAACTCAGTGCCAAGTGCCAGTTCCTGTTTTTCCATGTTTTTGACCCCTTTCAGAGGAGGATTTTAAACGGAGTCCAAACGGAACGAAACTTCCAAAAAGTTTTTTTCCGAAACAAAAGAAGATCGGGAAGCGTGAGAATCAGGGCAGGGGGCCAGCAGGGACCCCACAAGCCCCCTAGCCGCGGCCACGGGGGCCCGTGCCTCCCAGGCTTGTGGGCTCCCTGGGCCACCTTTGCCCTAGGTCTTTCGCATATATATTCCCTAAAATCCCAGAAAAAATCAAGAGATCGTCGAAAGTACCTTTTCGCCGCCGCAAGCTTCTGTCTCCGCAAGATCCCATCTGGGCACGTTCTGGTGCCGTGCCGAAGGGGGGATTTGGATACGGAGGGCTTCTTCATCAACACCATGACCTCTCCGATGATGCGTGAGTAGTTCACCACAGACCTACGGGTCCATAGCTAGTAGCTAGATGGCTTCTTCTCTCTCTTGGATCTTCAATACAAAGTTCTCCATGATCTTCATGAAGATCTATCCGATGTAATCTTCTTTTGCAGTGTGTTTGTCGAGATCTGATGAATAGTGGATTTATGATGAGATTATCTATGAATCTTATTTAAGTTTCTTCTGATCTCTCTTATGCATGATTTCATATCCTTGTAATTCTCTTCGAGTTGTGGGTTTTGTTTGGCCAGCTTGATCTATGATTCTTGCAATGGGAGAAGTGCTTGGTTTTGGGTTCATACCGTGCGGTAACCTCACCCAGTGACAGAAGGGATAGCGAGGCACGCATCGTGTTGTTGCCATCAAGGGTAAAAAGATGGTGTTTTCATCATTGGTTTGAGTTTATCCCTCTACATCATGTCATCTTGCTTAAGACGTTACTTTGTTCGTCATGAACTCAATACACTAGATGCATGCTGGATAGCGGTCGATGTGTGGAGTAATAGTAGTAGATGCAGACAGTATCGGTCTACTTGTCTCAGACGTGATGCCTATATGTATGATCATTGCCTTAGGTATCGTCATGACTTTGAGCGGTTCTATCAATTGCTCGACAGTAATTTGTTCACCCACCGTAATATTTGCTATTTTGAGAGAAGCCTCTAGTGAACACTATGGCCCCCGGATCTACTTCACATCCTATTTTCAGCCTTACACTTTTACTTCGTTGCACTTTCCGCCTTCAGATCTGACTTTGCAATGAATCTTGAAGGGATTGACAACCCCTTTATAGCGTTGGGTGCAAGCTCTTTTGTGTTTGTGCAGGTACTCTGGACTTGACGAGATTCTCCTACTGGATTGATACCTTGGTTCTCAAACTGAGGGAAATACTTACTGCTCCTGTGCTGCATCGCCCTTTCCTCTTCAAGGGAAAAACCAACGCAAGCTCAAGAGACGACGGAAGATTTCTGTCGCCGTAGCATACATCAAGATCGTTCCAAATCAAGAACAAGAGAGAGAGAGATGGATATAGATAGATAGATAGATAGAGAGAGAGAGATCAAACACATAGATACTGGTGCATACCCTCAACCCCGGGGTGAACTACTACCTCCTCGTCATGGAGACCACTCACATGATGAACATGGCCTCCGGTGATGATTTCCCCCTCCGACACGGCTCCGAATGAGATCACTTCGGAACAAAGGCATGTGGGGGTGGCATGGAAGTTCTAGGTTTGTTTATGGGGGTTTCCTTATTTATGGGATTTTTGCATTGGTTTCATGCGAGGGGGTGTATGAGGGACCCATGAGCTCAAAGGGAGTGCCCTAGGGGTGGGTGCACGCCCTAGGCTCGTGCCTCCCCTCACAACCCTATGGTCCATCTTCGAGTCTGTGTGGGTCTCTTCTGGTCCATCAAAAATCACCATAAAATTTTGTGGCATTTGTATGGATTTTCTCTGAAACAAAATATAGCCAAAAAACACAAAGTGGCACTAGGTGCTAGGTTAATAGGTTAGTTCACCAAATCCATATAAAAGTGCACCAAAACAATGAAGAACTTAGGTAAATATGGCAGGAATACTTCATAAATTATCGATACGTTGGAGATGTATCACCGTCCCCGAGCTTAGTGTTGGAAATATGCCCTAGAGGCAATAATAAAATAGTTATTATTAGTTTTCCTTGTTCAAGTTATTATTATAATATGGCTAGAATTATATCGATTGGAAACTCAAATACATGTGTGGATACATAGACAACACACTGTCCCTAGTAAGCCTCTAATGGATTAGCTCGTTGATCAAAGATCGTCAAGGTTTCCTGACCATAGACAAGAGTTGTCACTTGATAACGGGATCACATCATTAGGAGAATGATGTGATGGATAAGACCCAAACTATGAACGTAGCATGTGATCGTGTCAGTTTATTGCTACTGTTTTTTGCATGTCAAGTATATGTTCCTGTGACCATGAGATCATGTAACTCACTAACACCGGAAGAATTCCTTGTATGTATCAAACGTCGCAACGTAACTCGGTGACTATAAAGGTACTCTAGAGGTATCTCTGAAGGTGTCTGTTGAGTTAGCATGGGTCAAGAGTGGGATTTGTCACTCTATGTGACAGAGAGGTATCTCGGGGCCCACTCGGTAATACAACATCACAACAAGACTTGCAAGCAATGTGACCAAAGAGTTCATAACGGGATTTTGTATTACGTAATGAGTAAAGAGACTTGCTAGTAACGAGATTGAACAAGGTTAGAGATATTGATGATCGAATCTCGGGAAAGTAACATACCAAGGGACAAAGGGAATAATATACGGGATTAAATGAATCCTTGACATAACGATTCAATCGATAAAGATCTTTGTAGAATATGTAGGAGCCAATATGGACATCCAGGTCCTGCTATTAGTTGTTGACCGGAGAGTGTCTCGGTCATGTCTACATGTTCTCGAACCCGCAGTGTCTACACACTTAAGGTTCCGTGACATTTCGGTATAGATGAATTATGTATGTTGGTAACCGAATGTTGTTCGGAGTCCCGGATGAGATCCCGAACATCATGAGGAGTTCCAAAATGGTCCGGAGGTGAAGGTTGATATATAGGAAAGATGTATTCGGGTTCCGCAAAGTTTTCGGGCATTACCAATAAAGTACCACGAGTGACTAATGGGTTCTGGGGGTTCACCGGGAGGGGACACCCACCCGGAGAGGACCACATAGACCCAAGAGGTGGCGCACCAACCCTTGGTGGGCTGGGCGACCAGCCTCATGAGTCTATTCGGCCGAATAGAGAGGAGGTGGGCAATCCCACTAGGAGGAGGACTCCTCCACCAAACCAAATTGGAGGAGGACTCCCCCCCTTGTGCATCGCCGACCAACCCTAGGTGTTTTTCCCTAGGGCGCCACCCCTCCCTCCCACCTATATATAGTGGAGAGGAGAGAGGCTAGCTACACCACAAGCCACGGTGCAGCACCTCTCCCTCAACTACTTCGTGACACCCCGTAGGCTAGTTCGACAGTGCACGACGTAGCCGTGCCGGATCAGCTCCTCCAACATCACCGTCACTCCATCGCGCTGTCGGAGAATTCATCTACTTCTTCGCCCCTCTTTCTGGATCAAGAAGGCGGAGATCGTCATCGATTTGCACGTGTGCTGAACGCGGAGGTCTCGTCCGTTGAGTGCTAGATCATGATTGGATCGCAGGACGACTTGCGACTTCGATCGCGAAGATATTCGACTATATGAACCGCGTTTCTTAACGTTTCCCGCTTAGCAATCTACAAGGGTATGTGGATCTGTTCCCTCCTCTCGTAGATGGTTATGACCATGGATAGATGTTATGTGTGCGTAGGAAATTTTTTGTTTCTCATGCAACGTTCCCCAACAGTGGCATCATGAGCTAGGTCTATGCGTAGATGACATCTTGAGTAGAACACAAAGGAGTTTGTGGGTGTTGATATTCAGATTGCTACCCTCTGATGACGAGTTGATGGATATACTTCTCGCCCCTCGTTGGTTACCCCAAGTGGAAGGTGGAGATGTAGTCAGCAGCAGACTTCCCTTACACGGAGACTATAAGGTTTATCGAACCAGGAGGACTCCTAGGCTCAACAAGTAGGTGTCTCCTATCCTGGTCAGCAGAAGACGTGGACCTGCACACACAACAAATAACTTCGCTCCCAACGAGTATAGAGAGGTTGTCAATCTCTCCGGCCTTGTAGTTTGCAAAGGATCAAAACACAAGCGGGAAAGTAATAGTGATTGCAACGGAAAAGTAAATGAAAGGGGTAAATGATGGAGGTGTAAACAATGATGGTGATATGGACCGGAGTCACATGATGTTCACTAGTGATTTCTCTCTCCCAAAAGACGATAAACAACTATGCTTGGGTAAACAAATCACAATTGGGCAATTGACAGAATTATGATCGCACCGCAATGCTAATTATGCTACTTGATAGTTAGAGGTTCAATAGTAATGGGCAGTACGCCAAGACAAGTAGACCTTTATTCATCAGCATCTACTTACTAATCATCCACCTTGAGATATCTATCCACAACATCTCGTAGGTATTAGGTTGCGAGCCCCACCCAAAGTGTAAACTCAAAGCAACGGACAACTGCATTAACGAACTATGCGTAAGGTAAACAATCCTTGCAACCATGGTCACAAGCACCATTGTTTTCTCCCTGGTGGCAACAAGCACACCCCCTAGTCTCATGTTTCTGTCACTCAAGCTAGACATCGAGGGGCATGAACCCACAATCATGCATAAGCTCCCTCTTGGAGTTACAATCTACTACTCGGCAAAAGCAATAAATAGCAACGGAGAACATGCATGAATTACTAAGGAACATAATATAAAAGTATAATTAAATATATAACTCATAACAATCTGAACATAATCTCATAATCCATTGGATCCCAACAAACCGAGCATAGCAATAGCATGAAAATTACATAGATGCCTTGATCATGTAGGGCAACTCACAAGGGCTAATCATTGAAGCACAAGATTGGAGAGAAGACATCACATAGCTATTGGTCATGGACTCATGGTCCAAGGAGGACTACTCACGGCATGTCCGGGAAGCGTCCATGGTGGTGGAGAAGCTCCTGGAGGTCAATCCTCCCTCCGGCAGGGTGCCGGGAAGAGGTCTCCTGATGCTCCCGATCTCGGAAGCACTGCGGCGGTGAAACGATGGAGAAATTCGCGATTCCAGAAGTTATGTAAGGGTTTCCTCTCGGGACTCTAAATATAGGCCAAAGGAGGGCACCGGAGGAGGTGGGACCCACCCAGGCGGCCTCCTGGCGCGACCTAAGGCCTGGTCGCGCCAGCAGGTCGCCTGGGAGGCCCCTTGACCCTCTCTGGCCCATCTTCGGTGATACAGAAGCTTCTGTTTCGCTGATCTTTTATATATTTTTTCTGGAATTTTTCGGGCTTCGGAAAATTGGGTAAAAGCCCCTGCAAAAAAGTCATCAGCACACAGAAACTGGCATTGGATGCACTGAGTTACTAGGTTAGTCCAAATATGTGTAAAATGATATAAAAGTGTAGCAAAACATATAACAATGTCACCCAAAAGATCATGGAACAAGCATAAATTATAGACACGTTTGGGACGTATCAACATCCCCAAGCTTAATTTCTGCTCGTCCTCGAGTAGATAAATGATAACACAATAATTTTTGTGGTGACATGCTAACACACATATAAGAACTTCAAAGTAAAGCAAATGGGATATGCAACTCAAGTCAAGGCAATAACAAGCAAGAGTCTATATCTAGTATTGAGTTTAGCAAAGTAAGAACATAAAGGTGCAAGAGCTCTAAAAGTGCGTTATATCGACTAGAGGGGGGTGAATAGGAGATTTTTAGAATTTTATCACTGAGGAAATTCCTTTTGAGGAAATTCCTCACTGATGACTAACTTGCAGCGGAAACATCAAAGGATCAGGAGTGCAAAGTATCACTACAACAATTTTCAAGGTGAAGAATATGAAAAACAGTTTGCACAGTATGCAGGCACGGAGAAAACAGATGAGGATTAACTCGCGTGAAGAATTTGGGATTGAGGAATTTCAGAGAAAGTCTTCAGCAAATTCTTCAAACAGTGACAGTGAAAATCATCAACATACAATATGAGGAATTTAAAGAGTTGAAGAAATAGAACCCGTTTCACAGTGAAGACAATGGTTGATGACTGAGTTCCAACTGTTGTGATAGTTGTACATCTGGTTTGGAGCGGCTTGGTATTGAAACCAAAAGACACACAGTCCCTACCGTATTCTCCTTTGGCTAAGAACACATAGTCCTTGCCCAACACTCGTGGTAAGTCTTCAGGGCAGACTTCCAAACCCTCACAAACTTGGTCACCTGGCGATCCACAATTGACTGCTCGATTGCTCTAGACCATGATGCCTAACCGTCTGGAGATGCACAGTCCTCGAAGGTAAAAGGTTCAGTCCCACACATGAACAACTTCTTTAGTGATGCTCACTCACTTGGTTTTCGGTTTGTGGTTTGGTGTTTGAGGTATTTCCTCACTGATGAATTACTCTCGAAGACTCTGAGGAATTTGGGTTGCTCTTATGACAAGTGTCAGTTTCCAACAGAGCATCCAACCACCTAATGGTTGTGGGGGGTGGCTATTTATAGCCTCGGAGCATCCCGACATGATTTGACATTAATGCCCTTAAATAATATGACCGTTGGTGTGGATAAGATCAGTGATGTGGCGTGACTTGCGGTAACGGTCGGGACCCTCAACTGTGAGAGTCCTCATGTCTCTCATATTCCTCACTTGAGGCTTTTGGTAGGATTAGGCTTGGGTTGAGCATCATGAGGAAATTCATTCCGACGTGTTACTTTGACCCCCTTTAACAGTACGGTGTTCCTATGACTCAAAAATGAAGAAAATAAAACAGACAGAATAAATCTTCATGCTTCAAAATCTTCAGATTGTTTTTCTTCAGGACACACCGAATTCCTCATCTTCAATTTCTTCATGAGGAATATCAATTTCATCGCAATTTCTTTGCGATTCAATTCGTCAGCTTCAGACCAATTTCTTCAGCCGAATATATACATTTTTAGGGGTCGATATTCATCGAATATTTCAAACTCCTCAGCGACTTATAGATCCTGTGTACACTCATGAACACATTAGATACTTAACCTATAAGTCTTCAAACCACCAAAATCACTAAAGGGCACTAGATGCACTTACAATCTCCCCCTTTTTGGTGGTTGATGACAATTAGGTTAAGTCTTCAACGGGGATAACAATATGAAGTGTAAATACTCATCTGAGGAATTTGAAATCAAGATTCAGAGAGACCCCCCTGAAGATGTGCATATCTTGAGGATTTTGCTTTTCACAGCAAATGCACATTGATGATTTATATCATGGAGATCTCCCCGTGAGTCTTGTAAATCATGCATACATAAGACATATAGTATGAAGAAATTGTGAATGCATGATGATAAATGGTATGTGACGAATTCCAGCATGAGTGCATTAATATTTTGAGGAATAAGCATGCGAAGAAAAACGTTCAAAAGTGTCAGAGTACTATCGAGCTGAAGTTACAACTCATTACATAAAACACTTCAGAAGAGCTAAGAGTTTGTAACTTAAATAAAGTTCATAAGCCCCAAAATATATCCTGCCTGAAGACTAACTCTCAGATTTCTCCCCCTTTGTCATCAAGTGACGAAAAGAGACAAAACTGAGGACTAACGCCCCGGGAAGACTTTCACTTCTTCGCAGTTGAGGAAGACGCGTGAGGATTCTTGGGAGCTGACTTCCTCCTTGGACCAGTGGCAGTGTCTTGTTGGTCTTCATCTGATTCTGCAGTGCGGAATGAAGAAAATGAACTGTCCTCAAGGTCTGGAACTGGGATTGGCCTGAATTTCTTCTTTGGTGGCCATGACCAGTCGAAGTCCTACGTAAACTCCAATTCTTCAAGTTCTGCTGGAGCCTTCAAATGAGCCAGCGTGGCCCAGGTGCGATCAAAAACCTCATGAAGATAATGATGATTAAGCTTCACGGCATTCTGAGTCTCATTGAGGGTTTTCATAATGGCGCCGATGTGGCATTTGACCCACTTGTGATTTTGATCTACCTTTTGATGAAGACTGAGGAGAAGCTCTCTGGTATTCATCACCCTTGGAGCAACATGACTTGGTGGTTGGGTTTCAGTGTCATCCCATGAGGAATATGCATGTGGCTCTCGGAACTGGCCATCAAGGGGCCGACTGCCTTCATCAATCACAGACTTGCCTTTTCCTTCAACAGGCTCGAAAGTCTTCTTGTTGGCCCTTACCGGGGGCATATATCCAAGGTGATTATTGAAATCAGCGTGATAGTTGATGCCTGACCTGCGTCTGATGAATCTCATGATCCATGGAGCGTAAATTTTCAGGTCAAAAGGGGACATAACATTTTCTGCCAGAGTCCTCAAGAAGAAATCGTGAGTGTTGATGGGAATGCCATGGATGATGTTGAATAGGATATTCTTCATGATGCCTACGACATCTTCTTCATCATCATGGCCCTTGATTGGCGCAAGAACATTGTAGAGGATTCTGTCAACAGTCTTGGGTTCATACTTCAGCTCATGGACCAGGAAGGTTGTTCTTGGTGGTTGCCCCTTGGCCAAAGGATTCATGAGGACTTCCATCAGCTTATTCGGCAAGTCCCGTTCATCATACATCTTCACGGCCAGCTCTGAAGGAATTGATATAGGAAGTTCTCGCAGCAACTCCTTTGCAGGGGCCTTGAAGTGTGTGTGCTGCGTCATCCAATCCAGCACCCAAGTGTTGATATCTGATGGATCTCCAGAGATGTGCAAAGTTGCATAGAATTGAAGAACAATGTCGCTGTTCCAATCACAAATATCAGAGCACAAAGGGAGCAGTCCTGCTTCATGAAGAACGTTGAGGACTGGGGCAAAGCAAGGAATTTCTTCAAGCTCAACATGAGGAATATGCCTGTGCTGAAATTTTTTGTTTCTTCCACAAAGCATAGATGCATAGTAGTTGAGCTGAGTCCTGGTCCAAAACTTCATATGCGTGATGTGTGGCTTGTCATAAGGATTTTATCCAATGAAATACATATGTTCCTCAAAGAAGGATTCCTTTTGAAACTTTGGCCGCTTGGAGAACGACCGATGCTACATCGGCTGAAGGTTTTGCTTCTTCCCTTGAGGGGAGACAATCATCGCAGTTTCTGGATTGATAACGGCAAGAGCATTCTCTAGATTTGGTGCAGGGGCATTTTCTTCAGCATGTTCCTCAGGATGAGGAATTTCATCTGCCTGTGCCTCAGGCTAAGGATCTTGCTCTAAGTGAGGAATGTCATCAACTGGAGCCGCTGGTTGAGGATTTTGCTCAGGAGGAGGAATCTCTTCATCCTGAGCCTCAGGTTGAGGGTTTTGCTCAGGATTTGGATTTTCTTCAGGCTAAGGATTTTCTCCTTGGTTTTCCTCAGCTTGAGGGGTTTGCTTGCTGGGAGAGCCAAATTCTTCAGCTGGTGCAGCTGATCCTTGAGGAGGTTCTTCAGGAGGAATAAAGGTCTGAGGACTGTCATCAATCTGAATTTCTTCATCAGTGTGTTCCTCGGACACAGCATTCTTCATTTCCTCATCAGTCATGTGCTCCTTGTCTTCGCTTTCGAAGGGAGTCATCTCATAGGATGGAGCAATGTTGAGAGGAACAGGATCCAGAGGAGCATTTTCATTAAGAGATTTGAGGCGCTTGGCCTCAGTTGATTCTTCTGTTGAGGAAGCTTTTCTCTTCTTAGCTTCCTTTTCAGCAGTTCTTGTTTTCTTCACGTCTGATGCAGACGGAGTCATTTTCTTCACCTTTGAAGGTTTTGGTGAAGGCATTTTCTCTTCAGGAGGCGGAGTTGTATCCGTCCTGGCAGTTTCCTCATCTGAGGCAGGTTCTTCAGCTGGGGCAGAGTCATCAGCTGGCTTAGAAGCATCAATTGGAGCAGTTTCATCAGCTGGAGTAGAGTCATCAACTAGAGTTTCCTTGGTGTTTTCCTCACTAGCCGGTTCATCAGCATGGCTTTCTTGATGCATTTCCTCAGCAGGGTCAGTTTGTTCTTCTTCAATCTCAGGCTGCTAAGGTGTTGCTGGAGGGGCAACCTTTTTGTTGTATTCATCAATGGCATTAGTAGCCAACTTGATGAAGTTGTTCTTGAGACTTTGATGATCAGATAGCTTGGTATACTTGTTTGTCAAAGTATTCAATTCTGCCTGAGTGGACACAAGTGCATCAGGCGTCAGACTGAGAAGATTCTGTCTGAGGAATTTCTCCTTTTTCAGCTTCGCAGCCTTCGCTTGTTTGGCTTGCGTCTCCTTCCACTTGGCCTCGTTGATGAAAGTGGCCACCATGTGGCTGATGCCTGGGGGAAGCTTCAAATCATCAATATGTGTGTTGGGGTCATCATACCATATATTGATATAATCCAAGAGGACTTTTGGGTCCATGGCCAGAGGAATGGCGCTGCCTGAAGCTTGTGCTACCCTCTCCTGCTTGTTTCCGATGATGGCTTGCAGAGTCTCATCATCATATTCATCACTGCCTTCTGATGAAGAAGGGACTGTGATGATTTTGCTTGGGCTAGGTCTGGTTCCTCTCCCAGCAGTCACCTTAGTCTTCATTTGAGTTGGTGAAGACTTCGTTTCTGAGCTAGTTGCAGAAGGAACAGAGGAGCTGGAAACAGTCGGTAGCTACTTCACAATCTGCTTGTGTTCAGGCTTTGAAGCCTTTGGTGGTGCTGAGGGTTTTGGTGCGGATGCTAGTGCAACTTTCTAAAGCAATTTCTCTTGAGGCTTTGAAGCCTTTGGTTTTGGCGGCACTGGTTTCACTTGAGGAATGGCTGTGCCAGAAGTTTCAGCTGCAGAGGAGGTGGCGGCAGTAGCAGCAACAACAGATTCTTCATTAAATTTCCTCACTACAGCTTCTGCCTGCTTCTGAAGCTTTGACAAATGTTTTGTCTTTTCCTCAGGATAGTCATCAATTGTCTTGAGGCTTGAGGGGTGTGCATCCTGATAATCTTCGAGAGGAGGCCGTTTGCCAGGAGGCTTAAGAGCGAATTTCTTCGCGTACTTGGGAGTGAAGAATATGTATTCTTTCCACTCCTTCACCCACCGGGGTTCTATATTTGAAGCCTTATCTTCCTCTTGGGCATTGTCTTTTGCTCATCAGGTGTGCAGTATTCCAGGTATATGTCATTAGGAATATCGATGGCAGTGTTCTGTTTAAGCTTCTTGCCACCCTTTTGCTTCCTTTCATCTTCCATTTTCTTCAGCTGAGGCTTTTGCTGAGGAAATTGAACTCTTGAGGATTCTGATGAAGCTTGTAGATTTTCTTCAAGAAGCGCTGCAAATGAGTTAAGTTTATGAGAACCTAGAGATTCACCAGCCAACATTTTGTACCTGTGAACAGAGTATAGTTGCGAGGAATTTGGAGAGATCATATGTGTTCTCAGATTTGATGAAATTGAAAATTTTAAAGTTGAGGAATTTGACCAGTGGGTTGAGGAGTTTGTCTAAGCACTCTGATCTTGGGTTCCAAAGTTGTCCAGATTCAAAAATTTGCACAATTGAGGAATCTCGTGAAGACTTTTAGATGCTTAGTGAAATTCATCAAGAGTTGAGGAATGAGCAGTGTTTGAGGAATAGAGACTGACAGACACTTGAGGAAAAACAAGTTTCACAAATCTACGGTAAAATAGTAGATCAAAATGGGGCTGTAAAAATAGGGTTTTATTTACCCTATATAGCGCGCACGAAGAACACAGGAAGAAGTAGCAGTAGATGCTCTTCGGTGTGAGTCCACTGCGCCCTAACTTGGCAACAGAGGACAGCTACGGCGGCGGCGGACGAAGATGATCCGGTTCCGGCGTGATTTCGGCGACGGAGAGGTCGAGGCAGTAAAGCTTTTCCTCGCCGACAACGAGACTTCTAGCGGTGGTGATAGGGCTTTGCTGTAGCGGAGAGGAGGTCGAGAGAGAGAGAGAATGAAGAGTTTTGACCGGAGGGGGTAAGGACATATTTATAGCCCAGGTGAAAACTGTCTGGCCGATTCTTTTGGACTGAACTACCCGTGTCCTTTCGTCTCCGCATGACACGTGTAGCAACCATTTAAAGCAGTGGAGATCGTGCTTATCTGATCATGGGAAGTGGGGTTCAGCTACTGTGTAACGATATAAAAATCATTTTTGAAGATTTGAGGATTTTGTTACAAAATCATCAGCTGGCAAGGACGCAGTGAGGATTTTGAACAAAGTTTCAAGTAGAAGCCATATGAAGAATTGTATAGACTTGGTGAGAGTAGCATAGAGTGAAAGTAGGGTCCGATCACATTCACTTAGATGAAATATCAAATTGAAGAAATAGCTATAAGTGAATGCTGTTGAGGACTTTGAAATCACAGTCTATATATATATCCAGGCAAATGAAAATCATCAAGTGTTTTTGAAGATTTTGATTAACTTGAGGATTTTGTCACAAAGCGTCATGATGATGAATTTCAGTTTTGAAGAAAGACAAGTTTGAAGAACAACCGCTTTGAAGAAAATCAACTTTGAAGAAATTCATCTTTGAAAAAATCAACTTGAGGAATTTCAAGTTGGGTGGTGGCGTGACCCACCATATAAGAATGTTGATTTCATACACCGTGTACAATTGTCGTAGGGCCCTAAGAATCAATTTCTTCATTGATTTCCTCACACTAAGAGTGATATTCTTCATTAGTTGAAGAAAATCGATTCTTCGTGTGTTGCACATCTAAGTCATCAATTTTGCATAAGTGTTAGGATGTGTGCATGTTTTTACAAAACATTTGAAGATTCTAAGATATTTAGCTCACACCGCAACTTGCAAAACCTTTTCTCATCCAAGGGCTTAGTGAAGATATCTTCCAGTTGATCGTCAGTCTTTACATGGTCGATGAGGATATTGCCCTTGAGGACACGGTCCCGAAGAAAATGATGACGAATCTGGATGTGCTTAGTCTTCGAGTGTTGTACTGGGTTGTACGCAATCTTGATTGCACTCTCATTGTCGCAGTAGAGAGGCACATTCTTCATGTTGATGCCGTAGTCCTTGAGGGTTTGCTTCATCCATAGCAATTGAGCATAGCATGAACCGGCAACAATGTACTCAGCTTCGGAAGTGGAGAGTGAAACACAGTTCTGCTTCTTTGAGGACCAGCAGACTAGTGATCTTCCGATGAAATGACATGTGCCAGAGGTTGACTTGCGATCCACACGGTCACGAGCATAGTCAGAATCAGAATATCCCACAAGATGAAGATTTGAGCCCTTGGGGTACCATAATCCTAGTGTTGGTGTGTGAGCTAAGTATCGAAGAATATGCTTCACAACCTTATGGTGTGATTCCTTCGGTTTTGCTTGAAAACGTGCACACATGCAAGTACTAAGCATTATATCTGGCCTAGATGCACACAAATACAGTAAAGAGCCAATCATGGAGCGATATACTTGTTGATCGAATTCTTTACCATTTTCATCAGTGCAGAGGTGGCCGTTGGTAGGCATTGGAGTCTTGACACCTTTGCATTCATGCATGTCGAATTTCCTCAGAACATCCTTGAGGTATTTCTCCTGTGATATGAAGATTCCATTGCGTTGTTGACGAATTTGAAGACCTAAGAAGAATTTCAGCTCCCCCATCATAGACATATGATATTCTTCACTCATCATGTAAGCAAATTCATCACTGTAACGTTTGTCAGTACAGCCAAATATGATGTCATCGACATATATCTGGCACACAAATAGTTCATTCTCATAGGATTTAGTGAAAAGAGTTGGATCGAGTGAACCAAGTTTGAAGCCTTTCTTCATGAGGAATTCCTTCAATGTATCATACCATGCCCGAGGGGCTTGCTTGAGACCATAGAGCGCCTTTTTGTGTCTCAAGACTTTGTCTGGATTCTTTGGATCCTCAAAACCTGGGGGCTGAGCAACATATACTTCTTCATCAAGCTTACCATTGAGGAATGCACTTTTCACATCCATTTGATATAAGATAATGTTATGATGATTAGCATAAGCAAGTAGTATTCGAATAGCTTCAAGTCTAGCAACAGGTGCAAAAGTTTCATCGAAATCTATTCCTTCAACCTGTGTGTAGCCTTGGGCTACAAGTCGTGCCTTATTCCTCACCACTTGACCATCCTCATCTTGCTTGTTTCGGAAAATCCACTTGGTGCCGATGATATTATGCTTGCGAGGATCTGGTCGTTTGACGAGCTCCCATACGTCATTCAGCTTGAATTGAAGAAGTTCGTCTTGCATGGCTTGGATCCACTCCGGTTCCATGAAAGCCTCGACAACTTTTGAAGGTTCTGTGATAGCCACAAAGGAGAAATGCCCACAAAAGTTAACTAAGTGTGAAGCTTTTGAGCGAGTGAGAGGACCTAGCGCGTTGATGTCATCGAGGATTTTGTCAAGTTCTATTTCATTTGCAATCCTCGGATGAGATGGTTGAGTATTTCGTCTGGGCTGAGGAATTGGTTCTGGAGCAATTCCCTCAGGAGCATCTTCTTGATTTTCATTAGTGCTAGGGATGATCTCTTCATCAATTTCCTCAGTGGGAACAATGTCTTCAGATGCTTTGAGCTATATTGCTTCCTGAGGAGATAGCTTATCTGGATCAGGAGGCAATTTCTCTCTTTGCGAGCCATTAGTTTCATCGAACCGAACATCTACAGTCTCAACAACCTTGTTGTGATGGGTGTTGAAGACTCTGTAGGTGTGCGAGTCCTTTCCATAACCGAGCATAAAACCCTCATGTGCCTTAGGTGCAAACTTTGAGCTATGGTGAGGATCTCTAATCTATCATTTTGCACCGAAGACTTTGAAATAACTTACATTGGGTTTCTTGTCATTGAGGAGTTCATATGAGGTTTTCTTGAGGAATTTGTGAAGATATACCCTGTTGATGATATGGCATGCAATGTTAATTGCTTCAGGCCAAAAGCGATGAGGAGTCTGATATTCTTCAAGCATGGTTCTTGCCATCTCAACCTGAGTCCTGTTCTTCCTTTCGACGACACCGTTCTGTTGAGGAGTATAAGGAGCGGACAATTCATGAGTAATACCAAGTTCATCAAGATAATTATCAATACCAGTGTTTTTGAACTCTGTTCCATTATCACTCCTGATGTGTTTGATCTTGACGCTGAAGTTCGTTGAGGCCCTTGAAGAAAATCGTTTGAAGACTTCCTGCACTTCAGTTTTATATAAAATGATATGCACCCATGTGTCTCTGGAATAAACATCAACTATGATAAAGCCATATAAAGATGCTGCATTTGTTAGAGTGGCATAATGAGTAGTTTCAAATAGATCCATGTGAAGCAATTCAAATGGACGAGTAGTGGTCATGATAGTCTTCGAGGGGTGCTTGGATCTGGTCATTTTCCGAGACTCACAAGCACCGCAGAGGTGGTCCTTGAGGAATTTGACTGATTCGATGCCGATGACATGCTTCTTCTTCGCGAGCGTGTGCAAATTCCTCATGCCTGCATGACCAAGTCTTCGATGCCACAGCCACCCTTCTGAGGTTTTTGCTAGTAAGCAAGTGGCTGGTTGAGGACCTGTAGAGAAATCAACAATGTACAAATCCCCTCTTCTAACACCTTCGAAGACTCTAGATATCTCAGATTCCATGATGACAACACATCTATATCTTCCAAAGATAACAATCATATCAAGATCACAAAGCATTGAGACTGACATGAGGTTAAATCCAAGGGATTCAACAAGCATCACTTTGTCCATGTGCCTATCCTTGGAAATAGCCACTTTGCCAAGTCCCAATACCTTGCTTTTACCTTTGTCAGCATATGTGATTTGCTTCAGGGGTGATGGAGTTAGTGGCATATTTATCAGCAAGCTTTTGTCACCAGTCATGTGATGTGTGCAGCCACTATCAAGAACCCACTTAGTACTCTTGGGTTTGTCATCCTGCAGATGAATTAGTACATCTTACCATCTCATATGCTTTAGGCTTGAAGAATATGATATCAGTTTCATCAGATAAGAATTTCATCATAAATAGAATTATAAGGACATGTGAAATATTTCTATTTCATCAACATTAGCTTACGTCACATCAAGCGTTTTCCTCAGGTCTCCAGCAAATTCTTCAGATGATGATTTTCATCTGGAGACCTGACCCGTGCTACTTCTCAAACAACAGCGCCAGAAATTGACACGTTGACGGAGATTGGGCTTGCGTTGGTTTTTTCCTTGAAGAGGAAAGGGTGATGCAGCACAGGAGCAGTAAGTATTTCCCTCAGTTTGAGAACCAAGGTATCGATCCAGAAGCAGGGTCTCGTCAAGTCTAGAGTACCTGCGCAAACACAAACAAGTTTGCACCCAACGCTTCAAAGGGGTTGTCAATCCCTTCAAGATTGTTTGCAAAGTGTGATCTGAAGGCGGAAAGTGCAACGAAGTAAAAAGTGTAAGGCTGAAAATATGGTGGGGGCCATAGTGTTCACTAGAGGCTTCTCTCAAAATAGCAAGTATTACAGTGGGTGAACAAATTACTGTTGAGCAATTGATAGAACCGCGCAAAGTCATGACGATATCTAAGGTAATGATCTAGCATATAGGCATCACGTCCGAGACAAGTAGACCGACACTTTCTGCATCTACTAGTATTACTCCACACATCGACCGCTATCCAGCATGCATCTAGTGTATTGAGTTCATGACGAACAAAGTAACGCTTTAAGCAAGATGACATGATGTAGAGGGATAATCTCAAACCAATGATGAAAACCCCATCTTTTTACCCTTGATGGCAACAACACGATACGTGCCTCGCTACCCCTTCCGTCACTGGGTGAGGTCATCACACGGTATGAACCCAAAACCAAGCACTTCTCCCATGGCAAGAATCATAGATCTAGTTGGCCAGACAAAACCCACAACTCGAAGAGAATTACACGGATATGAAATCATGCATAAGAGAGATCAGAAGAAACTCAAATAAGATTCATAGATGATCTGATCATAAATCCACAATTCATCGGATCTCGACAAACACACCGCAAAAGAAGATTACATCGGATAGATCTCCATGAAGATCATGGAGAACTTTGTATTGAAGATCCAAGAGAGAGAAGAAGCCATCTAGTTACTAGCTATGGACCCGTAGGTCTATGGTGAACTACTCACGCATCATCGGAGAGGTCATGGTGTTGATGGAGAAGCCTTCTGTGTCCGAATCCCCCCTCCGACAGGGCACCATGACGTGCCCCAGATGGGATCTTGCAGAGACAGAAGCTTGCGGCGGAGGAAAAGTGATTACGATGCTCCCCAGATTTTTTTGGGAATATTTGAGAATTTATAGGCGCAAGATCTAGGTCAGGGGACCTCCAGGGGGCCCACAAGCCTACATGGCGCGCCCCCTGGCCGCGGGGTGGGGGCTTGTGGGGCCCCTGGGGCTCTTCTGGCTTGGCCCCCAAGCTCTCCGATCTTCTTCCGTTCCAGAAAAAATCTTTTCCGGGGATTTTCTTCCGTTTGGACTCCGTTTCGAAATCTCCTCTGAAAGGGGACAAAAACATGGAAAAAACAGGAACTGGGACTTAGCACTGGATTAATAAGTTAGTCCCAGAAAATAAATAAAAGGCATGCAAAACATCCAAAGTTTGACAAGATAATAGCATGAAACCATAAAAAAATATAGATACGTTGGAGACGTATCAAGCATCCCCAAACTTAACTCCTGCTCGTCCTCGAGTAGGGAAGTGATAAAGAATTAATTTTTGATGTGGAATGCTACCTAGCATAGTTGTCCTTTGTAACTTCTTTCACGTGGCATGAATGTTCAGATCCGTACGATTCAAAACAATAGTTTACTATTGACATGAAAACAGTAATACTTCAAGCAAACTAGCAAAGTAATCATGAACTTTCAAAATAACAAGCCAAAGAAAGTTATCCCTACAAAATCATATAGTCTGGCTATGCTCCATCACCTCACACAACTAATGTAAATCATGCACAACCCCGGAATTGGCCAAGTAATTGTTTTCGCACTCTTACTTTCTCAACCTTTTTATAACTATCACGCAATACATGAGCGCGAGCCATGGATATAGCACTATAGGTGGAATAGAGTGTGGTGGTGTTTGTGAGACAAAAAAGGAGGAGATGGTCACGTTAACTCGGCGTATCAATAGGCTATGTAGATGCCCATTAATAGATATCAATGTGAATGAGTAGGGATTGCCATACAAGAGATGCACTAGAGCTATAAGTATGTGAAAGCTCAAAAGGAAAACTAGTGGGTGTGCATCCAACTTGCTTGCTCACGAAGACCTAGGGCAATTTTGAGGAAGCCCATCATTGGAATATACAAGCCAAGTTATATAAAAGATTCCCACTAGCATATGGTAGTGACAAAGCAAGAAGCTCTCAATCATGAAGAACATGGTGCTAACATGAAGCACAAGTGTGGAAAAAGATAGTAGCATTGTCCCTTCTCTCTTTTTCTCTCATCTCTTTTTTTATTTGGGCTCTTAGGCCTCTTTTTTTCTTTTCTTTTATTGTTTTTGGGCTCTTTGGCCTCTTTTTTTTATTATTTATTTCCTCACATGGGACAATGCTCTAATAATGATGATCATCACACTTTTAGTTACTCGAAGCTCAAAGATCACAATGATGATGACTCCATAGGAAATGCCTCCGGCAGTGTACCGGTATGTGCAACGATCTAGTATGATCATGCAACGGCAATATGAGAGTGACGACACAAGTCATGAGACGGAACGGTGGTAGTTGCATGGCAATATATCTCAAAATGGCTATGAAAATGTCATAGTAGGTAGGTATGGTGGCTGTTTTGAGGAAGGAATTTGGTGGGTTTGTGCACCGGCGAGAATTGCGCGGCACTAGAGAGGCTAGCAATGGTGGAAGGTGAAAGTGCACCTATACCATGGACTCAACATTAGTCATAAAGAACTCACATACTTGTTGCGAAAGTTTTTATTAGTAATCGAAACAAAGTGTTAAACGCATACTTCGAGGGGAAGGGTTGGTAGGTGTAAACCATCGCGCGATCCCGACCTCAACACAAAGGATGACAATCAATAGATCAATTATGCTCCGACTTCCTAACATAGCGGTTCACCATACATGCATGCTACAGGAATCACTAACTTCAACACAAGTATTTCTAGATTCACAACACCCTACTAGCATAGCTTTTAATATTACCGAATCCAAGTCTCAAAACTAATTGAGAGGAATCAAAACTTTTCTTTCTACTCAATGCACATGAAGATGGAGGTTTTTTGCATCCTCTTTGGGTACCTAGCACATGGGACTACTTTCATAGCATAAGCCAACTACCAAATCACGCACCGCCGTGCTCTAAAGATATAAGTGAAGCATAAGAGCAAAAGTATCTAGCTCAAAAGATATAAGTGAAGCACTAGAGCAAAAGTATCTAGCTCAAAAGATATAAGTGAAGCACTAGAGCAAAAGTATCCAGCTCAAAAGATATAAGTGAAGCACAATGAGCATTCTAGAAAAATCACAACGAGTGCATGTCTCTCTCTCTCAAAAAGTTGTGCAGCAAGGATGATTGTGACACAACAAAAAGTAAAGACTCCTAAGATACAGGACACTCCAAGCAAAACACATATCATGTGGTGAATAAAAATATAGCTCCAAGTAATGTTACCGATGGATTGAAGACGAAAGAGGGGATGCCTTCCCGGGGCATCCCCAAGCTTAGGCTTTTTGGTGTCCTTGAATTTGGCTTGGGGTGCCTTGGGCATCCCCAATCCTGAGCTCTTTCCACTCCTTATCTCTTTGTCCATGAGAACATCACCCAAAACTTGAAAACTTAACAACACAAAACTTAAACAGAAACTTGTGATAACATTAGTACAAGAAAACAAACTACCACTTCTTTTGGTACTGTAGCAAACTTGAATTCTATCTACATTGATGATGGGCTACTGTATTCTCACTTTTCCATGGCTAGCACCCCCCGATACTAACCATAGTTTCATCAAAACAAGCAACCAACTCAACAAAAACAGAATCTGTAAAAAACAAACCATCTATAGCAATCTGTATACTTCGTATACTTCTGGTACCTCAAAAAATCTAAAACGTTACGACGGTCTGGGGAAAAAGCATATCAATCAGTAGCAAAAAGAATCAACTCAAAAGCTCTTTCTGAATAAGAATGAAAAATCATCTCGTGAGCAGAAAGTTTCTGTCTTTTTCCAGCATGATCAAACAACCATTACCAAGACTGATCATAAAGGCTTTGCTTGGGTCAAACACAAAAAGAAAGACAAAAACACAATCACAACAGAATTATGAAAGTGTGGACGCAACAGAACAGGAAGAAAAAGATAAATTCATTGGGTTGCCTCCCAACAAGCTCTATTGTTTAACGCCCTTAGCTAGGCATAGAAGCGATAGAATCACATATCATCGTCTTTGGTGCTCAAACCATAAGTGGCGTGATCAGTTATCATCTTGAGGTTTTCCTCTTTCTTGCTAGATGATTCACCACTACTTTTAGGAACAAAGACGGACTTGGTGATTTTATTGTGGGCAAAATTTGGAGTATTCTACACAGCGGCAAAAGCGAAACCCAAGTTGGTTATAACATCCTCTAGTTTGCCAATCCTAGCGGAATCATGACCTAGGTTTTCGCTAACTATGGGTTCCTTTTCCTTTAAATTTTTCAAAACCATCCCCATCTTGGATCCGTACTGAGTGATTTGATTGTGGATCTTTTTATCCAAATTCTCAATGAGTTCAATCGTAGCGACTTTATTTTCAATAGCGTCCAGTCTACACATCACATGTTCCAAAGTTAAGGTAGTTCCATTAACCATGAGTGGGGGTGAGCCTACCAAATTTATCACAACTCCATAAGAATCAACGGTATGGCTACCCAAGAAATTTCCACCTACGATGGTGTCAAGAATATACCTATTCCAAGGAGAAATACCCACATAAAAACTGCGAAGCAAGACGGTAGTGGATTGCTTATGAGTAGATCTACTCTGAGCATTGCAAATCCTATACCAAGCGTCCTTTAAGTTTTCTCCCTCAGTTTGTTTGAAATTGAGAACTTCGCTCTCGGGAGTATCGTTCGAAGTGGTGGATCTAGCCATGAGGATAGACTATCCCACACAGACGAGCAGAAAGCAAGCGAGAGAAAGGGCGAACGAAAAAGGCAAATTGGTGAAGTGGGGGAGAGGAAAATGGGAGGCAACTAGCAAACAAAGTAAATGCAAGAGATGAGTTTGCGACACTTACTTGGATGAGTTCTTGACTTGATCTTCCTCCCCGGCAACGGTGCCAGAAATCCTTCTGCTACTTCTCAAACAACCGCGCCAGAAATTGACACGTTGACAGAGATTGGGCTTGCGTTGGTTTTCCCTTGAAGAGGAAAGGGTGATGCAGCACAGGAGCAGTAAGTATTTCCCTCAGTTTGAGAACCAAGGTATCGATCCAGAAGGAGGGTCTCGTCAAGTCCAGAGTACCTGCGCAAACACAAACAAGCTTACACCCAAGGCTTCAAAGGGGTTGTCAATCCCTTCAAGATTGTTTGCAAAGTGAGATCTGAAGGCGGAAAGTGCAACGAAGTAAAAAGTGTAAGGATGAAAATATGGTGTGGAGTAGACCCTGGGGGCCATAGTGTTCACTAGAGGCTTCTCTCAAAATAGCAAGTAGTACGGTGGGTGAACAAATTACTGTCGAGCAATTTATAGAACCGCGCAAAGTCATGACGATATCTAAGGCAATGATCTAGCATATAGGCATCACGTCCGAGACAAGTAGACCGATACTTTCTGCATCTACTACTATTACTCCACACATCGACCGCTATCCAGCATGCATCTAGTGTATTGAGTTCATGACGAACAGAGTAGCGCTTTAAGCAAGATGACACGATCTAGAGGGATAATCTCAAACCAATGATGAAAACCCCATCTTTTTACCCTTGATGGCAATAACACGATACGTGCCTCGCTACCCCTTCTGTCACTGGGTGAGGTCACCGCACGGTATGAACCCAAAACCAAGCACTTCTCCCATGGCAAGAATCATAGATCTAGTTGGCGAGACAAAACCCACAACTCGAAGAGAATTTCAAGGATATGAAATCATGCATAAGAGAGATCAGAAGAAACTCAAATAAGATTCATAGATAATCTGATCACAAATCCACAATTCATCGGATCTCGACAAACACACCGCAAAAGAAGATTACATCGGATAGATCTCCATGAAGATCATGGAGAACTTTCTATTGAAGATCCAAGAGAGAGAAGAAGCCAACTAGTTACTAGCTATGGACCTGTAGGCCTATGGTGAAATACTCACGCAGGTCATGGTGTTGATGGAGAAGCCTTCCGTGTCCTAATCCCCCCTCCGGCAGGGCACTAGGACGTGCCCCGGATGGGATCTTGTGGAGACAGAAGCTTGCGGCGGCGGAAAAGTGATTACGATGCTCCCCTGATTTTTTTGGGAATATTCGGGAATTTATAGGCGCAAGATCTAGGTCAGGGGACCTCCAGGGGGGCCACAAGCCTACATGGCGCGCCCCCTGGCCGCGGGGTGGGGGCTTGTGGGGCCCCTGGGGCTCTTCTGGCTTGGCCCCCAAGCTCTCCGATCTTCTTCCGTTCCAGAAAAAATCTTTTTGGGGATTTTCTTCCGTTTCGACTCCGTTTCAAAATCTCCTCTGAAAAGGGTCAAAAACATGGAAAAAACAGGAACTGGCACTTGGCGCTGGATTAATAATTTAGTCCGAGAAAATAAATAAAAGGCATGCAAAACATCCAAAGTTTCACAAGATAATAGCATGAAACCATAAAAAGTTATAGATACGTTGGAGACATATCAACCTGCACAAGTGATTAGTTCAATTTCTTCACCACCCACATCTGAAGGGGTGGTAAAGCATTCATCATCCCGCGAGCACCATATGAGAAAGGGGGCATTGAAGCTAATGCACTTCTCTTAACAGTAGGGGGGTTAAAGTACTCAAATGAGTATGCAGAGAACTTATTTGAGGATTTATGAACATAATGATTTGAAGAATAACGCTCATATTCATATTCCTTGTAATTTCCCTGCATGTTAGAAGCATTAGCATGGGTACGAGCATAGTTTTGACCAGTTGAGGAATTTGATCCTCTTGAAGACTTTGGTCCTCCTGAGGAATTTGATCTGGGGTTCAAATTCTTCATAGGTGGTGTCATGAGGACATTCACCTGAAGATTTTCAAGGCAAATTTTGGGAACCCAGATTTTCCTCAGGGGAGGCCCATTCCTGCAGTTAGTTCCAACATATTGAGCAAATACTTCACCGGATTGATTTTTGAACAGTCTATAGTTGGAGTCAAATGACTCATCTGAGGAATAGGATAATTCACATGAAAATCCTGTTAGATTGGATGGATCGAAAGGAGGCCCTTTAGCAGCAACAAATGAGGTTTTGGGATACTGCTAGGGTTTCCAATATGATCCATCAACATTCAATTTGCTCTCAAAGGCAATTCCTTCTTTCCTTGGGTTCCTGTTCAAGATCTGCTTTTTGAGCACATCACAAAGGGTTTGGTGTCCTTTGAGACTTTTGTATATGCATGTCACATACAATTCCTTCATCCCTGCATTTTCATCAGTGACATTTGTGGTTTCTTCAAGTGAGGAATTTGACACTACAGGAGCAGTTGAAGAATTTGTAGCAATAGAAACATTTGATGATTTTGGTGAAGAATTAGCAGTTTCACGTTCAATGCATTTAAGACATGGAGGAATGAATTCAGTTTGAGCAGTACTGATCTGTTGAGCTAGTAATGAATCATCTTCCATACGAAGATCATCATGAGAAATCCTCAGCTTCTCAAGATCAAGCTTCCTTTGAAGAAATTCATAGGAAAGTTTCTCATGATCAGCGAGGAGTGTAACATGACGATCTTGAAGATTATCAAATCTGTACTGAAGACTTTTCATATCTTCAGTGAGGATTTGGGTAAGATTCATTTCATCATTCAACAGATCATCGCTTCTGTCTAGCAGTTTTTGAAGCTTTTCCAGGACAGTTTGTTGTTTAGTGGCAATGATAGCAAGTTTACTGTAACTGGGTTTTTTGTAATCATCAGATTCACAGTCACTTGAATCAGAGGAGGAAGCATCATTCGGTACCTTTGAACCTTTTGCCATGAAGCAATAGGTTGGAGCGAAGTCATCAACATAGTCATCAGTGTGGATGGTGTTACCATTTTCTTCAAGGTTGAAGATTGACTTGCTGACGAATGTGGTTGCAAGTGCAAGGCTAGCCTGTCCAGATTCCGAGTCTTCATCAGAACCCTCCTCTTCATCACATTCCTCGGATTCTGCCTCCGAATCCATTTCCTTGCCAATAAGTGCCCGAGCCTTTCTGAAACTAGTCTTCTTGTGTGATGAGGACTTTGAGGATGAGGATTTTGAAGATTTCTTATTTTTCTTCGGGTCATTAGAACTTTCATCCTTGTATTTCTTCTTCTTTGATTCATTTACCCAATGAGGACAATCAACAATGTAGTGACCTGATTTCTTGCATTTGTGGCAGGTTCTTTTCTTGTAGTCCTCAGATGAAGATTCTGATTTCCTCGTATCTCTTCTTGAAGATTTACCAAACTGGCCACGTCGTGTAAACTTCTGGAATTTCCTCACGAGCATTGCAAGCTCCTGTCCAAATTCTTCAGGATCACCAATGCTACCATCCGAGTCTTCTTCTTCAGATGAGGAAATTGCTTTGGCCTTCAGTGCATGTGGTCTAGAATAGCTTGGTCCATATAGATCTCCCATTTCTTCTTGTTGGAATTCATGAGTATTGAGTCTTTCGAGTATATCAGCTGGATCAAGCATCTTGTAGTCTGGTCTCTCTTGAATCATTAGAACTAAAGTATCAAATGAAGAATCCAAAGATCTTAGCAGTTTCTTCACAACTTCGTGATCAGTAATGTCTCGAGCTCCCAGTGCTTGCAGTTCATTTGATATGTCAGTGAGGCGATCAAAGGTATCTTGGCAGCTTCCATTGTCAAGCCTCTTGAAGCGATTGAAGAGATTTCCAAGAACATCAACACGAGAATCACGCTGGGTTGATACTCCTTCATTAACTTTGGACAACCTTTCCCAGATAAGTTTTGCTGAGCCCAAAGCACTCACTGTGCCATACCGACCTTTGCTCAGATGGCCACAGATGATATTCTTCGCTTGAGAGTCAAGTTGCTTGAATTTCTTCACATCAGCGGCAGAGACAATAGAAGTGACGATAGGGACGCCATGTTCCACAATATACCAGAGATCGTTGTCAATAGCTTGTAGATGCATCTGCATCTTGGTCTTCCAGAAGGGAAAGTCCTTTTTTCGAAAGTAGGACATCCTGCAGTAACCTTGATCATGCGTGCAGTCGACATAACTAAAACTCCACGTGGTTAAACCAAAATCACCCACAACAAGGGAGTACCTTGCTCCGATACCAATTGAAAGTTCTTTATATCGACTAGAGGGGGGGGGGGGGTGAATAGGAGATTTTTAGAATTTCATAAGTGAGGAATTTCCTCAAAAAAGGAATTTCCTCACTCATGACTAACTTGCAGCGGAAACAACAAAGGATCAGGAGTGCAAAGTATCACTACAACAGTTTCCAAGGTGAAGAATATGAAAAACAGTTTGCACAGTATGTAAGCATGGAGAAAACAGATGATGATTAACTCGCGTGAAGAATTTGGGGTTGAGGAATTTCAGAGAAAGTCTTCAGCAAATTCTTCAAACAGTGATAGTGAAAATCATCAACATACAATATGAGGAATTTAAAGATTTGAAGAAATAGAACCCGTTTCATAGTGAAGACAGTGGTTGATGACCAAGTTCCAACTGCTGTGACAGTTGCACATATGGTTTGGAGCGGCTTGGTATTGAAACCAAAAGACACATAGTCCCGGGACACATAGTCCCTACCGTATTCTCCTTGGGCTAAGAACACACAGTCCTTGCCCAACACTCGTGGTAAGTCTTCAGGGCAGACTTCCAAACCCTCACAAACTTGGTCACCTGGCGATCCACAATTTACTGTTGGATTGCTCTAGACCATGATGCCTAACCGTCTGGAGGATGCATAGTCCTCAAAGGTAAAAGGCTTCAGTCCGACACAGGAACAACTTCTTCAGTGATGCTCACTCACTTGGTTTTCGGTTTGTGGTTTGGTGTTTGGGGTATTTCCTCACTGATGAATTACTCTCGAAGACTCTGAGGAATTTGGGTTGCTCTTATGACAAGTGTCAGTTTCCAACAGAGCAGCCAACCAGCTAATGGTTGTGGGGGGGCGGCTATTTATAGCCTGGGAGCATCTCGACATGATTTGACATTAATGCCCTTAAATAATATGACCGTTGGTGTGGATAAGATCAGTGATGTGGCATGACTTGCGGTAACGGTCGGGACCCTCAACTCTGAGAGTCCTCATGTCTCTCATATTCCTCACTTGAGGCTTTTGGTAGGATTAGGCTTGGGTTGAGCATCATGAGGAAATTCATTCTGACGTGTTACTTTGACCCCCTTTAACAGTACGATGTTCCTATGACTCAAAAGTGAAGAAAATAAAACAGACATAATAAATCTTCATGCTTCAAAATCTTCAGATTGTTTTTCTTCAGGACACACCGAATTCATCATCTTCAATTTCTTCATGAGGAATATCAATTTCATCGCAATTTCTTCGCGATTCAATTCTTCAGCTTCAGACCAATTTCTTCAGCCGAATATATACATTTTTTGGGGGTCGATATTCATTGAATATTTCAAACTCCTCAGCCAATTATAGATCCTGTGTACACTCATGAACACATTAGATACTTAACCTATAAGTCTTCAAACCACCAAAATCACTAAGGGGCACTAGATGCACTTACAAGCTCTCGCTGTCCGTGACTCGAATGTCTCCAAATGGTGTTTGTGTGCAAGAAGTGGGAGATGGGTTGATATCATAATATATATGTTTTTAAATTGAGAACTCAATCTACTAAAATTCCACACTTTGTCTCCTTCGGAATCTTATTTTGACTCATCCCCAAAGCACTAGTCAGGCACAAGTCAAAATGATTCTCTCCCTTTCGATTTTGAGCACTCATGCAATGAATGAGCGTAAGAAGGATATGTTGGCACTTAGTATGTAAAATAGAATAATGATGGGGAAGGAATACAAAAAGGTGTGAAAGTCTCATATCAATGAGGACAACCATAGGCGAGAGAAAGCCAAATGATATATATGATGTGAGGAGTAGGGATTGCCATGTAACGGATGCAGATATGAGCTAAGGTAAGCTCTCCAATGGAAATAGTGGGGTGCATCCAACTTTTTTTCTCATGAAGGCCTAGAGCTCATTTGAGGAGACTCGCCATTGGAACATGCAAACCAAGTTCTATAGTGTAAGGGTCCCCACATAGTTATGCATGAATGATAATCTTTATGTAGTACCAATATAGTAATGGAGTACGAGTGTGGATCTTCAAAAGGAATATTAGTGTTGCCCCTTCTCTCTTTTTATTTCTTTTTCTTTTTATTTTTCTCTTTTTTTGTGGCCTCTTTGGCTCTTTATTTTTATCTCTCATTTGTCCTCTTTGGGATCTTTTGTTTCTCCTCTTTGGGATCTTTTCCTCACTTAAGGGCAACACTCTATGTTTTACATGAATAAAAAGAATATCATCACACTTTATAAGAAGTACTCAACATAAAGACAAGTGAAAACTATCATGATGTATGCAAATGTATGCCTCTGCTAGTGTAGCAGGATATGCAATGATACTAGCGCGTCATGTAGCAATAATTGGAGCAAGGCCGAACTATCATACGGCTCTACGATCAAGCAAAAGCATGTATTACATGAAGATCAAGTCATGAGATGGTGGATGTTGCATGGCAATGTATCTCAGAAAGGCTATGGAAATGCCTTAATAGGTAGGTATGGTGGCTGTTTTGAGGAAAGATATAATGAGGCTTATGTATGACAGAGCGTATCATGTCATGGGTTTGGATGCACCGGCAGAGTTTGCACCAACTCTCAGTGTGAGAAAGGGCAATGTACGGTACCTAAGAGTCTAGGAAAATATGGATGGTGGAAGTGCCAACAATCGAATACTCACATTAGTCCGAAGAACTCATACACTTATTATCGGTAACTCTCTATCTAGTTAGGAAATTCACAAAGAGACAAGTACCCCAAGGAGGAGTGTTTGGGGGTTTGGTTATCCTTGCGCATCCTCGACTCATGGTAACGTGAGGGTACTCTATATATTAAAACCCCTCCAAAGGTTAGCGATCAATTTAGTAGCTAGAGTTCTCAACTAATTTTAGTTTTTAAAAAACACACGAATTTCCCAAAATACGACACCTATCACTAATAGTCTCAAGCTCTTGGCACAAATAGTCCAAACATTACTCAAATCAATACCTCAAAACTATTGCAAGTTACTACTATACTTAAATAGCAACCTCAATTACCTACTCATGCAAGACACACAACTCAGTGCAACGAGCCAACTCTCTAAACAAGATAAGCATGATAACTCAAGAGAGTTCCAGAAGCAACCTAAATAATAGCTCTTAAAAAGATAAGCATGAAAACTAAGAGCTAAGCATGACAGTAGCTACGAAAAGAAGAAGAACACACAAAAAAGATAAGCATGAAAACCTATGTTGTGTTCTAGAGTGGAATGGAGCGTGTCTCTCTCCCAAACAAGGTAGGCTAGGTTCCGACTTGTTATTAATATCAAGCAAAACTAAAACAAACTAAAAAGTAAAGAGCGAGACGCTCCAAGCATAGCACATATCATATGAAGTGATAAAAATATAGCATGGAGATGGACGAACTGATGATTGTTGATAGAGAAGGGGATGCACGGGGGCATCCCCTAGCTTAGACGCTTGAGTCTCCTTTGAATATTTCTTAGGGTGCATGGGGCATCCCCTAGGCTGAGCGCTTGTCACTCCTGTATCTTCTTTCATCATCTCCCATCGCATACTTGAAAACTCCCTTCATACGAAACTCATCATAAGTTGATTATAGTGGTTAGTTCCCTTAATAAAATATTTCATTACCTGCTGTAAATAAAGAATTTCATGAAAACCTACTACTTCTTATGAATTCCAAAAGGTTTTTGCAAATAAAAAGTAAGTTAGGATTTGCAAAACAATGAAAACGCAAAACATGGCAGAATCTGTGAAAAACAGAGCAACAGGTAGTAAATAATTTATTTGGGTACTTCTGCAACTCAAATAAAAAATTCTGAACAGATGCCAAAAAGGCAATTATATAGAGCATGCTGTCAAAACAATTCAGATCAAAAAGATGATCTCGTGATTTTTGGCGAATTGTTCCGTCAAGAAGACAAAATCTGTTTGTGGACAGCATGTCACAATTTTTGAACTTTCTTATAATCGGAGGCTATAACTTGGCACAAAGCTTAAAAATAAAGATACAATGATGTTGCTATAGTAGCAACAAGCATCAAGACCACTAAAACAGAAAGTAAAAAAAATTGGGTTGCCTCCCAACAAGCGCTTTCTTTTATGCCTTTGAGCTAGGCATAATGCAAGAAGATCAAGTGTTATCAACTCCAAAAGAATAACTTGCCCGAGTAACAGACTCATAAGGTAACTTAATCTTCTTTATAGGGAAGTGTTCCATTCCCTTTTTAAGAGGAAACTGGAATTTAATAATTCCCTCTTTGATGTCAATGATAGCACCAACGGTGCGGAGAAAAGGACGTCCCAAAATAATTGGACATGAAGTATCACATTCAATGTCCATAATAAGAAAATCAACGGGCACATAATTATCATTGACAATAATAAGCACATCATGAATTCTCCCTAAAGGTTTCTTTAATGAAGAATCAACAAGACGAACACCAAAAGAACATGGATCATAAGGTTTCCAATCAAGCATATCATACATTCTTTTGGGCATAACGGAAGCACTAGCTCCAACATCACACAATGCAAAGCAAGATATATTATTCAATTTAATTTTGACCATAGGATCCCAATCATCTTCTAGTTTTCTAGGAATAGAAGTCTCTAGCTTGATCTTCTCCTGCCTAGCTTTGATAAGAGCATTTGTAATATGCTCGGTGAAGGCAATATTGAGTGTACTAGTGTGGGGGTCTTTAGCCATTCTTTGCAAAAAGGTGATAACTTCGGAGAGACCACAATTGTCAAAATCAAGGTTACTACCATTAATTAAAGTGGTAGTAATGTCATCTAAGCTCATTCTTTTGGTAGTCTCTAAATTCAAAGGACCTTCTTGTCCTATAGTTGAGGTATTAGCATCACCATTAATAGGTCCATTGGGACTAGGAGTGTGATGGGTGCTAAAAGTTTTGAGATCCTCAACAACTTGTATAGTAGCAATGGTAGTGTGTGTAGGAAGGCTCTTAATTCTCTCTTCCTCTTCCTTTTCTCTAGCCCATCTCTCTTCAAGTTTGGCTAGCATTCTTATGTTCTCATTAATTTGGACTTGGATAACATTCATGGGTGTGGTGTTCCTTTCCTCAAGGGGGGAAGTTCTAATTTTAAGCATCTCTACATCATGAGCTATGTTGTCCACCTTCAAAGAGAGACTATCTAATTTTTCTAGTTTCTCTTCTACACTCGTGTTGAAGGTTTTTTGAGAAGTGATAACATCCTTAAGTACGCTCTCTAATTCAGAAGTGGACCTTTTGGTGCTAGGATAATTGTTGTTGTTTCCATAGTTGTTGGATGGGAACGGTCTAGGATTGCTACCAAAATTACTCCTATAAACACTGTTATTGAAGTTGTTACTAGAAATAAAATTAACATCCACTTGCTCTCTTTCTTGAGCGGCCAAAGAATTTAAAGGAACGTCATGAGGATCAATAGGAGCTTGCTTAGTAAGTAGAGTCATGATCATGTCAACCTTATCACTGAGGGAGGAGATCTCCTCAACAGAGTTTACCTTCCTATAGGTTGGAGCTCTCTCGGTGTGCCATTGAGAATAATTTGTCATCATATCATCCAATATCTTTGTGGCAGCACCAAGTGTAGTTGACATAAAGGTTCCTCACGCGGTCGAGTTTAGCAGATTTCGCGAGGTAAAGTTCAATCCTGCATAGAAAGTTCGGATAACCATCCAAGTAGTCAAACCATGTGTAGGGCAATTATTAACAAGAGATTTCATAGGTTCCCAAGCTTGAGCAACATATTCATTATCCAATCGTCTAAAATTCATAATGTTACTCCTCAACTGGATAATCTTAGCAGGCGGGTAATACTTCCCAATAAAAGCATCTTTGCACTTATCCCAAGAATCTATGCTATTCCTAGGCAAAGATTGAAGCCACACTTTGGCTCCTCCTCTCAAGGAGAAAGGAAAAAAGCCAAAGATTAACAATATCACCATCTACTTCTTTATATTTTTGCATATCACAGAGCTCAACAAAATTGTTCAAGTACAAGGCAGCATCATCTCCAGCACCGGAGAATTGATATTTCATAACTAGGTTCAGTAAAGCAGGTTTAATCTCATAGGACGTGGCTCCTGTTGGTGAACGTCGCATGGGAAACAAAAAATTTCCTACGCGCACGAAGACCTATCATGGTGATGTCCATCTACGAGGGGGATTTCAGATCTACGTACCCTTGTACATCGCACAATAGGAAGCGTTAATAAACGCGATTGATGTAGTGGAACGTCCTCACGCCCCTCGATCCGCCCCGCGAACTGTCCCACGAACCGTCCCGCGATCCGTCCCATGATCCGCTCCGATCTAGTGCCGAACGGACGACACCTCCGCGTTCAGCACACGTACAGCTCGACGATGATCTCGGCCTTCTTGATCCAGCAAGAGAGACAAAGAGGTAGATGAGTTCTCCGGTACTGTGACGATGCTCCGGAGGTTGGTGGTGATCTTATCTCATCAGGGCTCCGCCCGAGCTCCGCAGAAACGCGATCTAGAGGAAAAACCGTGAGGTATGTGGTCGGGCTGCCATGGCAAAGTTGTCTCAAATCAGCTCTAATGCCTCAGTATATATAGGAGGGAGGGGGAGGGACCTTCCTTGAGGCTAAAGAGAGCCCCAAGGGGTCGGACGAAGGAGGGGGGAGGAGGATTCCTCCTCCAATTCTAGTCCAACTAGGATTGGAAGGTGGAGTCCTTCTCTATTTTCCCACTTCCCCCTTTTTTCTCTTTGATTTTTCTTATCTCCTGCGCAGGGGCCTTCTTGGGCTTGCCCTCCAGCCCACTAAGGGTTGGTGCGGCACCCCTAAGTACAATGGGCTTCCCCGGGGTGGGTTGCCCCCCCGGTGAACATCCGGAACCCATTCGTCACTCCCGGTACATTCCCGGTAATGCCGAAAACTTTCTGATAATCAAATGAGGTCATCCTATATATCAATTTTCGTCTCCGGACCATTCCGGAAACCCTCGTGACGTCCGTGATCTCATCCGGGACTCCGAACAATATTCGGTAACCAACCATATAACTCAAATACGCATAAAACAACGCTGAACTTTAAGTGTGCAGACCCTGCCGGTTCGAGAACTATGTAGACATGACCCGAGGGACTCCTCGGTCAATATCCAATAGCGGGACCTAGATGCCCATATTGGATCCTACATATTCTACGAAGATCTTATCGTTTGAACCTCAGTGCCAAGGATTCATATAATCCCATATGTCATTCCCTTTGTCCTTCGGTATGTTACTTGCCCGAGATTCGATCGTCAGTATCCGCATACCTATTTCAATCTCGTTTACCGGCAAGTCTCTTTACTCGTTCCGTAATACAAGATCCCGTGGCTTACACTAAGTCACATTGCTTGCAAGGCTTGTGTGTGATGTTGTATTACCGAGTGGGCCCCGAGATACCTCTCCGTCACACGAGTGACAAATCCTAGTCTTGATCCATACTAACTCAACATTCACCTTTAGAGATACCTGTAGAGCATCTTTATGGTCACCGAGTTACGTTGTGATGTTTGATACACACAAGGCATTCCACCAGTGCCAGTGAGTTATATGATCTCATGGTCATAGGAATAAATACTTCACAGGCAGAAAACAGTAGCAACAAAATGACACGATCAACATGCTACGTCTATTAGTTTGGGTCTAGTCCATCACATGATTCACCCAATGATATGATCCAGTTATCAAGCAACAACACCTTGTACATAGCCAGAAGACCCTGACTATCCTTGATCAACTGGCTAGCCAACTAGAGGCTTGCTAGGGACAGTGTTTTGTCTATGTATCCACACATGTACCTAAGTCTTCATTCAACACAATTATAGCATGGATAATAAACGATTATCTTGATACAGGAATTATAATAATAACTTATTTATCATTGCCTCTAGGGCATAATTCCAACAGTCCCCTACTTGCACTAGAGTCAATAATCTAGCCCTCACATCACAATGCGAATTACATTGTAATAAATCTAACACCCATACAGTTCTCGTGCTGATCATGCATTGCCCGTGGAAGAGGTTTAGTCACTGGGTCTGCCACATTCAGATCCGTGTGCACTTTGCATATATTCACGTCCTCCTCCTCGACGTAGTTGATACGTCCATTTTGCATCATGCTTTCATGTTGATATTTATTGCTTTTTGGGATGTTATATTACTTGTGGTACCATATTTATGCATTTTCTCTCTTATTTTGCAAGGATTATTTGAAGAGGGAGAATTCAGGCAGCTGGAATTCTGGACTGGAAAATGAGCAAATCCTAGTCCATTATTCTGCACATCTCCAAATGCCCTGAAAATTTACGTGGATTTTTTCTGGAATATATTAAAAATACTGGGCGAAAGAACTACCGGAGGGGGGCCACCAGGGCCCCACAAGCCCCCACTCCGCCACCACCCCCTAGTGGCGGTGGGCAAGCTTGTGGGCTGCCTGAAGGCCCACTAGCCCCCCTCTTTTGCTATATGAAGCGTCCTGGTCTGAAAAAAAATCCAATCTAGAGGGAGCTTTTTTGTGGTTTCGCCGCCGCCACGAGGCGGAACTTGAGCAGATCCAATCTAGAGCTCTAGCAGGACGATCGTGGCAGGGAAATATCCCTCCCGGAGGGGGAAATCGTCGCCATCGTCATCACCAACACTCCTCTCGTCGGAGGGGAGGCATCTTTATCAACATCTTCATCAGCACCATCTCCTCTCCAATCCCTAGTTCATATCTTGTAACCAATCTTCGTCTCGCAACTCCGATTGGTACTTGTAAGGTTGCTAGTGAAAGTGCAGTCATGCCCTTAATCGTGTTTTGGTGTTGCTGACAACACACATATAGATAATCAATCACTAATCCCTTTTTAAGCTATTGTGAATGATCATGTGTTGATAAGGACAAGCTCATGTGCTAACAAGGACAAGATCAAGATAAGCATTCCTGAGCACTACATGCTTGATCCTTGTGGATGTTCACATGGTGGACAAATGAAGATGAATATATAAGCTAGGATTTCCACGTTGTGTATGGGAGAGCTACTTGAAGACTTCATCATGTCTTGCTTTCAACATTGAGCCAAGAAGGAACAACAACATCAAGCTCAAGTGAAAGGGCTAACTCAAAGGTATCAGTTCCTTTGAAGTTAGTTGTGCGGAGTGATGATCAGCGAATAAAAGTATACACTCAAGCATGGATCATCGGTACCCCTTTTACAATTCTTGAGTCTTTAGGGATCCCGCACTATTAAGAGGGGATCACAGGTTTTGTGATGAACTTGCTCAAACTAGATATCCACTATTCTGCTCAATACCACATCTTCACTACTCTGCTCTTATCTCAAAACAGGACTAATGTCTCGGACTTCCGGCTCCCTCCGGACGTCCGAGGGCCGGTCGAGGGTCGGACGACCGACAAGCTTCAGAAATCCGGAGCTGTGCACCAGAAGAACTTGAGCCATATAACTCGGACTTCCGGCTCCCTCCGGACGTCCGAGGGCCGGTCAACCGACCAGCTTCGGAAATCCGGAGCCCTGCACCAGAAGAACGTGAGCCATATAACTCGGACTCCCGGCTCCCTCCGGACGTCCGAGGGCCGGACGTTCGTCCCCTTTCGGAAATCCGGAATCTTGCACCAGTAGAAGTTGAGTCAAATAACTCGGACTTCCAGCCTTCTCCGGACGTCCGGTCCCTATTCTACTCACAGTGATTCCAGACATATCTAGAGCCTTCGGACGACCGACCCGTGTCGGACATCCGACCCCTTGTGTACGCCCAGACATCCGTGAATTGCCGGATGTCCGAACCCTGTGTGAATTAAAGTGTCCCCAACGGCTGTTTTACACTCCCCACTATATATATACCCCTCCCACTTCGTGAGAGGGTGTCCAACACAACCTTGTCCTCATAAGAACACATTTCTACCTCACACACATTTTCTCACACCAAATCTTAGATCCCAAGAGCATTTGTGAGCCCCTTTGAGAGTTGTTCCAATCAAAAGATAGATCGTCTCCCTCTCCTTCTCTCAACCCAAGCTATTTGAGATTTGAGCAAGTTTTGAGCATTCCCCGTGATCTTGTTACTCTTGGAGGTTGGAGACTCCTAGGCGGTAGGAGTTCTTCGGAGAGGAATCAATCCGTGTGATTACCCCCGGAAAAGTTTGTGAGGGTTTGGAAGCCACCTCAAAGGCTTACCACTAGTGGTTGAGAAACGCCTTCGTGGTGTTATCTCAAAGGGAGAATATGGTGGGCCTTCGTGGCGTTGGTGTGCCTTCGTGGTAACATCCACCTCTCTAACGGTGACTAGCTTCCCCCCAAGGAAGTGAACATCGGGATACATCTTCGTCTCAGTGACCTTGGTTATCTTTAACCCTAACTCCTTACTTGTGGTTTACTTGTGTTACTTGAGCATACATACATTGCATATTGGTTGTGCTCATTATATTGTGTTGGCTATTTCTTGTACAAGATTAATCATTCAAGCATACCCTATATATCCACACGTTCACACTTGTAGCCTTTGATATATCGTGTGCTATAGTGTGATATAGTATCTTGTGTCGGTCACCTACTTGTCGTGTGATATAGCTCAAGTAAGTTTGTGTAACTTACTTGTGCTTGTTAGTAACTATATTGTGTCCATCTTGGTAGATCGTGTTGTTGATACACGTTGCAGTGCCTAGTGCATTTAGGATTTGTGCTTGACAAGTATCCTCTTAGTTTACTTCCGCATTAGTTTTAAGCCAAATCCGAAGAAGTTTTTAAATAGCCTATTCACCCCCCCTCTAGGCGTCATCGAGGTCTTTTCAAATGGTATCAGAGCAAGGTCTCTCTTTAATTAGGTTTCACGACCTGGAGAGTTTCGATGTCGACTATTGGATTAGTGCACAATGACACCTTTGACTTTGATGGCACAAATTATACCCTATGGAGAATTCGTATGCTTCATCACTTTCGGGCCATGGGCCCAAATACTTTATGAATTGTTCTTGTAGGGATTGCCAACAAAAGGAATGATGCATCTTCATCTACTAATGAAATTTATCTTGATTGTGAGGCTTTTCTTGCCATTCATCGAACCATAAGTCCTGTCGTGGATATAAGCCTGACAGTAGATGTGTAGGGTACGAAAAGGATGGGCAGAGCCTTAGCTACGGCGAGGTTGTATGAGTTCAGGCCCCTCTGCGGTGGAGGTAATAGCCCTACGTCTTAGTGCTCAGGGAGCTTGTTGCCGAGTGGAATATGGAATACAATGAGTTGCTAACCCCTCTGCTAGTGGGGGAGGGTGGCTTATATAGAGTGCGCTGCCCTCCACAACGGTTCCGGTACAAGGGTGGAGTAGTGGCGATTGAATGCGTACGTTACAGGTAACGTACGTCCTAAATGCTAATAAATGCACCTGGAAACGTACGACCGTTTCCCTCCAGGGGGGTTACGATGTACCGAGTGGTATCCAGTCGGTTAGCGTGATATCCTCCTAATGCTAGTCTCCGACTGGATGATCGAGGACCTGTTACCGACTGGATGATGGGGACTCCTTAATTCAGTCGGAGCTGACTAAGGACCTTGTCCTTTGTGAGGGGTAGTCCTTGGGTAGGACCTACAGGGCAGGCCTATGACCCTACCCTAGGACTATAACCCCATCATTAGTCCCCGAATGGATTGGGGTTGGAACGACGAAGCGATGCTTGAAGTTTGGATCCGACTGGAACGGACTTGGCTTGGGCGTTGCTTGCTTCGATCCATTTTATCTTTTCTGACCAACGATCCAAGTGGAAATCTCCGTGGAACAAACTGTCGGAAACCGAGTGCTCCCAGGGTATCTCTTGACGCGACCAGTCAACTGACAGCAGCGGATTTTCCGGGATCCTCAAATTTGGGTTTCCGCGCGCTCGGCGGGGATGACGCCAGCGCGCTCGAGTAGCGTCTAACGCCTCGATCCTCGCGCCTTCAACTCCTCCACTGATATCGCCGCGGCCGGTCGGGGGATAAGGTTTCGGGGCCACCTGCCAGCGACCGAGTCGGAACCTTACTTAAATCCCGGCGGCAAGGGTTTTTCGTTACGCCCGCCGGATCTTTTGCCATTGCTTCGTCCTCCTCGCCTCCTCCAGCGCACCTAACCTCCCCACTCCTCCTCTCTCTCGGCGAACTCGCAACTTCCGCCATGACCAAGGGTCAAACCAGCAAGATGTTGGCGAGGAAGAAGAAGGGGAAGGCGGCGGCTCCTGCTCAGCGGTGGCAGCGGCCGTTGCCGGCGGGGTGGATTCAAGGCGACTTCCTCCCCTCCACGGTGACGGAGGGGGATCTGCTGCAGCTGGTGGAGGACGGGATGATCGTCCACAAGTCTTGGAGGCTGCCGGCTGAGAATGAGGTCGAGCCGGCACCCCGGGAGGGGGAGCGCGTCTTGCTGCTCAGCCATGTCTACCGAGGTTTCTCCCTGCCCCCGCATCCTTTCTTTAAGGGCATCCTGAACCACTTCGGGGCACAGCTTCACCACTTTCCTCTGAATGCTATTGCCCATCTCTCTGCTTTCATCGTTATGGGCGAGTGTTTCCTCGGCTGCCCCCCATTGGGGGTTGTTCAAACATATATTCTCTGCTATATCTCAGACTATCAAACGACTCAGCCAGTCGGATGATAAAACACATCTTCTCCAACTCTGCGGAGGCTTAGGTTTCCAGAAAAAGAGTTGGAGTAGTTATCCTGCTCTTCAGCTGAGCGAGTCGGTCAGGAACTGGCAGTCGACGTGGTTCTACTGCCAAGACGTTGCCTGTCCGAATGCCTCTTCTGGGTTGCCCCCTTTTAGCCTAGATCGTCCCGCTCCACCTAAGCAGCTCGCGCTCACGAAGGCAGAGAAGCTCGACATCGAGCCCCTGGTCGACGCACTCGTAGACGTCGTCAGGAGGGGAGTCACCGGCATGGATTTGCTGGAGACTTTCCTTGGCCGGCGCATTCAACCACTGCAGGCTCGCGACCATGCCATGTGGCACTACTCGGAGACCGAGGACTCCACTCGGACTAACGTCTTGAGCGTGACCGAGGAGAAGGTGGCGTCGTGGGTGCTCCAGATCACAGGCGCCTGCGAGAACCCCAGGGGGTCTCGGCGAGTGAGGGCTTTCAGCGCGGACAATCCTCCTCCGAATCGGGTGAGTACCATGTGCCGAGTGCACGTGTCTGTTTTAGTTTCATTGCTTTCTTGAATCTGTGCCTGTCGCTTGATGTCGCCGACTGTTTTTCACGCAGAAGTGGACCAACTGGTTTTCTCCTGTCTCGAACGGGAACCCGGACGAGGAGGAGGAAGAAGGCAGCCAAGAGGGCAGCGTGGAGAGCGCTGAGTATGTCTCCGACAGCGGGGAGTCGGAGGAAGAGACTAGCGAGGAAGAGGAGGAAGACGAGGAGCAGGACTCGCCGCCCCTGCAATTAGAGCATCGGACCAAGCGCCGACACGAGCCTGCCGTTCCCTCGGTCCCTCCGGCATCTTCGAGTGCTCCGCCCACTACCCTAGTGGTCCGAGTGCTCGGAGCACCAAGAGGGCCAGGGATGCTGCCGCTGAGCCTGCGGGTCGGTCTTCCAAGGCGGCCAAACCGAGTGGGTCCAAACCTCGGAAGACTCTACCGCGGATGAGGGTTGCTGTCCCCGTCACCTCCACGTAAGTGCATCGATCTTCTAATTTCTTCTGATATCCGAGTGAACTCCTGCTTATTGGTCGAATGGATTTCACTCGACAGAGTCGCTACTTCTGCCACCTCTCCGGCGCGCCAGGAGGATGACCCCATGGACACGGACAACGTCGTCTCGTCCCAGCCAGGTGCGTTGTAGTGACTCCGAGTGTTTTATACCATCGCGTCTCGAATTCTATCTTCGGTCTTGCCCTTCTCCTTTTCTGAGATCTCGCGACATTCGGTCTGGCAGGGGCGATTTATGTGGGCGAGAGTGGCCAGGAGGGGCCTGAGCCAGCCGCAGAGCCTATCCTTGAGGCCGTCCCGCCAGTTGCTACTCTCGCCGCCGACGTGCTGCCGACTGAGGCACTGCCGCCGATTGAACCGGCGCTGGTGGTTGAAGAGCCGACTGGAGCGAACCTTGGGATGCCTCAGGAACTTCCGACGATGCCAGGCTCGTCGAATGTCGAGTTCAACATCCAGCGTCTCCCGGAGGAGCAGGTGGGAGCGGCCAAGGGAGCTATGGTGCAGGCGGAGCTGATGGCTGGAGAAGCCAAGTGGGCCTACGACTCCGTCGCATCCTTGTACCAGCGGAGCTTGGAGCTGCGGGATGATATCCGAGTAAGTGGGCTAGTAAGTATTTAATTTTCTCTTGTAACCCACTGGGTGTTCTTGGATATCATCTGTTGTTTGCAATGGGTTCACTCTGAGTGAACCCAGTGGGTGTAGTCCCCGAGACTTCTGCCGAGTGCTTGCACTGGCAGTTGTCTTTATACATATTGTCTTTGCTTTGGTGAGGTCTGTAAATAATATGACCGACTGCGAGCAGTTGTGGCACTCGGAGTGCACTTACTGTAAGAGTCCCCGAGAGTAATTTGTACTCAGGTCGGGTAGTATTGGCCTCGTAGGCGTAGGTGGTAACATGCATGTCAATAGGGCGGGCCTGCTTGAGTTGCATGCCAGTGGGGTCACTCTCAGTGAACCCACTAGGTGTAGTCCCCGAGACCGCTGTCGACTGCTTGCGTCGGCAGGGGTCTAAAGAACTTAGACTTTTATTGTTGAATTATCTGATTGTCTCTTGGTGCTGGCTGGCAGAAAACTTGTGAGATGGGGACCGCATATGAGACTCTGAGGGCGGAGAAGATTCAGTTTGCTGGTGAGCGGGATGCGGCACTGCTTGCAATGGATGGCATGAAGGTGGTTCTGGCGGAGCGAGAGAAGTCGCTGGAGGAGGCTCGTGAAGCGAACAAAGTGCTGACTGAGGAAGTTGAGAAGATGGGGAAACAAAGGACTGCTCTGATGGGACAAATGAACGTGCTGAACAAAGGGTGCAAAGTGCAGGAGAAATATGTCAGCGACTGGGCTCGGCAGATGATGACGCGTTTCGCTGGTAAGTCCTGCTTTTTCCGAGTGCTTGTGTTATGCGCGTCACACTCGGCGCTTATTGTTTGCTTGTCCTGTTGTCGCAGATTTTTGCTTTGACGCTGAAGCTGAAGCAGCTGATGTGGAGCGGTCGATTCTCGAGAACGTTCCACTCGACGAGGACGCCAATCGGGATCTGCTCCGGGCGCACATCCGCGTGGGCAAAGTTGGCCCTTTCATCGGTCGACTGAGAGAAGTCGTCGGCCGAATCGAGAAGGAGCTTTGGCCAGAAGATGAGTCGCGGCAGGAGATGGAGAACCTGATGGCTCGACTGGAGGGGATTCCGAACCGAGTGCAGTCGTGGAAGAAATCTGCAGCTCGTTGTGGTGCAGATGTTGCTCTGTCCCTGGTCCGAGTCCATTGCAAGGAGGTGCGTGAGGATAAGCTGAAGACATTGAAGGTGGCCAACACGAAGAAACTTCGATTTGAAGACTTCATGGAAACCTTCCTTGAAAGTGCTACCCGCATCACTGACTGAATCGACCTGGACACCTTCGTGGAGCCCTCCAGCCCTGGCGCTACTCCAGACGACGCGTAAGAAAACTTGATCCTCGGTATGCCGAGTGTTGATGTGTAAGAAACTTTGGCCACTGTTGTTGGTCGTCACATTCTTGTTTCGGTGTGGGTATGCTTGATCCACACCGAGGCACTATCTTTGGTTGAACTTTGAATCGAATCTTTTGCTCTTCTGTTGCAATTTTGACTCGAGTTTTTGTTTGGCGTTTCTTGGTGAAGCCAAAGGCAAACATTCAGAACATGTCAGTTGTCTTGACATCTGCATGAGCCTCATTGAGGGTCCGTAGAATTGCCGATTGGATCTGTATGATCACCGAGTGGATGTGGGTGCTTAGGCGATTTTGCATCGCATCTAAGTCCCCGAGTGTGGCGTTAAGTGCACACTTGAAGAAAGTTAATACTTAGGCAATTCTGGATCGCAGCTAAGCCTCCGAGTGTGACGTTAAGTGCACACTCGGAGAAAGTTAATACTTAGGCGTTCGGGATCGCATCTAAGTCCCGGAGTGTGACGTTAAGTGCACACTTGGAGAAAGTTAATACTTAGGAGATTCTGGATCGCAGCTAAGCCCCCGAGTGTGACGTTAAGTGCACACTCGGAGAAAGTTATTACTTAGGTGATTCTTGATCACAGCTAAGTCTCCGAGTGCGTCGTTTAGTGCACACTCGGAGGAAGTTAGAGCTTAGGCGATTCTGGATCGCAGCTAAGTCCCCGAGTGCGACGTTTTAGTGCACACTCGGAGAAATGTATTACTTAGGCGATTCTGGATCGCAGCTAAGCCCCCGAGTGCGACGTTTAGTGCACACTCGGAGGAAGTTAAAACTTAGGCGATTCTGGATCGCAGCTAAGTCCCCGAGTGCAACGTTTAGTGCGCACTCGGAGGAAGTTAAAACTTAGGCGATTCTGGATCGCAGCTAAGTCCCTGAGTGCGACGTTTAGTGCACACTCGGAGGAAGTTAGAACTTAGGCGATTCTGGATTGCAGCTAAGTCCCCGAGTGCGATGTTTTAGTGCACACTCGGAGAAATGTATTACTTAGGCGATTCTGGATCGCAACTAAGTCCCCGAGTGCGACGTTTAGTGCACACTCGGGGGAAGTTAGAACTTAGGCGATTCTGGATCGCAGCTAAGTCCCCGAGTGCGACGTTAAGTGCACACTCGGAGAAAGTTCATACTTAGGCGATTCTGGATCGCAGCTAAGTCCACGAGTGCGACGTTTAGTGCACACTCGGAGGAAGTTAGAACTTAGGCGATTCTGGATCACAGCTAAGTCCCCGAGTGCGATGTTAAGTGCACACTCGGAGAAAGTTCATACTTAGGCGATTCTGGATCGCAGCTAAGTCCCCGAGTGCGACGTTTAGTGCACACTCGGAGGAAGTTAGAACTTAGGCGATTCTGGATCGCAGCTAAGTCCCCGAGTGCGACGTTAAGTGCACACTCGGAGAAAGTTCATACTTAGGCGATTCTGGATCGCAGCTAAGTTTTTTTTGAGACCGGAGTCTGCGACCGTGGAAGAACTTTGAACCTGCAAAAAACTCAATCTGCTTTATAGTATTTCACCAATACTTATTCTTTACATTGCTTCAGTCGACGGTCACGTGTAGAAGCGTTTCAGGAGGTCTCCGTTCCATGCTCGCGGCTCGTCTATCTCCCTGTCGACGTTGTAGAGTCTGTATGCTCCATTGTTCAGCACCTTTGAGATGATGAAGGGTCCTTCCCAGGCAGGAGCCAACTTGTGAGGTCTTTGCTGATCCACTCGGAGCACCAGGTCGCCTGCTTGGAACGTACGACTCCTGACGTGTCGCGCGTGAAAACGCTGCAGATCTTGTTGATAAATGGTTGAGCGAGTCAGTGCCATCTCGCGCTCCTCCTCTAGAAGGTCCACTCCGTCTTGCCTTGCTTGTTCTGCTTCAACTTCGGAGAAGAGTTCGACTCGTGGAGCGTTGTGAAGTAAGTCACTCGGAAGGACTGCTTCTGCTCCGTAGACAAGGAAGAACGGTGATCGCCCTGTAGATCTGTTCGGGGTTGTGCGAAGACCCCAAAGCACTGAAGGTAGCTCGGTGACCCAAGCGCCAGCGGCATGTCCTATCTCTCGCAGGAGTCGGGGCTTCAAACCTTGCAAAATAAGTCTGTTCGCCCGCTCTGCTTGTCCATTGGACTGCGGGTGCGCCACGAAAGCAAAGTCCACTCGGATACCTTGGCTTGTACAGAAACCTTTGAATCTGTCTGAATCAAAGTTTGTCCCGTTGTCCGTGATTATGCTGTGAGGTACACCGAATCTGAAGATGATGTCCCTGACAAACTTGACGGCTGTTGAGGCGTCGAGCTTCTTGATGGGCTTGGCTTCGATCCATTTCGTGAACTTGTCGACTACCACCAACAGATGTGTGTATCCCCCTTGGCCTGTCTTGAATGGTCCGACTGTATCTAATCCCCAAACTGCGAACGACCACACAAGAGGGATTGTCTTCAATGCAGATGTCGGCTTGTGGGACTTGTTGGAGTATAACTGACAGCCCTCACATCGGTCGACCATATCTTTAGCCATCTCGTTTGCCTGCAACCAGAAAAAACCAGCCCTGAATGCCTTGGCGACGATTGCTCTTGAAGAGGCATGATGACCGCAGGTCCCCGAGTGAATATCTTCCTGGGTCAGCTGCCCCTCCTCTGGGGAGATGCATCGTTGGAGGACGCCTGAAACACTCTCCTTGTACAATTGGCCATCAATGACAGTGAATGACTTGTTGGGGGACGTCGCATGGGAAACAAATTTTTTCCTACGCGCACGAAGACCTATCATGGTGATGTCCATCTACGAGAGGGGATGTGTGATCTACGTACCCATGTAGACCGTACAGCAGAAGCGTTAGTGAACACGGTTGATGTAGTGGAACGTCCTCACGTCCCTCGATCCGCCCCGCGAACCGTCCCGCGATCAGTCCCACGATCTAGTGCCGAACGGACGGCACCTCCGCGTTCAGCACACGTACAGCTCGACGATGATCTCGGCCTTCTTGATCCAACAAGAGAGACAGAGAGGTGGAAGAGTTCTCCGGCAGCGTGACGGCGCTCCGGAGGTTGGTGGTGATCTTATCTCAGTAGGGCTCCGCCCGAGCTCCGCAGAAACGCGATCTAGAGGAAAAACCGTGGAGGTACGTGGTCGGGCTGCCGTGGAAAAGTCATCTCAAATCAGCCCTAAAACCTCCGTATATATAGGGGGAAGAGGGGGAGCCTTACCTTGGGGTCCAAGGACCCCTAAGGGTTTCGGCCGAGCCAAGGGGGGCAGCCCTCCCCTTCCAAACCGAGGTCAACTAGGTTTGGAAGGAGGAGTCCTTCCCCCTTTTCCCACCTCCTCTTTTTTTTTCTTTTCTCTTTGACTTTTCTTCCTATGGCGCATAGGGCTCTTTTGGGCTGTCCCACCAGCCCACTAAGGGCTGGTGCGCCACCCCCAATGCCTATGGGCTTCCCCGGGGTGGGTTGCCCCCCTCGGTGAACTCCCGGAACCCATTCGTCATTCCCGGTAACTCCGAAAACCTTCCAGTAATCAAATGAGGTCATCCTATATATCAATCTTTGTTTTCGGACCATTCCGGAAACCCTCGTGACGTCTGTGATCTCATCCGGGACTCCGAACAACATTCGGTAACCAACCATATAACTCAAATACGCATAAAACAACGTCGAACCTTAAGTGTGCAGACCCTGCGGGTTCGAGAACTATGTAGACATGACCCGAGAGACTCCTCGGTCAATATCCAATAGCAAGACCTGGATGCTCATATTGGATCCTACATATTCTACGAAGATCTTATTGTTTGAACCTCAGTGCCAAGGACTCATATAATCCCGTATGTCATTCCCTTCGTCCTTCGGTATGTTACTTGCCCGAGATTCGATCGTCAGTATCCGCATACCTATTTCAATCTCGTTTACCGGCAAGTCTCTTTACTCGTTCCGTAATACAAGATCCCGCAACTTACACTAAGTCATATTGCTTGCAAGGCTTGTGTGAGATGTTGTATTACCGAGTGGGCCCCGAGATACCTCTGTCACACGGAGTGACAAATCCCAGTCTCGATCCATACTAACTCAACGAACACCTTCGGAGATACCTGTAGAGCATCTTTATAGTCACCCAGTTACGTTGCGACGTTTGATACACACAAAGTATTCCTCCGGTGTTAGTGAGTTATATGATCTCATGGTCATAGGAACAAATACTTGACACGCAGAAAACATTAGCAACAAAATGACACGATCAACATGCTACGTCTATTAGTTTGGGTCTAGTCCATCACGTGATTCTCCTAATGACGTGATCCAGTTATCAAGCAACAACACCTTGTTTATAATCAGAAGACACTGACTATGTTTGATCAACTGGCTAGTCAACTAGAGGCTTGCTAGGGACAGTGTTTGTCTATGTATCCACACATGTATATAAGTCTTCATTCAATACAATTATAGCATGGATAATAAACGATTATCTTGATACAGGAATTATAATAATAACTATATTATTATTGCCTCTAGGGCATAATTCCAACATGACTTCGACCCGCGGACTATCTGCCTGGCCTGGACTTCGTCTTCTGGTAGTTCCTGCCTCAGGATATATGCAATGATCGGCACAGTCCAATCCGGGATGACAACAAGAATCTCCATGACCAGATCAACCAGAGCGGGTACATCGACTTCAGTCGGATCTGTTGAACTCTTTGGTTGTACTGGTTCCTCTGTAAAAGGATCTTCTTTGACTGAGGGAAGGTGGAGGTGCTCGAGGCAGACGTCACTCGAGACTGGTCTCTGAGTGGATCCGAGTTTTGCCAACTCATCCGCTGCTTGGTTCTTCAGTCTCGGAACATGGTGAAGTTCTAGACCTTCAAACTTCTTCTCAAGCTTCCTCACTGCATTGCAGTATGTGGTCATGGTGGGGTTCCTGACGTCCCACTCTTTCATCACTTGATTGACCACCAAATCCGAATCACCGTAGACCATCAGGCGACAGACGCCGAGTGAGATGGCCATACGCAACCCGTAGAGGAGAGCTTCATACTCTGCCTCGTTGTTGGAGGAATCGAAGTGTATCTATAGCACGTACTTGAGCTTGTCGCCCTTTGGCGATATGATCACAACGCTAGCGCCGGAGCCATTCAACATCTTGGACCCATCAAAGAACATTGTCCAATGGGCCGAGTAGATGTGGGTCGGTTGCTGTTGTTCTACCCATTCTGCTATGAAGTCAGCCAGAGCTTGAGACTTAATAGCTTTCTTGGCCTCGAACTTGATATCGCAGTACAACATCTCCATTGCCCACTTCGCCACTCGGCCTGACGCGTCCCGGTTGTGGAGGATTTCCGACAATGGAGCATCAGAAACGACAGACACCGAGTGGTCTTGGAAATAATGGGCCACCTTCTTCGCAGTCAAGTAAATCCCGTAGATGAGTTTTTGATAGTGGGGATACCTCTGCTAGGAAGGAGTCAGGACTTCGGAGATGTAGTACACTGGCCGCTGAACTTTGCATGCTTTGCCTTCTTCTTCTCGTTCGACTGTAAGAACAGTACTGACGACTTGATTTGTAGCTGCAATGTACAGAAGAAGGGGCTCTTTACTGAGCGGAGCAGTAAGAACCGACTGGGTGGAAAGTAGGATTTTGAGGTTGTCGAATGCGACTTGGGCTTCGTCTGTCCACTCGAAAGTATCTGATTTCTTCATGAGTCGGTACAGAGGAAGTGATTTCTCGCCGAGTCGACTGATGAACCTGCTCAAAGCCGCTAGGCAACCTGTGAGCCGTTGAACATCGTGTATTCTGACCGGCCTCTCCATTCGGACGATGGTCCCGATCTTTTCGGGGTTGACATCAATCCCTCGTTCGGAAACAAAGAAACCGAGTGACTTTCCGCTGGGAACGCCGAATGAACATTTGGCGGGGTTGAGCTTGATATCGTACCTACGAAGGTTGGCGAATGTTTCTGCCAAGTCAGTCAGTAGGTCAGAACCTTTGCGTGACTTGACTACGATATCATCCATATACGCCTCCACATTCCGACCGATCTGGTCGAGGAGACATCTTTGGATCATGCGCATAAAGGTAGCTCCTGCATTCTTCAAACCGAATGGCATGGTGATGTAGCAGAAGCACCCGAATGGGGTGATGAAGGTTGTTTTTAACTCATCGGGACCATACAGACGGATCTGATGACAGCCCGAATAGGCATCAAGAAATGACAGACGCTCGCATCCCGCAGTCGAATCGACAATTTGATCTATGCGGGGGAGCGGAAAATGGTCTTTCGGGCAGACCTTATTGAGATGCTTGAAGTCGATGCACATTCGGAGCGACTTGTCCTTCTTGGGCACCATGACAACATTGACGAGCCACTCGGAGTGGTGAACCTCGCGAATGAAGTTGGCTGCCAGCAGCTTGGCCACCTCCTCCCCGATTGCTTTCCTCTTGTGCGCGGCGGACCGGCGCAAGCGCTCTCGGACGGGCCGAGCGACGGGGTCCACATGCAGTCGGTGCTCAGCCAACTCCCTGGGTACACCTGGCATGTCAGAGGGTTTCCATGCGAAGATGTCCCAGTTCTCACGGAGGAATTGGGTGAGCTCGGCTTCCTATTTAGGATCGAGGGTGGTGGAGATGTTCGTCGAGGCGGTAGTGTCGTCCGTCGGGTGAATGCTGACCTTCTTCGTCTCTCCCGCCGACTGGAATGCAGATTCAGAAGTTGGCTTCTTTGAGCGCATCAGGTCGGCGGGGTCGACTGTTTTCTTGTACTCGTCGAGCTCGAGGACGGCCAACTGCTGGTCGGCTATTCTTGATCCCTGCTGCAAGCACTCTTCGGCTCGCTGTCGATTGCCCGTGATGGTGATCACGCCTTTCGGGCCTGGCATCTTCAGCTTCAGGTATACGTAACATGGACGGGCCATGAAACGTGCGTACGCCGGGCGGCCCAGAATTGCGTGGTAAGCACTCTGAAAGTCCACCACTTCGAAAGTCAGCTTTTCCTTGCGGAAGTTCTTGTCGGAGCCGAAAACGACGTCCAACGCGATCTGGCCGAGTGAGTTGGCCTTCCATCCAGGGACGACTCCATGGAACTGCATGCTGCTCTCGCTGAGTTTGGACATCGGAATGCCCATCCCCTTGAGAGTGTCGGCGTACATCATGTTCAAGCCGCTGCCGCCGTCCATGAGGACTTTGCGCAGTTTGACTCCTTCTACCACCGGGTCGACGACCAGAGCCTGTCTCCCCGGGGTGGGTACATGTGCCGGATGATCCGACTAGTCGAAGGTGATCGCAGTCTGAGACCATTTGAGGAACTTGGGGTTGGTAGGGGTGGCCATGTTCACCTCTCTGTTTACCAGCTTCAGTCGACTCTTGCTCTCGATGTCAGCAAAAATCATCAGGGTTGCATGGACTTGGGGGAACGGATCCTCCTTATCCTCCTCATCCTGTTCATGGTCCTTCTCACTCGGTTGCCCTTTGCTGAACCCTTGGATCAGGAGGCGACACTGTCGAGTGGTATGCTTCGCATATATGGGGTTGCCCTCTTCATCCATCTTCGTATGAACCGGACATGGCTGGTCCAGGATGGGGTTATTGAACTGCTTCTTCTTGGGGGTGAACTGAGCCTTCCCTTTGCCCTTGAACTTGGCATTGGTTACGGCTGCAGCTTCTGCTTGCGGAGCAGTCGGAGCTTTCTGCTTCTGCTTCCGAGTGTTGCCCCCATCTCCATCAGCGACTGCTTTGTGCTTGCCGCTTCGGATGCGGTCTTCTTCTTCGCCATTAGCATAGCGCGTCGCTATTTCCATCATCTTTCTCATGGAGATGTCGCCTGTTCGGCCGAACTTTAGGTATAGATCCCCGTACCGCACGCCTGCCTTGAAGGCGCAGACTGCTTGATGCTCGGTGACGTTCTCCACCGTGTGGTAGAGAGTCATCCAACGCTGGATGAAGTCGCGCAGGGGCTCATTCTGCTTCTGGACGCAGTGCTGGAGCTCCACGAGGCCAGCAGGGCGTTTGCACGCCCCCTCGAAGGTCTTAATGAACACTTGGGCAAGATATGCCCAACTATAGATGCTTGAGGGGGCCAACTGATTCAGCCACGCTCGCGCCGAGCCGTCGAGCATCAGAGGGAGGTGCTTCATGGCGACATGGTCGTCCCCTCCTCCGATCTGGACCGCCACTCGGTAGTCATCTAGCCATGTTTCCGGCTTGGATTCTCCTGTAAACTTGCTGATTCCCGTCACCAATCGGAAGTTGGGCGGGATGTCAGCCGAGCGGATGGCTCGACTAAAACACTCGGGACCAGATACGATGGTCCTGCTTCCACTTGGACGGTCCATATCGTGACCATCGCGGTGGGCTCGGCCCCTGTCGACCCTTCGCTGGGCGATACGCCCTCTTGCGTCAGGCCTTGGGTCGTAAGTGTCACCGACTGAACGCCGATCATCATGATGTCGGGGCCCGTAGGGCCCACCCCGCGGAGGGGTGCGTGAACGGCGGCGATCTTCGTGATTTATGGAACGGCTGCCTCATCTATGCCGCTGATGGGAACGAGGGTTGTGAACCGACCGATGCGTATTCGCATGAACGGAACTATTATGGATCCTGTTATGCGACTAGGAGACTGCCGAATTCTGCTGCTGCGCCATGTGCAATAGGGCTCGGATCTGCTCGATTCCCCTACCAGCCTCTGAATCAGTCGGCTGGAGGGAATCGGCTATCTTGGCAGCTGCAGCCAAGTTGAGGAGGGGTGTGCGGAACAACTCCACGTTGCTCCGCCGAGTGTGTCGACTGGCGGAACGGCGAGGCGGACGACGCGCGCTGGACGTTTCGCCGATCTCGTGCTCGTTCCGGCCAGCTTGACGGGGATCTTCATGGGAGTTGGCCATGTGTACTTCTGCTGCAGGCCCGCGACCCGCGTACTCGGAAGGAAACTTAGTCGGAACCGAGTCCGAGTGCTGGGACCGCAGGGCAACCACAACGTACTCTAGAACCGCCACTTGTGAAGACGCGTTCTGGCGCGCCTGGGCGTGTTGCACCCAATGCTGGAGCCGCGGACGGCGAGACCGCTTGCTGCGGCACGTGAAGGCGGTGCAGGTCGACACCGGAGCCGACCGTTGGAGAAGAAGAATGTCGTGGGCGCCGGCACGGAAGTGCGTAGCCCCACAACGGGGAAGCGCCTCGACGTCGAGAGGAGCATCCCGAAGCCAGGCCGAACCATCGATGATGAAGGAGAGAGCGCCGAAGAAGATCTGGTGACCCATGCTCGAACCTCCACCGGACGACATGACGAAAGGAAGTAGTCGCAAACTCGCCGAAAGTCGCTTAGACGCCTGCCTCACGGTGGGCGCCAACTGTCGTGGGTATAAGCCTGACAGTAGATGTGTAGGGTACGAAAAGGATGGGTAGAGCCTTAGCTACGGCGAGGTTGTATGAGTTCAGGCCCCTCTGCGGTGGAGGTAATAGCCCTACGTCTCAGTGCTCAGGGAGCTTGTTGTCGAGTGGAATATGGAATACAATGAGTTGCTAACCCCTCTACCAGTGGGGGAGGGTGGCTTATATAGAGTGCGCTGCCCTCCACAACGGTTCTGGTATAGGGGTGGAGTAGTGGCAATTGAATGCGTATGTTACAGGTAACGTACGTCCTAAATGCTAATAAATGCACCTCGAAACGTACGACCATTTCCCTCCAGGGGGGTTACGATGTACCGAGTGGTATCCAGTCGGTTAGCGTGATATCCTCCGAATGCTAGTCTCCGACTGGATGATCGAGGACCTGTTACCGACTGGATGATGGGGACTCCTTAATTCAGTCAGAGCTGACTAAGGGCCTTGTCCTTTGTGAGGGGTAGTCCTTGGGTAGGACCTACAGGGCAGGCCTATGACCCTACCCTAGGACTATAACCCCATCAAGTCCTGAAGTGCTTAAGTCTATCTCGACTTGCAAGGCAGCTCATGAAGTTTGGACTAAACTTGAAGATATATATGGTGGGTCCAATCTTGATGAAGACGATATTATGATGAAGGAGTTGGTGCATGAGCTCTTCACTCTTTTCGATCATAAAGAGTCCAGCACTACTTCCATATCCGACTGCTTGCACACCTCAGCATCTTCAATCTCACAAGGTAACGATATGGTGAGTGAAGAAATACATGTTGATGAAAATGTCATAGCCTCCATGGACACGAGCATATCTAGCACCACACATAGTGTAAATTATTGTGCTGATAGGTCATGCATTTCACCTAAAGATCCCTTGACAAATGTCTGTGGTGATATGCCTGCTTTCCCGTGTCCTCTTGATCGAAATATCTTGTTTCTCCCTAGTTGTTCTATGACTAATCATTTAGGGGAAACCAAGAAATATGAAGTACTTTTGACTAATGTAGAATCTGATTCACCAAAAGAATCATCATCAACTCCTCCAGTTCACATGTGCCTCATGGCAAGAGGTAATAATGAGGTATCATCTTCCCTGTGCAATAACGATGATATTTGCGATGAGGATGATGACTTGACTGAAAACATCTATGTGATCAGTAAAATTCTTCATAAAGCTAAAAATAACGCTCTTAAAAGATTCCAAGATATGCTTGCTTACTTTGAAAATTGTAATGATTCACTTAATCATGAACAAGCTAAAAGTGAACAACTTGAACATGAACTTGAGAAGAGTCATCAAGCACGTAGAGACTTAAGATCTTCAAAAGGAGAGATTGAAGTTGCTCATGATAAACTTAAAAAGGATTTTGAGGTCCTTCTCCTTGAATGCAAGAATGTCAAGGGAGAGCTCATCAAAACCTCTAAGATCTATGAGGAGCTTCAATCTACTCATGAGAAGTCTCTAATCGCTACTTACTCCTCTCATATTGTTGATGATACTTGTATATCTAACCCTAGCTCTTTTGAAGTATCAACATTGAAGGAGAATGTTGAGCTACGTGCTCAACTTGATTTACTAACTAGCAATTATGGGAAGTTGGAAGAAAACCATGTAATGCTCACAAGCTCTCATGCTGATCTCCTAACATCCCATAATGTGCAAAAGTTAGCTCATGAGGCTATCATCACCAAGGTAACATCAAGTGTGCCTCAGGTGGACGATGGCACCACTTCTAATCAAAGTACTATATCTCCATGTGCCAGTCCTCGTAATTCGTCTACTCATAATGTTGCTACCTCGTGTGATGAATTACTTTCCTTGCCTTGTTGCTCTAACAATGAAGCTTACACTTCCTCTAGTACTTGCATTGACACTAACCGTGCAGAGGAAATCGAAGAGCTCAAGGCCTAAGTCACTTCTTTGAAGAAAGACTTGGAACAGTGTCATGAAGGGATGCCCACACTCAACAACGTCCTGTGTGAGCAAACATCTCCGAATGACAAAAATGATGTTGGAGTAAACTCAAACAAGAACAAGAGTGGCCTAGAACGAGTTAAGAATTCGGCCAAAATCATTTGCTTCAAGTGCAAAGTTAAAGGGCACCATGTTAGATCTTGCCCTCTGAAGACGAAGTCTCAAAGTCACAAGCAACAAGGGAAGTGGCCACAAACTCAATCACACAGTCAGCTACAAGTTGAAGGAAGGCCTCTTCCCAATAAGACCCAAGCCAACACTCCCCGAGGTGAGAAATCAACTAGGAAGAAAACAAAGGGTAGATGTTGCTACTTATGTCGTGAGAAGGGTCACGTTGCTTCGTCTTGCACGAGAGGTAACTTATCCAACCCAATCACTATTGATGATAGCTATTCCCTTGGGAAGGATAAGGTTGGCAATGTGTTTGCCAAGTTTGTTGGAACTCAAAATGGTGTCAAGAAAAGAACCATTTGGGTTGCCAAGCCTATTATGACTAACCTCTTAGGACCCAACGTAGTTGGGGACCAACAAGCTCAAACTTGATCAATAGGTGACTATGGAGGACATTGGAGACTTGGATACACAATGAAGATTTGAGGACTCTTCATCATTCGTATCATCTCAAGCCAAGTCACTTGGATTATCGAGCCCATATCCCATATCCAATGTGCCTCGTTGCGGTGACTTGTACTTAAATTGTTTACATTGAAAGTTGCCTGCCCCACTCCTTCTCATGTCTAGGTTTGGTACCTAGCATGTACTTTGACATGTTGCACCTACTAGTATGATTGTTATATGTTATCTATCATGTGTAGGTCGTTATGTATGTCATATAGTTGTGTGTAGTCCTGATCATTACTTGCATCCTAGTTGCACCGCTGTGTGGGTCTTTTGAGACGTTAATAGCTCATCACATTAAGGGCGAGTGTTCTGCTCTACGCACACCACTAACCCAAAATGTGTATATATGTATTGGACTCCATGTAGTATTTGGTGCTAGGTTATCCAATCAATTAGTTTGATGTCAAAGACATCCGAAGGTTAAATTGGCATCCACCTATCACCTTAGTTGGATGATTGATTGCCTTGTATGATAAATACATGGATTATCACATTATGGGAGTATGATATGCTTTGTGCATGTCACATCCCCTGGTAAGATAAAACATCCGATGTATGCCACTCAGTATCTACCACATGGGGTTATCCTATAACTAGGTGGCGTGTCATGCTCCACATATCTTAATTCGCATAATAAGCCCTGTTGGTATCTAAATCCCTTAGATGTGCGTGAGTATAATGTCCTACTACACAAATGCTCATGGCTTAGCCGCTAGATCGTATCTAAAAGAAGGGCATTGTTGATGCATGCCTTTCGAATTAATCCTCCACTGATAACTCTAAATGTCATTGTGTTCTCTCACACATGGTATCTCTGGCTTGGTAGTGTTTTTCATGGTCATTTTATTTCGAGTTTATCTTCAGTTGACCTACATAACGTGCTGAGAAATTCATGTGTCTCCCGGTAGAGCTCGCACTATTTATTTCATAATGTTGTGGGAGTTATAATCATATTACCTACACTTATACATCTACTGGGGTGAGACATGCATGTAAGGTTGTGCAAAATGCATGCCTTACATGGTTTGATGCCTTGACCAGTTCATGTGTTGAACTTGGGGTGCTACCATGTGTTGATTTGTCACCCTGATCCATTTTGGACGACATGAATGTTCTGTAATAGAAAATTATGTGTTCATTTGTCCAAATTGTATTTACTTGGATTTTGATAGGATTGTGTAGGCATATCTACTATGTGTAGATGCACATGCCGTGTCTATCGTATCTTTGATCCAATATATGTATATGGTAAATTAGACGTATCCATTAAAAGGTTAGGGTGTGCTTGAAAGTAAAACTTATATCTATATGCACATAATTGAGTGATCTTACCCTATATATATTGTAGTTGGACTAACTACTTCGGACCCAATAAGTTTGGGGACCATATTGTGCTTAATTGGTGGTTTAGGTACTTTGGAGAAGCATTGCTATCTTGACTTATTCTCAGAAGAAGATAGTGTTGGTCACGAAGAAATTAGAGTCAAGACAGGACTCGGCTACTTCTACGCCATACCAATGCTTTTCCGGTAACAAGTATTTACTTCATGCATGTACAACATTAGAGTCAACACTGTGTAGGTTGCATCATGGCATGAACATAATACTTTTTCCACTTTGTAATTCCCTTCATGTCCGTGTCAATCACATTGATGAAATGCTTAGTGTTGGTGTTCTCTTAGCTCTTCATGGCCATATGAATGAGAAAAATTTGTGCCATGACCCTTGTGTCATGTGCCTTGCTCTTATAAGAGGATAACTTGTGCATGATTCTATGCACTCATGAGTTTGACGGTATTTTGGACCCACACTTATCGCTGTAATCGTATTAAAAGACTTACATCAGACCATGTCCAAAATATGTTAGTTGAGAGGTTCCTTTCTGGTTGCTACACATGCGAGAATACTCTGACCTCATCATCCAAATTCCAGTATCTGCCCCTGCCTCCTCCTCTCTCGGTCGTCCGACGTGTCTCGGACGTCCGGCGGCTAAACTGATTCCGGACGACCGGCCAGTGTCGGTCGTCCGACAGCTAAATCCACTCCGGAAGTCCGACGCCTGTCGGACGTCTGACACATCGGGGTCCTATAAATAGAAGGGCGCGGGGCTGGGCCTTGCCCTAGCCCCCACGCGCCTCCTTTTCTCCCAGCCGCCGCCGCCGCTAGCACCAGGAGAGCTCGCCCGCGCCGGGATCTGCCTGATCTCCTCCGCGGGATCCATCTCTTCTTCCTCTCCTCTCTCGATCTGCAGGTATCTCCTCCGTTCCCCTCGCGTTTGGATTCCTTTTCTCCCAAGTTCACGTGTTCGTTCATATGGTTTTCCCGTGACCGTTCCCCTTTGGGTTTCCATCCGTGTAGGTTTGTGTGCATCATGCCAAAGATTAAGCACGCCGCCCGGAAGGACGCTGCTGGCTCATCCGCTCGTGCCCCTACTGGCACGGGGTCGGACTCGGAAGGGCAACGTCGTCCCTTCAAACGAACTTCCTGACATCCTCCGTCTCAACAACTCCCCTGGTCATCTGAAGGCTCTGACTTCGAGGATGAGCTTGCCGCCGAGGACCGTGCTGACCAGCCCACCGCTCGGAGGTCCATGCCAAAGCCCGGGACTCGCAGGCCCTCCTATATGCCACCACCTCCTCCTGCTCAGCCCGAAGGTGAAGCTCGTCGCATCTCACTTGAACCCCCTGCTACCTTAGGTCGTGAAGTCACGAACTTCACCACGGTTGCTAAGTCTTCCTACCTCACTTTCCGCCGTGACGTTGATCAATTCTCCATCGTATGTGATTCTATGGACTCACGTTTCCGCACAAACATCCATGCGGACATCTTTACTACAGTCATAGTTCCTAAGGGTCTCTCTGTTCATCACTTCATAGATCTTGAGCATATTCGCACGCACCCGGCGAAATACCCGGGTGCCATTGAGCTTATTGAGTCATCGGGGCTTGCTACCCCCTTTGCTTTTCGTCGCGATTTTAACGCGGCTGCCATTCACCAGTTTTATGCCACATGCTTCTTTGGTCCAAACCACACTGTTAGCTGGATAACCTCTGATGTTCACTTCACAGCCTCTTATGATACGTTTGTTGCCGCACTTGGTTTCCCCAACCCCGGCTTCAAAATCCATAAGAATGATCCTAACCATGCACATAAGCCAATTGAGGCGTGTGGGTATCTCCTCAAACCACTCCGTGAACTTGATGCGGATGAACGCATGAAGGATCTTAACCAGGTATCCATCTCGCGCTCTCCTTACTTTATCATCTTTCAGTGTCTTATCCGCACCATCTATCCCAAGATGGGTGATAAGGGATCTTGCAGTGGCTACTGTATTGAAATCATGTGAAATTTGTACGAGCACCCCAAGAGCAAAATTAATGTGCCTCACTTTCTATGGCATGAGATTCGGCTTGCTAGTTTCCAATACAAGCGAGCCTTCCCTCATGCCCCCTTCATCCAGGCTCTTATTAACCATGTTGCTGATTTCACTGTTACTGTCACTCACACACATCACAAGTGGGTCATTCCCTCTCACATGGCGGATAACTATGGTCCCAAGAAAACCCCATCATCCACCTCCACTCTCCGCACTGCTGCCCATTCAGCAACCCCTTCATCTAGCTCAGCTCCTCTCGGTCGTTTTGCCAAATTCATTGGGAAGGCACATTCTGCTATGATGAAGGTCGTCTCTTTCCAGTGTGGTCAAACTCATGATGTGGTGTCTCGCCTCGTCACCTCCAAGAATGCCCTCAAGGCCCGTCTGAGAGACTCGGGTGCTCTTGATGTGAGTGATGATGAGGCCCTTCCTGCTGCTCCTCCTTCTGACTTTGGCTTCCCATCTGGTCCTGAGTGGGCTGATTTTCTTGATGAGGCTGGTGGCAGTGGTTTGCATGAGGATGAGGATGAGGATGATGATGATGAGGATGATGCATGATGTTGATGATATTGATGAGGGTAATATTTGAGTATGTGGTTGCATTGCCGGTTTCCCCTCCTTTTTGGTCCTTGATGCCAAAGGGGAGAACATTATCATCTTACTTTCGATTTTAGGTTCTCTCATAATGTATGGTATGATGTATTATGTCGAACTTAATGATGTGCCATCATGTAACGATATTTATGGATGATGTGCTATGCCATCACTTATGGATGATGTATTGTTGAACTATCATGATATTATCGTTGTGTCATATGATGATGAGTTTTATGATATCCTATTGATTCATATGATATGCTATGAATTATTGATTCTTATGATATGCTATGTATTGCTGAACTATTATGGTGTTATATCATGCTATTATCTTCTTGCACACATTAAGGGGGAGCTCCCGCACTTACCTATTTTACTATGCATATAATAAGGGGGGGCTTCATAAGCATCGTAACAAATCTCTCCTAAGCCACACATGTCTATTACTATTTTTGAAAGCTATATGTATGTTGTCATCAACTACCAAAAAGGGGGAGACTGAAAGTGCAGTCATGCCCTTAATCGTGTTTTGGTGTTGCTCACAACACACATATAGATAATCAATCACTAATCCCTTTTTAAGCTATTGTGAATGATCATGTGTTGATAAGGACAAGCTCATGTGCTAACAAGGACAAGATCAAGATAAGCATTCCTGAGCACTACATGCTTGATCCTTGTGGATGTTCACATGGTGGACAAATGAAGATGAATATATAAGCTAGGCTTTCCACATCGTGTATGGGAGAGCTACTTGAAGACTTCATCATGTCTTGCTTTCAACATTGAGCCAAGAAGGAACAACAACATCAAGCTCAAGTGAAAGGGCTAACTCAAAGGTATCAATTCCTTTGAAGTTAGTTGTGCGGAGTGATGATCAGCGAATAAAAGTATACACTCAAGCATGGATCATCGGTACCCCTTTTACAATTCTTGAGTCTTTAGGGATCCCGCACTATTAAGAGGGGATCACAGGTTTTGTGATGAACTTGCTCAAACTAGATATCCACTATTCTGCTCAATACCACATCTTCACTACTCTGCTCTTATCTCAAAACAAGACTAATGCCTCGGACTTCCGGCTCCCTCCAGACGTCCAAGGGCCGGTCGAGGGTCGGACGACCGACAAGCTTCGGAAATGCGGAGCTGTGCACCAGAAGAACTTGAGCCATATAACTCGGACTTCCAGCTCCCTCCGGACGTTCGAGGGCCGGTCGACCGACCAGCTTCGAAAACCCGGAGCCCTACACCAGAAGAACGTGAGCCATATAACTCAGACTTCCGGCTCCCTCCGGACGTCCGTCCCCTTTCGGAAATCCGGAATCTTGCACCAGAAGAAGTTGAGTCGAATAACTTGGACTTCCGGCCTTCTCCGGACGTCCGGTCCCTGTTCTACTCACAGTGATTCCAGACATATCTACAGCCCTCAGACGACCGACCCCTGTCGGACGTCCGACCCCTTGTGGACGCCCGAACATCCGTGAATTGCCGGATGTTCGAACCCTGTGTGACTTAAAGTGTCCCCAACGAATGTTTTACACTCCCCACTATATATATACCCCCTCCCACTTCGTGAGAGGGTGTCCAACACAACCTTATCCTCATAAGAACACATTTCTACCTCACACACATTTGCTCACACCAAATCTTAGATCCCAAGAGCATTTGTGAGCCCCTTTGAGAGTTGTTCCAATCAAAATATAGATCGTCTCCCTCTCCTTCTCTCAACCCAAGCTATTTGAGATTTGAGCAAGTTTTGAGCATTCCCCGTGATCTTGTTACTCTTGGAGGTTGGAGACTCCTAGGCGGTAGGAGTTCTTCGAAGAGGAATCAATCCGTGTGATTACCCCCGGAAAAGTTTGTGAGGGTTTGGAAGCCACCTCAAAGGCTTACCACTAGTGGTTGAGAAACGCCTTCGTGGTGTTATCTCAAAGGGAGAATAGGGTGAGCCTTCGTGGCGTTGGTGTGCCTTCGTGGTAACATCCACCTCTCTAACGGTGACTAGCTTCCCTCCAAGGAAGTGAACATCGGGATACATCTTCATCTCAGTGACCTTGGTTATCCTTAACCCTAACTCCTTACTTGTGGTTTACTTGTGTTACTTGAGCATACATACATTGCATATTGGTTGTGCTCATTATATTGTGTTGGCTATTTCTTGTACAAGATTAATCATTCAAGCATACCCTCTATATCCACACATTCACACTTGTAGCCTTTGATATATCGTGTGCTATAGTGTGATCTAGTATCTTGTGTCGGTCACCTACTTGTCGTGTGATATAGCTCAAGTAAGTTTGTGTAACTTACTTGTGCTTGTTAGTAACTATATTGTGTCCATCTTGGTAGATCGTGTTGTTGATACACGTTGCAGTGCCTAGTGCATTTAGGATTTGTGCTTGACAAGTATCCTCTTAGTTTATTTCCGCATTAGTTTTAAGCCAAATCCGAAGAAGTTTTTAAATAGCCTATTCACCCCCCTCTAGGCGTCATCGAGGTCTTTTCAGCTAGTAGTGTTGATTAATCTTTGTAGTTGATGCTAGTTGGATTATTTGGTGGAGGAGTTTATGTTCAGATCCTTGATGCTATTCATTACACCTCTGGTCATGATTATGATTATGTCTTGTGAGTAGTTACTTTTGTTCCTGAGAACATGGGATAAGTCATGCTGATAATAGTCATGTGAATTTGATATTCGTTCGGTATTTTGATATGTTGTATGTTGTTTTTCCTCTAGTGGTGTTATGTGAACGTCGACTACATAACACTTCACCATATTTGGGCCTAGAGGAAGGCATTGGGAAGTAGTAAGTAGATGATGGGTTGCTGGAGTGACAGAAGCTTAAACCCCAGTCTATGCGTTGCTTCGTGAGGGGCTGATTTGGATCCACTAGTTTAATGCTATGGTTAGACTTTGTCTTAATTCTTCTTTTGTAGTTGCGGATGCTTGCGAGAGAAGTTAATAATAAGTGGGATGCTTGTCCAAGTAAGGGCAGTACCCAAGCGCCGGTCCACCCACATATCAAACTATCAAAGTAACGAACGCGAATCATATGAACATGATGAAACTAGCATGACAGAAAATCCCGTGTGTCCTCGGGAGCGTTTTTCCTCCTATAAGACTTTGTTTAGGCTTGTCCCTTGCTACAAAAGGGATTGGGCCACTTGCTGCACCGTTGCTACTACTTGTTACTTGTTACTCTTTGCTTGCTACGTTTCACCTCGCTAGACAATCACCTGTTACCGCTACTTTCAGTGCTTGCAATTATTACCTTGCTGAAATCCGTTTATCAGAGCCTTGTGCTCCTCGTTGGGTTCGACACTCTTACTTATCAAAAGGACTAGATTGATCCCCTATACTTGTGGGTCATCAAGACTCTTTTCTGGCGCTATTGCCAGGGAGTGAAGTGCCTTTGGTAAGTGGAAATTGGTAAGGAAACATTTTTATACTGTGCTGAAATTTATTGTCACTTGTCACTATGGAAACTCTTCCTTTGAGGAGTTTGTTCGCGGTATCTTCACCACGAACGGAAGCACGAGGAGTTGCTCCTCAACCTGAGGTACCTACTGAAAATATCTTTTATGAAATTCCTTTAGGTATGCTTGAGAAACTGCTGGCTAATCCTTTTACAGGAGATGGATCTTCACATCCAGACTTTCATCTAATCTATGTAGATGAAGTTTGTGGTTTATTTAAGCTTGCAGGTTTGCCCGAGGATGAGGTAAAGAAGAAAGTCTTTCCTTTATGTTTGAAGGATAAGGCGTTGACATGGTATAGGCTATGTGATGATGCTGGATCATGGGGCTACAATCGGTTGAAATTGGAATTTCATCAAAAGTTCTATCCTATGCATTTAGTACATCGTGATCGGAACTTTATTTATAACTTTTGGCCTCGTAGGGAAAGCATAGCTCAAGCTTGGGGGAGGCTTAAATCAATGCTATATTCATGCCCCAATCATGAGCTCTCGAGAGAAATCATCACTTAAAACTTTTATGCTCGGCTTTCTCAGAAGATCGTACCATGCTTGACACTTCTTGTGCCGGTTCTTTTATGAAGAAGGATATTGATCACAAGTGGAATTTATTGGAGAGAATCAAACGCAACTCTGAAGATTGGGAGCTGGAAGAAGGCAAGGACTCAGGTATGAATTTCCAGTTTGATTGCGTTAAATCTTTTGTTGAGACAAACACTTCTAGAGATTTTAGCGCTAAGTATGGACTTGACTCTGAGATAGTAGCTTCTCTATGTGAATCTTTTGCTGCTCATGTTGATCTTCCCAAAGAGAAGTGGTTTAAATATCATCCTCCTGTAGAAAGCATGTAACATCCCAATTTTTTTAAATTCGGATGTTAATAGATCATTCATATGCATCTCATATTTTTATGCATTATTGTGTTCTTCTGAAAATTCTATTCATTATGTGACTGCGGGCAATTTATTGGATGGAGATAATATGACTTCTCCCCTGTCGAATTAAATTGCATAATGTTTCGAATATAATTTGGAGTTATCTCATTTGGTTTTGGAAACTTTATAATCTTTCAAAATTATCTTTAGTTAAGTTTTCAAATGCTTTTTGCGTGGTCTATTGCATTAAAACTTTTTTTTAATTTTTTTTACATTAGGTGGAACTAGGTTTCCTTTAGTATTTATTAGGATATTTATTTTATACTTATATATATATATCTATATTAGATTTTAATATATGTATCTATATATATATCTATAAATATATATTACTATATGCGTTTATTTTTAATTTACATATGTATGTATTTTTGTATACGTATATTATCGTTATTTTTTTCTCTGTTTGTTTTTCTTTAATATATATATATATATATATTATTTTAATACTTTTTATTTTTGTATATTTTACTTTTAGAAAAAAAAGTAACTGGGCCAAGACAGCTGGCTAAGCCAGCCAGCCCGGCCAGACCACATGCACCCAGCGCTCGAGGCCCGCAGCACCACGTGCGCCCCTGGCAATCCGAGCGAGCCAGGCTAGGATGCACCAGCTAGCCCAGCCACGCAGCCCCAGCTTTGACCAGGAAAATGAGCTCCTGGTCCCCATCCCAGTGCGCCACCAGCCAGCAATCAAGCAACCAACGCTTCATTTTTTTCTTGCCCCACGTGCCCAGCCCCTGCCCGAGCCGGTTTCAACCAGGAACCCGTGTTCGACCAGGACTCCTCTCCTCGCGTGGGAATAAGTCCAGGGACAGAGACCCGGGCAGCCCGATTCCCCTGCTCCTGATTCGCACAGCGTCGCCATCTCGCACGCACAACGCCAACGCCTCGCACACGCAGCAGCCTCGAGCACCGCGGAGCAACGCCGTGCACGTCCGAGTTCGTCCGTGTTCGTCGGAGTTCGCGGAGCCGCCGTCACTGGAGTCCGTTCGACCGCCACCGGTGCACCATCGGAGGAGCCACACCGAGACGGTTCCATTTTCCCCCGCTGTTCATGGTGAGAACACACGCACGAGCCGATTCATCAAACCCCGATGAACAGCTTCAGGACGAAATTTAATCTATTTTTATACTGTTTTTTACCTCTATCAGATTCTCGGTATAATTTTGAAACGCGTTTATATTTTTACTCGTAACTCCGATTCAGGAAATTCTTTTTCCTGTGATCTCGTATTAATGAGGAGAACATGTTAGAACCAGTAGTTTTCATTTTTACAAAAATTAATTTTTTTTGTTAAAACAGATTATTTTAAACCTACCGGAGGCCATATTTTGCAAACCGTTCATCCGGTTTAGTTGACTCTTTTTGCGTTGTCACCGTATCAGCATGTAGATGATTGTATACCTGCTGCCATGCTATTTATGCTTTGGTTTTAAACAAGTTGTTTTATTGCCGATGGTTTCATTTGATGTTATGTGATTGTGGTGATTGATTGGTGTGATTGTTTGCAACGTGTAGATTGTGCGGAGTGCGACGCAAACTATTGTCAGGAGTGTGACTTTCTGAATCAGAATCAAGGCAAGTTACATGTTGATCATCCTTTACCTATTATTTTTCCATGGATGTAGTATTATACCATCCTATGAGAATTATGCATGTATAGGAATATTATCATTGCTATGCTATTGAGCTATATCCCTCGTCATTGAAGATCGTGGTATTTGTAGTTTTGCTATGCTATGTAGACGGGGATTGGTTCCTCTATTCATTGAGATTATGTGAGGATTACTACAAAATAAATTTGAGTAGTAATTAAGGAAATAATACATCTCTGGGCAGATATGGTATTGTTGGGTGGTTTCAAGAACATCATGGTTTCTACCCTCTGAATGTAAGTGGAATGCCGCCCAGGTTCAAAAAGATCATATAGACTTAGTGACTAGTAGCTTCCTTGTGCGACCACTGGCTATTATGGGCTCTGGCTTAGTTGATCAGTCGTGGAAACCTTACCCGGATGTGCCAGCTGATGTAGCTATGATAGGTGGGATGGGCCTCCTGTGGGACTAGGTGACTGCTTTTGAAAGACTTCGTCTCAATCTTCGGGTTGGGTCCAGTGGGTACAACGTACTAACCTCTGCAGAGTGTATAAACTAATCATGATTAGCCGTGTCCCCGGTTATGGACAATTTTGAGCAGCTAGGCCATTACAGTTGTTGGATGATCTTGACAGATGACACACTTAATAAAACTTGATGGGAAACTTAATAATGGTAATAGGTTGGAGTTGGAGATGCCAATTCAACCATATGTGAATTATTGTAGCAAACTAATTAAAACTTGACTATTAGGTAGCTATGAGGATAAAATCAGCTTTCTGCAAAATAACCATCAGCCTTTCTCTTGTTATACTATGCATATACATGTAGGTCTGTTATATTACTTTTCCTGTGTAACTTGCCAATACATTCAAAGTATTGACCTATATGGCTGCAACGTATCATGTTGCAGGATATTCAGACGAGGAGTAAGGTACCGTTAGGGTCGCGAGTCTTCACTCAACATCGCTAGTGGGCTATGATGGGTCTCATCGTTATTATTCTGCTACTTTTCCGCTGTTTATTAGAATAAAGCTAGCTAAGTGCTATGCAGATTGTTATATTTTATAAATTCTGGATCATACGCTATTATAAGTGATGCACTTGCTATTCTGGTTTTCATCTATACTGTGTGTGCTAGCGAGTCGATCCAGGGACTAGCACAGTAAAGCACAGAGACTCAAATCCTTCGAGGTTTGGTCGTTACAGATGGTATCAGAGCCAGGTTGACTGTAGGTCGTGGCCCTAGAAAATGGATTAGAAAAGCCATAGGAGTGAAAGTTTATTCTATTAACTTTGTCTACATCTTACTCTTTCATTAGACAACCACTCTAGTATCTTGACCAGCTTAAGTAGGAACTAGTGCTGAGACCACCACTTATCTTGTTTTTATTTGCGATATTAACGTGTTAGCGTATCTGATTATGTCCGCTTTGTGGCATGACGATACTAGGTTGCTTGCTTGATTGTTATTTTGCTTGTTGTTAAACTAGGATCTTGTTGGAATTATTTGACTATATATATAGATATGCTTGATTATTGTTATGCTTGTTTGTGTTATTTGTTATGATGTTTTTTTGCCTAATATATATTACCTTGATCATAATATGCATACGGGTAGAATATCTATATTCCTCCAGACCTATTCTATCTATTTTCTTATCTATTCTTGCCAACCAAAACCCTTAGTATGCCTATTAGAGTGAGTTCCCCAGGAGCTGAGATGATAGCAGGTGTTGGTTGTCATTAGTTAAACTTGTCTATTGGGAAGCATGAGTTCCCTACAGATTTGATCATATTGAAGTCACAAGGTCTGGATATTATTTTGGGTATGGACTGGTTACAATTATATGAAGGAGTTATCGATTGTGCTAGTCGATCTATTTCTCTCAGTGCACCAGGAGGGAGGAGAATCAAATATGTATGTAAGTACCAGCATAAGAGGATGCAGGTGAACTCTCTTAAGGGGGGTAGCCTGGAAGAGGTGCCAGTTGTGAAGGATTATCCAGATGTGTTTCACGTATCCCAGCTAAAGAAGTGTCATGCCGAGATGGCAGATGTTCCTTTGAGAGATACAGTGTCACTTGAGGCAATTCAGTTGGAGACTGACTTGACGTATGAGGAGAAGCCTGTTAAGATTCTGGAGACAGCAGAGAGAGTTATTGCACCAAGACAATCAGATTATGCAAAGTTCAGTGGGATCATCATACCGAAGAAGAGGCTACTTGGGAATGAGAGGAGGATCTCAAGCAGGATCACCCACACCTATTTGCTAGCCAACCCGAATCTCGAGGACAAGATTCCTCTTAAGGGGGTAGGTTTGTAACATCCCAATTTTTTTAAATTCGGATGTTAATAGATCATTCATGTGCATCTCATATTTTTATGCATTATTGTGTTCTTCTGAAAATTCTATTCATTATGTGACTGCGGGCAATTTATTGGAGTGGAGATAATATGACTTCTCCCCTGTCGAATTAAATTGCATAATGTTTCGAATATAATTTGGAGTTATCTCATTTGGTTTTGGAAACTTTATAATCTTTCAAAATTATCTTTAGTTAAGTTTTCAAATGCTTTTTGCGTGGTCTATTGCATTAAAACTTTTTTTTAATTTTTTTTACATTAGGTGGAACTAGGTTTCCTTTAGTATTTATTAGGATATTTATTTTATACTTATATATATATATCTATATTAGATTTTAATATATGTATCTATATATATCTATAAATATATATTATTATATGCGTTTATTTTTAATTTACATATGTATGTATTTTTGTATACGTATATTATCGTTATTATTTTTTTTCTCTGTTTGTTTTTCTTTAATATATATATATATATATATATATATATATATATATTATTTTAATACTTTTTATTTTGTATATTTTACTTTTAGAAAAAAAAAGTAACTGGGCCAAGCCAGCTGGCTAAGCCAGCCAGCCCGGCCAGACCGCATGCACCCAGCGCTGGAGGCCGGCAGCACCACGTGCGCCCCTGGCCATCCGAGCGAGCCAGGCTAGCATGCACCAGCTAGCCTAGCCACGCAGCCCCAGCTTTGACCAGGAAACTGAGCTACTGGTCCCCATCCCAGCGAGCCACCAGCCAGCAATCCAGCAGCCAGCGCTTCATTTTTTTTCTTGCCCCACGTGCCCAGCCCCTGCCCGAGCCGGTTTCAACCAGGAACCCCTGTTCGACCAGGACTCCTCTCCTCGCGTGGGAATAAGTCCAGGGACAGAGACCCGGGCAGCCCGATTCCCCTGCTCCCGATTCGCACAGTGCCACCGCCTCGCACACGCAGCAGCCTCGAGCACCGCGGAGCAACGCCGCGCACGTCCGAGTTCGTCCGTGTTCGTCGGAGTTCGCGGAGCCGCCGTCACCGGAGTCCGTTCGACCGCCACCGGAGCACCATCGGAGGAGCCACACCGAGACGGTTCCGTTTTCCCCCGCTTTTCATGGTGATAACACACGCACGAGCCGATTCAGCAAACCCCGATGAACAGCTTCAGGACGAAATTTAATCTGTTTTTAAACTATTTTTACCTGTGTCAGATTCTCGGTATAATTTTGAAACGCGTTTATCTTTTTACTCGTAACTCCGATTCAGGAAATTCTTTTTCTTGTGATCTCGTATTAATGAGTAGAACATGTTAGAACCAGTAGTTTTCAGTTTTACAAAAAATAATTTTTTTGTTAAAACATATTATTTTAAACCTACCGGAGGCCATATTTTGCAAACCGTTCATCCGGTTTAGTTGACTCTTTTTGCATTGTCATCGTATCAGCATTTAGATGATTGTATACCTGCTGCCATGCTATTTATGCTTTGGTTTTAAATAAGTTGTTTTATTGCCAATGGTTTCATTTGATGTTATGTGATTGTGGTGATTGATTGGTGTGATTGTTTGCAACGTGTAGATTGTGCGGAGTGCGACGCAAACTATTGTCAGGAGTGTGACTTTCTGAACCAGAATCAAGGCAAGTTACATGTTGATCATCCTTTACCTATTATTTTTCCATGCATGTAGTATTATACCACCCTATGAGAATTATGCATGTATAGGAATATTATCATTGCTATGCTATTGAGCTATATCCCTCGTCATTGAAGATCGTGGTATTTGTAGTTTTGCTATGCTATGTAGACGGGGATTGGTTCCTGTATTCATTGAGATTATGTGAGGATTACTACAAAATAAATTTGAGTAGTAATTAAGGAAATAATACATCTCTGGGCGGATATGGTATTGTTGGGTGGTTTCAAGAACATCATGGTTTCTACCCTCTGAATGTAAGTGGAATGCCGCCCAGGTTCAAAAAGACCATACAGACTTAGTGACTAGTAGCTTCCTTGTGCGACCACTGGCTATTATGGGCTCTGGCTTAGTTGATCAGTCGTGGAAACCTTACCCGGATGTGCCAGCTGATGTAGCTATGATAGGTGGGATGGGCCTCCTGTGGGACTAGGTGACTGCTTCTGAAAGACTTCGTCTCAATCTTCGGGTTGGGTCCAGTGGGTACAACGTACTAACCTCTGCAGAGTGTATAAACTAATCATGATTAGCCGTGTCCCCGGTTATGGACAATTTTGAGGAGCTAGGCCATTACAGTTGTTGGATGATCTTGACAGATGACACACTTAATAAAACTTGATGGGAAACTTAATAATGGTAATAGGTTGGAGTTGGAGATGCCAATTCAACCATATGTGAATTATTGTAGCAAACTAATTAAAACTTGACTATTAGGTAGCTATGAGGATAAAATCATTTTCTGCAAAATAACCATCAACCTTTCTCTTGTTATACTATGCATATACATGTAGGTCTGTTATATTACTTTTCCTGTGTAACTTGCCAATACATTCAAAGTATTGACCTATATGGCTGCAACGTATCATGTTGCAGGATATTCAGATGAGGAGTAAGGTACCGTTAGGGTCGCGAGTCTTCACTCAACATCGCAAGTGGGCTATGATGGGACTCATCGTTATTATTCTGCTACTTTTCCGCTGTTTATTAGAATAAAGCTAGCTAAGTGCTATGCAGATTGTTATATTTTATAAATTCTGGATCATACGTTATTATAAATGATGCACTTGCTATTCTGGTTTTCATCTATACTGTGTGTGCTAGCGAGTCGATCCAGGGACTAGCACAGTAAAGCACAGAGACTCAAATCCTTCGAGGTTTGGTCGTTACAAAGCAACATAGCCAAAACCAATCTAGTTGAGGAGAAAATCATAGCTTTTAGTGATCCTGTTGTTCCTTGTGCTTACACTGAGAAACCACCATACCCTGCTAGGATAAAGGATTATTCTAAAGCTCCAACTGTGATACATAGGGGTTACATTAGACCACTTGCACCCCCTGAGGAGATTAGAGTTGAACCTAGTGTTGCTATTATCAAAGATCTCTTAGCCGAAGACATAGATGGGCATGTTATCAAATTCTATGAGGACTCCGCTAGAATTGCTAAACCTCACGCGAAAGACAAGCACAGACCTGTAGTTGGCCTGCCCGTTGTTTCTGTTAAGATAGGAGATCACTGTTACCATGGTTTATGTGATATGGGAGCTAGTGTTAGTGCAATACCCCGTTCTCTATATGATGAAATCAAAGATGAGATTGCACCTGCTGAGTTAGAACCCATTGATGTCACTATTATGTTAGCTAATGGAGACACTATCTGCCCTATGGGAATTGTGAGAGACGTAGAAGTCTTGTGTGGTAAGACGAAGTATCCTACTGATTTCCTCATCCTTGGTACTGCACAAGATAGCTTTTGTCCCATCATATTTGGTAGACCCTTTCTCAACACTGTCAATGCTCACATTGATTGCATTAAGCAGACTGTCACAGTAAGTTTCGAGGGTGTGTCTCATGAATTTAACTTCTCCAAGTTTGGAAGACAAACCCATGAAAGAGAGTCTTCTGGTAGAGATGAAATCATTGCTCTTGCCTGTGTTGCCATACCTCATACGGATCCTTTAGAGCAATATCTGCTTGAGCATGAAAATGATATGCATATGGAGGAGAGAGATGAGATAGATAGAATTGTCTTAGAACAACATCCTATTCTCAAGAATAATCTGCCTGTTGAACTGCTTGGGGATCCTCCCCCACCAAAGGGTGATCCTGTGTTCGAGCTTAAACAGTTGCCGGATACTCTTAAGTATGCCTATCTTGATGAGAAGGAGATATATCCTGTCATTATTAGTGCTCTCCTCTCAGAGCGCGAAGAGAAGAAGTTACTAAAAACTCCGAGGAAGCACCGCGCTGCTATTGGATATACTCTTGATGATCTTAAGGGTATTAGTCCTACTCTATGTCAGCACAAGATTAAAACCGATCCTGACTTTAAACCAGTTGCTGATCATCAAAGGAGATTAAATCCTAAGATGAAAGAGGTCGTTAGAAAAGAAATATTAAAGCTTCCGTAAGCAGGAATCATTTATCCTATTGCTCATAGTGATTGGGTAAGTCCAGTACTTGCGTACCTAAGAAGGGAGGTATCACCGTCGTTCCTAATGATAAGGATGAACTAATCCCACAAAGGATTATTACCGGCTATAGAATGGTGATAGACTTCCGGAAATTGAACAAGGCAACCAGGAAAGATCATTATCCTTTGCCGTTCATCGACCAAATGCTAGAAAGGCTATCAAAACACACACACTTCTGCTTTCTAGACAGTTATTCAGGTTTCTCGCAAATACCTGTTGCACAATCTGATCAAGAGAAAACCACTTTCACCTGCCCTTTCGGTACCTTTGCCTATAGATGTATGCCTTTTGGCTTATGTAATGCACCTGCCACCTTCCAAAGATGTATGATGGCTATATTCTCTGACTTTTGTGAGAAGATTGTCGAGGTTTTCATGGATGAATTCTCCGTTTACGGGTCTTCCTTTGATGATTGCCTCAGCAACCTTGATCGAGTCTTACAGAGATGCGAAGAAACCAAGCTCGTCTTGAATTGGGAGAAGTGCCACTTAATGGTTAATGAAGGTATCGTCTTAGGACACAAGATCTCTGAGAGAGGCATTGAAGTTGATAAGGCTAAGGTTGATGCAATTGAGAAAATGCCTTGCCCCACAGATATCAGAGGTATACTAAGTTTCTTAGGTCATGCTGGTTTCTATAGAAGGTTCATTAAAGACTTCTCTAAGATTTCTAGGCCTCTTACCAACCTCTTGCAGAAGGATGTTCCTTTTGTTTTTGATGAGGATTGTGAGGAAGCTTTCGAAATACTTAAGAAGGCTTTGATAACCGCACCTATTGTTCAACCACCTGACTGGAACTTGCCCTTTGAAATCATGTGTGACGCTAGTGATTATGCTGTTGGTGCTGTTCTAGGACAAAGAGTTGACAAGAAGTTGAATGTCATTCACTACGCTAGTAAAACTCTGGACAGTGCCCAAAGAAACTATGTCACTACGGAGAAGGAATTTCTAGCAGTCGTGTTTGCATGTGAAAAGTTCAGATCTTACATAGTTGACTCCAAAGTCACTATTCACTCTGATCATGCTGCTATTAAGTACCTTATGCAGAAGAAGGACGCTAAGCCTAGGCTGATCAGATGGGTTCTCCTGCTACAGGAATTTGATTTGCACGTCATTGACTGAAAGGGTGCTGATAACCCTGTAGCAGATAACTTGTCTAGGCTAGAGAATGTCCTTGATGACCCACTACCTACTGATGACAACTTTCCTGATGAGCAATTAAATGTCATCCGCACTTCACTTAGTGCACCGTGGTATGTCGATTATGTAAACTATATCGTAGCCAAATACATACCACCCAGTTTCACCTATCAACAAAAGAAGAAATTCTTCTTTGATTTGAGACACTACTTTTGGGATGATCCTCACCTTTATAAGGAAGGAGTAGATGGTGTTATTAGATGTTGTGTGCCTGAACATGAACAGGGACAGATCTTGCAGAAGTGTCATTCCAAAGCCTACGGAGGACACCATGCTGGAGATAGAACTGCCCATAAGGTATTGCAATCAGGTTTCTATTGGCCCATTCTCTTCAAGGATGCCCTTAAGTTTGTCTTGTCTTGTGACGAATGCCAAAGGATAGGGAACATCAGTAAGTGTCAAGAGATGCCTATGAACTATTCACTTGTCATTGAACCATTTGATGTCTGGGGCTTTGATTATATGGGACCCTTCCCGAGTTCCAATGGGTACACTAACATCTTAGTTGCTGTGGATTACGTTTCTAAGTGGGTAGAAGCTATCCCCACTAAAAATGCTGATCACCACACCTTTATTAAGATGCTTAAAGAAGTCATATTCCCAAGATTTGGAGTCCCTAGATACTTGATGACTGATGGCGGTTCACACTTCATTCATGGTGTTTTCCGTAAGATGCTAGCTGAGTATGACGTCAACCATAGAGTTGCATCTCCTTATCATCCTCAGTCTAGTGGTCAAGTGGAGTTGAGTAATAGGGAGATCAAGTTGATCCTACAAAAGACCGTCAATAGATCTCGAAAGAACTGGTCTAGCAAACTTGACGATGCACTATGGGCTTATTGGACTGCTTATAAGAATCCCATGGGCATGTCACCGTATAAAATGGTTTACGGTAAGGCCTGTCATTTACCTCTTGAGCTGGAACACAAAGCTTATTGGGCAACCAAAGAGCTCAACTTTGATTTCAAACTTGCCGGTGAGAAGCGGTTGTTTGATATCAGCTCGTTAGATGAATGGAGATCCCATGCATACGAGAATGCCAGGTTGTGAAGGAAAAGGTTAAGAGATGGCACGACAAACGAATACAGAAACGAGAGTTCAATGTAGGTGATTATGTCTTGGTATACAATTCTCGTTTGAGATTCTTTGCAGGCAAGCTTCTCTCTAAATGGGAAGGTCCCTATGTTGTCGAGGAAGTATATCATTCCGGTGCCATCAAAATCAATAACACGGAAGGAAATTTTCCTAGAGTGGTAAATGGGCAAAGAATCAAGCATTACATCTCTGGTACTCCCATAAATGTTGAGACCAATATCATCAATGTCATAACTCCAGAGGAGTACATAAGGGATGTTTATCAGCCTGTTTCAGACCTTGAAAACGAAGTTGTATCTGTTTCGGCAAGAAATTGGACTCCGATACTTTTCCAATAGGAATTTCTTCCGTTTTGGAATTTTTGGAAAATTAGAAAAATAAAAAGCAGTCCGGAGAGCAAACGAGGCATCCACAAGGGCCCACTCCGCCACCACCCCCCTGGTGGCGGTGGGCAAGCTTGTGGGCACCTCGTGTGCCTCCCGGACTCTGTTTTCTTGCGGAGGACTCCTTCTAGCCCAGAAAAAATCAATATATAGTCACCCAAAGGTTTTGATCTCCGTATCGCGCAGCTTTCCTCTATTTTCGTTTCGAGCTTGTTGTTTGCCGCAGATTTAGGTCAAGATGTCTTCTCAAGATTCAGAAGAAGAGATCTATGTGGCCGATGATCGTGCTAACTCTAGGATTAATGGGGACTTGGAACCATATGGCTGGACCACTGATGAGGAAGAGGACTATGAGCCCAAAGGGAAGGAGCAATCGAGTTCCGATGAAGAGGAGGCTCCTCTACCTCAACCTGCAAACACCCATGTGGAGTTCAAGAAGTCAAGCCTCTCTGACCATAGGAAGAAGCCTAAGACCTTGTCTATCCCTTCTCGTTTCTTGCAGGAGAATAAGCAGGAGCTTTGCCATAGAGTTTTGAAACTTGAGGAGGAAAATGACGATCTAAGGGAGCAGAACTTTTTCCTCAAGTGGAAATTAGACAAGCTCAAGACTTCTCCGACAACAACACCACCATCACCACCAAAGGAAGACAACTAAGCATTGGTATGGGCAATCCCCTTGGCTTTTGCCAAGCTTGGGGGGAGTTGCCCCGGTATCGTATCACCTTTATATCTTTTGCTTTTACCTTTGTTTTAGTTCTTTCCTTTTCAGTTTTATTTCTTCTTTTAGAGGAATAAGTCTTTAGTTTTTAGTTTGAGTCTTTTGCTTTTGTCTCTCCCCCGATGTATTCGAGCTTACGAGCTATATAATAAAGAGTGTCTTAGTCAAGGGCTTTGCTTTGTGCCATGATCAAAGAGTATGAAAAGAACGATAGTATGAAAGATCATGAGACGATCTTATGGAAAGTGATAACTTCACTTATGACACGTATGATGATTGAAACTTGTTGAGAATAAATCAACATAGACCTCAGTCATTGTTGCAATTAATAAGAAGTAATAAGGAAAGAGAGGTTCACATATAAATATATCATCTTAGACACTTTTTACAATTGTGAGCACTCACCAAACTATTACATGCCTAGGAGTAGATGTTGGACAAGGAAGACAACATAATGAATTGTGTTTGCTTGGTTCCAAACAATGTTATATGATTAGAGATCCCTTAGCATGTGACGATTGCTTCCACCTCATATTAGCCAAAACTCCCGCACCAAGTAGAGATACTACTTGTGCATCCATAAACCTCCAACCAATTTTGCCATGAGAGTCCACCATACCTACCTATGGATTGAATAAGATCCTTCAAGTAAGTTGTCATCGGTGCAAGCATTAAAAATTGCTCTCTAATATGTATGATCTATTAGTGTGTGGAAAATAAGCTTTGTACGAACCTGTGGTGAGGAAGACATAAAAGCGACAGACTGCATAATAAAGTTCTTTATCACAGGAGGCAATATAAAGTGACGTTCCTCCGCACTAAGAGGACACACATCCAAACCTCAAAAGCGCATGACAACCTCTGCTTCCCTCTGCGAAGGGCCTATCTTGTACCTTTACTTTTTACCCTTGTAAGAGTCATGGTGATCTTCACCAATCCCCTTTTTGCCTTTGTCTTGGCTACCGTCACATGCTTGGGAAAGATCTATATTCATATATCAACTTGGAGTTGAGTACTTATGCTTTATTGTTGTTGACTTTACCCTTGAGGTAAATGGTTGGGAGGAAAAACTATAAGCCCCTATCTTCCTTTGTGTCCAGCTGAAACTTTGACACCCTGAGTACCACGTGAGTTGTAACAATTGTGGAAAACAAGAGATGATTGAGTATGTGGGTTTGCCTTACAAGCTCTTATTTGACTCTTTCTGATGTTGTGATAAATTGCAATTGCCTCAATGACTATGGACTATTGTTGGTTACTTCTCGGTAAGGTTTTTTGCTTCATGCTTTGCTTTGTGAAGGAATTGTTACTTTCCCATAAGAATCTTTATGATATATTGCTGTTCTATGTGTGATCATGATGCCCTCATGTCCGTATTATGTTTTATCGACACCTTCGTCCCTCAACATGAGGACATGTTTATGGAACTTGGTTTTCGCTTGAGGACAAGCGAGGTCTAAGCTTGGAGGAGTTGATACGTCCATTTTGCATCATGCTTTCATGTTGATATTTATTGCTTTTTGGGCTGTTATATTACTTGTGGTACCATATTTATGCCTTTTCTCTCTTATTTTGCAAGGATTATTTGAAGAGGGAGAATTCAGGCAACTGGAATTCTGGACTGGAAAAGGAGCAAATCCTAGTGCACTATTCTGCACATCTCCAAATGCCCTGAAAATTTACATGGATTTTTTCTGGAGTGTATTAAAAATACTGGGCGAAAGAACTACCGGAGGGGGGCCACCAGGGCCCCACAAGCCCCCACTCCGCCACCACCCCCCTGGTGGCGGTGGGCAAGCTTGTGGGCTGCCTGAAGGACCATTATTCCCCCTATTTTGCTATATGAAGCGTCCTGGTCTGGAAAAAAAATTCAAGAGGGAGCTATTTCGTGGTTTTGCCGCCGCCACGAGGCGGAACTTGAGCAGATCCAATCTAGAGCTCCGGCAGGACGATCCTGCCGGGGAAATTTCCCTCCCGGAGGGGGAAATCATCACCATCATCATCACCAACACTCCTCTCGTCGGAGGGGAGGCATCTTTATCAACATCTTCATCAGCACCATCTCCTCTCCAATCCCTAGTTCATCTCTTGTAACCAATCTTCGTCTCGCAACTCCGATTGGTACTTGTAAGGTTGCTAGTAGTGTTGATTACTCTTTGTAGTTGATGCTAGTTGGATTATTTGGTGGAAGAGTTTATGTTCAGATCCTTGATGCTATTCATTACACCTCTGGTCATGATTATGATTATGTCTTGTGAGTAGTTACTTTTGTTCCTGAGGACATGGGATAAGTCATGCTAATAATAGTCATGTGAATTTGATATTCGTTCGGTATTTTGATATGTTGTATGTTGTTTTTCCTCTAGTGGTGTTATGTGAACGTCGACTACATAACACTTCACCATATTTGGGCCTAGAGGAAGGCATTGGGAAGTAGTAAGTAGATGATGGGTTGCTCGAGTGACAGAAGCTTAAACCCCAGTCTATGCGTTGCTTCGTGAGGGGCTGATTTGGATCCACTAGTTTAATGCTATGGTTAGACTTTGTCTTAATTCTTCTATTGTAGTTGCGGATGCTTGCGAGAGAGGTTAATCATAAGTGGTATGCTTGTCCAAGTAAGGGCAGTACCCAAGCGCCGGTCCACCCACATATCAAACTATCAAAGTAACGAACGCGAATCATATGAACATGATGAAACTAGCATGACAGAAATTCCGTGTGTCCTTGGGAGCGTTTTTCCTCCTATAAGACTTTGTTCAGGCTTGTCCCTTGCTAAAAAAGGGATTAGGCCACTTGCTGCACCGTTGCTACTACTTGTTACTTGTTACTATTTGCTTGCTATGTTTCACCTCGCTACACAATCACCTGTTACCGCTACTTTCAGTGCTTGCAGTTATTACCTTGCTGAAATCCGTTTATCAGAGCCTTCTGCTCCTCGTTGGGTTCGACACTCTTACTTATCAAAATGACTATGATTGATCCCTATACTTGTGGGTCATCAGTAGTCGCGGATGAGGTTGAAGCGTCATTTGATGTGTCTGGTCTTCTTGTGAAACCTCGGTTCCTTCGCTAAGGCAATGGCACTCGTGTTGTCACAAAACAGGGTTATTGGATTCAGTGCGCTCGGCACCACTCCAAGATCCGTCATGAACTGCTTCATCCAGACACCCTCCTTAGCTGCCTCCAAGGTAGCCATGTACTCTGCTTCACATGTAGAATCAGCCACGATGCTTTGCTTGGAACTGCACCAGCTTACCGTACCCCCATTAAGAATAAATACGTATCCGGTCTGTTACTTATAGTCGTCCGGATCTGTGTCAAATCTTGCATCGACGTAACCTTTTACGGCGAGCTCTTCGTCACCTCCATACATGAGAAACATCTCCTTAGTCCTTTTCAGGTACTTCAGGATATTCTTGACCGCCGTCCAGTGATCCACTCCTGGATTACTCTGGAACCTGCCTGCCGTACTTATGGCCAGGCTAACGTCCGGTCTAGTGCACAACATTGCATACATGATAGAACCTATGGCTGAAGCATAGGGGATGGCTCTCATATGCTCTCTATCTTTATCAATTGTTGGGCACTGAGTCTTACTCAATCTCATACCTTCTAAAACTGGCAAGAACCCCTTCTTGGACTGTTCCATTTTGAACCTCTTCAAAACTTTATCAAGGTACGTGCTTTGTGAAAGTCCTATCAGGCGTTTTGATCTATCCCTATAGATCTTAATGCCTAGAATGTAAGCAGCTTCTCCTAGGTCCTTCATAGAGAAACTTTTATTCAAGTAATCCTTTATGCTCCAAAAACTCCACGTTGTTTCCAATCAGCAATATGTCATCCACATATAATATTAGAAACGCCACAGAGCTCCCACTCACTTTCTTGTAAATACAAGATTCTCCAACCACTTGTATAAACCCAAATGCTTTGATCACCTCATCAAAGCGTTTATTCCAACTCCGAGATGCTTGCACCAGTCCATAAATGGATCGTTGGAGCTTGCACACTTTGTCAGCATTTTTAGGATCGACAAACCCTTCGGGTTGCATCATATACAACTCTTCCTTAAGGAAACCGTTAAGGAACGCCGTTTTGACATCCATCTGCCAGATTTCATAATCGAAAAATGCAGCTATTGCTAACATGATTCGGACGGACTTAAGCATCACTACGGGTGAGAAAGTCTCATCATAGTCAATTCCTTGAACTTGTGAAAAACCCTTTGCCACAAGTCGAGCTTTATAAACGGTCACATTACCGTCAGGGTCCGTCTTCTTCTTAAAGATCCATTTGTTCTGAATAGCCTTGCGGCCTTCAGGTAATACTTTCAAAGTCCACACTTTGTTTTCATACATAGATCTTATCTCGGACTTCATGGCCTCTAGCCATTTGTTGGAATCCGGGCCCACCATTGCTTCTTCATAATTCGCAGGCTCATTGTTGTCTAACAACATAATTGATAAGACGGGATTACCGTACCACTCTGGAGCAGTACGCGACCTCGTCGACCTGCGAGGTTCGATAGAAACTTGATCCGGAGTTTCATGATCATCATCATTAACTTCCTCCTCAACCGGCGTCGCAACGACAGGGGTTTCCCCTTGGCGTGCGCCACCATCCAGAGGGATGAGAGGTTCCACAACCTCATCAAGTTCTATCGTCCTCCCACTCAATTCTCTCGAGGGAAACTCCTTCTCGAGAAAAGCTCCGTTCTTAGCAACAAACACTTTTCCCTCGGATTTGAGATAGAAGGTATACCCAACTGTTTCTTTTGGGTAACCTATGAAGACACACTTTTCCGCTTTGGGTTCCAGCTTTTAGGCTGAAGCTTTTTGACATAAGCATCACATCCCCAAACTTTAAGAAACGACAACTTTGGTATTTTGCCATAGCACAGTTCATATTGTGTCGTCTCAACGGATTTTGATGGTGCCCTATTTAAAGTGAATGCAGCTGTTTCTAATGCATAACCCCAAAATGATAACGGCAAATCAGTAAGAGACATCATAGATCGCACCATCTCTAATAAAGTACGATTACGACGTTCGGGCACACCATTACGCTATGGTGTTCCAGGTGGTGTCAACTGTGAAGCAATTCCACATTGTCTTAAGTGAGCATCAAACTCGAAACTCAGATATTCACCCCCACGATCAGACCGTAGGAACTTGATCTTCTTGTTACGATGATTTTCAACTTCACTCTGAAATTGCTTGAACTTATCAAATGCTTCAGACTTGTGCTTCATCAAGTATACATAACCATATCTACTCAAATCATCAGTGAAGGTGAGAAAATAACGATATCTGCCGTGTGCCTCCACACTCATCGGACCACACACATCGGTATGTATGATTTCCAACAAGTCACTTGCACGCTCCATTGTTCTGGAGAACGGAGTTTTAGTCATCTTGCCCATGAGGCATGGTTCGCACGTGTCAAGTGAATCAAAGTCAAGTGACTCCAAAAGTCCATCGGTATGGAGTTTCTTCATGTGCTTTACACCAATATGACCTAAGCGGTAGTGCCATAAAAACATGGCGCTATCATTGTTAACTCAAACTCTTTTGGTCTCAATGTTATGTATATGTGTATTATCACTATCAAGATTCAATATGAATAATCCTCTCACATTGGGTGCATGACCATAAAAGATATTACTCATAGAAATAGAACAACCATTATTCTCTGACTTAAACGAGTAACCGTCTCGCAATAAACAAGATCCAGATATAATGTTCATGCTTAACACATGCACTAAATAACAATTATTTAAGTTCATAACTAATCCTGATGGTAACTGAAGTGAAATTGTGCCGACGGCGATTGCATCAACCTTGGAACCATTTCCCACGTGCATCGTCACTTCATCCTTCGCCAACCTTGGCTTATTCCGCAGTTCCTGTTTCGAGTTGCAAATATGAGCAACAGAACCGGTATCGAATACCCAGACACTACTATGAGAGCTGTTTAAGTACACATCAATAACATGTATATCAAATATACCTGATTTTTATTTGGTCGCCTTCTTATCAGCCAGATACTTGGGGCAGTTGCGCTTCTAGTGACCCATACCCTTGCAATAATAGCACTCCGTTTCAGGCTTAGGTCCAGCTTTGGGTTTCTTTGTCGGATTGGCAACAGGCTTGCCGCTCTTCTTTGAATTACCCTTCTTTACTTTGCCGTTTCTCTTGAAACTAGTGGTCTTATTCACCATCAACACTTGATGCTTTTTACGGAGTTCTAACTCTGCGACTTTCAGCATCGCAAATAACTCACCGGGTGACTTGTTCATCCCTTGCATGTTATAGTTCAACACAAAGCCCTTATAGCTTGGCGGCAGTGATTGAAGAATTTTGTCACTGATAGCCTCTTGCGGGAGTTCAATCCCCAGCTCAGCTAGACGGTTTGAGTACCCAGACATTTTGAGCACATGTTCACTGACAGACGAATTCTCCTCCATCTTGCAAGCATATAATTTATCGGAGGTCTCATACCTCTCGATCCGGACGTTCTTCTGAAAGATAAACTTCAACTCCTGGAAGATCTCATATGCTCCATGACGCTCAAAGCGACGTTGAAGTCCCGACTCTAAGCCATACAAGACTGCACATTGAACTACTGAGTAGTCCTCCTTACGTGTTAACCAAGCGTTCTTAACATCTTGGTCAGCCGTAGCGGGTGGTTCATCTCCTAGTGCAGCACTAAGGACATAATCCTTCTTCCCAGCTTGCAGGAGCAACTTAAGATTACGAGCCGAGTCTACAAAGTTGCTTCCATCATCTTTCAACTTAGCTTTCTCTAGGAACGTATTAAAATTCAGGGTGACTGTCGCGTGAGCCATTGATCTACAACACAAATATATTCTAAGTGTACTTAGACTATGTTCAAGATAATTAGAGTTTAACTTAATCAAATTACTTGCCAAACTCCCACTCAAAAAGTACATCTCTCTAGTCATTTGAGTGGTTCATGATCCAATTCCACTAGCTCAAGTCCGATCATCACGTGAGTTGAGGATAGTTTCAGTGGTAAGCATCCCTATGCTAATCATATCAACTATATGATTCATGATCGACCTTTCGGTCTCATGTGTTCCGAGGCCATGTCTGCACATGCTAGGCTCGTCAAGCTTAACCCGAGTGTTCCACGTGTGCAACTGTTTTGCACCCGTTGTATGTGAACGTTGAGTCTATCACACCCGATCATCACATGGTGTCTCGAAACGACGAACTATAGCAACGGTGCACAGTCGGGGAGAACACAATTTCGTCTTGAAATTTTAGTGAGAGATCACCTCATAATGCTACCATCGTTCTAAGCAAAATAAGGTGCATAAAAGGATTAACATCACATGCAATTCATAAGTGACATGATATGGCCATCATCATGTGCTTCTTGATCTCCATCACCAAAGCACCGGCACAATCTTCTTGTCACCGGCGCCACACCATGATCTCCATCAACGTGTCGCCATCGGGGTTGTCGTGCTACTCATGCTATTACTACTAAAGCTACATCCTAGCAATATAGTAAACGCATCTGCAAGCACAAACATTAGTTTAAAGACAACCCTATGGCCCCTGCCGGTTGCCGTACCATCGACGTGCAAGTCGATATTAACTATTACAACATGATCATCTCATACATACAATATATCACATAACATCGTCGGCCATATCACATCACAAACATATCCTGCAAAAACAAGTTAGACGTCCTCTAATTGTTGTTGCATGTTTTACGTGGTGACCATGGGTATCTAGTAGGATCGCATCTTACTTACGCAAACACCACAACAGAGATGTATGAATTGCTATTTAACCTCATCCAAGGACCTCCTTGGTCAAATCTGATTCAACTAAAGTTGGAGAAACCGACACTCGCCAGTCATTTTTGAGCAACGGGGTTGCTCGTAGCGATGAAACCAGTCTCTCGTAAGCGTACGAGTAATGTCGGTCCGAGCCGCTTCGATCCAACAATAACGCGGAATCAAGAAAAGACTAAGGAGGACAGCAAATCGCACATCACCGCCCACAAAAAGTTTTGTGTTCTACTCGAGATTACATCTACGCATGAACCTAGCTCATGATGCCACTGTTGGTGAACGTCGCATGGGAAACAAAAAATTTCCTACGCGCACGAAGACCTATCATGGTGATGTCCATCTACGAGGGGGATTTCAGATCTACGTACCCTTGTAGATCGCACAACAGGAAGTGTTAATAAACGCGGTTGATGTAGTGGAATGTCCTCACATCCCTCGATCCGCCCCGCAAACTGTCCCACGAACCGTCCCGCGATCCGCTCCGATCTAGTGCCGAACGGACGGCACCTCCGTGTTCAGCACACATACAGCTCGACGATGATCTCGGCCTTTTTGATCCAGCAAGAGAGACGAAGAGGTAAATGAGTTCTCCGACAGCGTGACGACGCTCCGGAGGTTGGTGGTGATCTTATCTCAGCAGGGCTCCGCGCGAGCTCCGCAGAAACGCGATCTAGAGGAAAACCGTGGAGGTATGTGGTCGGGCTGCCGTGGCAAAGTTGTCTCAAATCAGCCCTAATACCTCGGTATATATAGAAGCGAGGGGGCGGGACCTGCCTTGAGGCTCTAGAAAGCCCCAAGGGGTCGGCCAAAGGGGGGAGGAGGATTCCTCCTCCAATCCTAGTCCAACTAGGATTGGAAGGTGGAGTCCTCTATTTTCGCACTTCCCCCTTTTTTTCTTTTCACTTTGATTTTTCTTATCTCCTGCACAGGGGCCTTCTTGGGCTTGCCAACCAGCCCACTAAGGGATGGTGCAGCACCCCTAAGGCCTATGGGCTTCCCCGGGGTGGGCTGCCCCCCCGGTGAACATCCGGAACCCATTCGTCACTCCCGGTACATTCCCGCTAATGCCGAAAACTTTCCGGTAATCAAATGAGGTCATCCTATATATCAATCTTCGTCTACGGACCATTCCGGAAACCCTCGTGACGTTCGTGATCTCATCCAGGACTCCAAACAACATTAGGTAACCAACCATATAACTCAAATACGCATAAAACAACGCCGAACCTTAAGTGTGCAGACCCTGCGGGTTCGAGAACTATGTAGACATGACCCGAGGGACTCCTCGGTCAATATCCAATAGCGGGACCTGGATGCTCATATTGGATCCTACATATTCTACGAAGATCTTATCATTTGAACCTCAGTGCCAAGGATTCATATAATCCCGTATGTCATTCCCTTTGTCCTTCGGTATGTTACTTGCCCAAGATTTGATCGTCAGTATCCGCATACCTATTTCAATCTCGTTTACCGGCAAGTCTCTTTACTCGTTTCGTAATACAAGATCCCGTGGCTTACACTAAGTCACATTGCTTGCAAGGCTTGTGTGTGATGTTGTATTATCGAGTGGGCCCCGAGATACCTCTCCGTCACACGGAGTGACAAATCCCAGTCTTGATCCATACTAACTCAACATGCACCTTGGGAGATACCTGTAGAACATCTTTATGGTCACCCAGTTACATTGTGACGTTTGATACACACAAGGCATTCCTCTGGTGCCAGTGAGTTATATGATCTCATGGTCATAGGAATAAATACTTGACACGCAGAAAACAGTAGCAACAAAATGACACGATCAACATGCTACGTATATTAGTTTGGGTCTAGTCCATCACATGATTCACCCAATGATGTGATCCAGTTATCAAGCAACAACACCTTGTACATAGCCAGAAGACCCTGACTATCCTTGATCAACTGGCTAGCCAACTAGAGGCTTGCTAGGGACAGTGTTTTGTCTATGTATCCACACATGTATCTAAGTCTTCATTCAACACAATTATAGCATGGATAATAAACGATTATCTTGATACATGAATTATAATAATAACTTATTTATCATTGCCTCTAGGGCATAATTCCAACAGCTCCAGTGGCGGGAGCAGCAATAGGAGTGCAGATAAAGTCATTGTTGTTGAGACTAGTGAAGTCACACAACTTGGTGTTCTCAATAAAACCCATAGCAGTGGCAACAAGCAAGAACAAAGCAAATTTTTTGTGGTTTTTGGAATAAGACTCTAAAGCAAAAACTAGAAAGCAAACTAACAAGACTAAAAAGCAAAGGTAAAACATAATGTGCAACTCCCCTATCTTGAATACCGGAGTCCCCGGCAACGGCGCGAGAAATTTGCTTGATGACGAGTTGATGGATATACTTCTCGCCCCTCGTTGGTTACCCCAAGTGGAAGGTGGAGATGGAGTCAGCAGTAGATTCACCTTACACGGAGACTGTAAGGTTTATCGAACCAGGAGAACTCCTAGGCTCAACAAGTAGGTGTCTCCTGTCCTGATCAGCAGAAGACATGGACCTGCACACACAACAAATAACTTTGCTCCCAACGAGTACAGAGAGGTTGTCAATCTCTCCGGCCTTGTAGTTTGCAAAGGATCAAAACACAAGCGGGAAAGTAATAGTGATTGCAATGGAAAAGTAAATGAAAGCGGTAAATGATGGAGGTGTAAACAATGATGGTGATATGGACCGAGTCACATGATGTTCACTAGTGATGTCTATCTCCCAAAAGACAATAAACAACTATGCGTGGGTAAACAAATCATAGTTGGGCAATTGGCAGAATTATGATCGCACCACAATGCTAATTATGCTACTTGATAGTTAGAGGTTCAATAGTAATGGGCAGTACGCCAAGACAAGTAGACCCTTATTCATCAGCATCTACTTACTAATCATCCACCTTGAGATATCTATCCAGAACATCTCGCTGGTATTAAGTTGCGAACCCCACCCAAGGAGGACTACTCACGACACGTCCGAGAAGCGTCCATGGCAGTGGAGAAGCTCCCGGAGGTCAATCCTCCCTCCGACAGGGTGCCACGAAGAGGTGTCCTGACGCTCCCGATATCGTAAGAGCTAAGGCGGCGGAACGATGGAGAAATTTGCGATTCTAGAAGTTATGTAAGGGTTTCCTCTCGTGACGCTCCCGATCTCGTAAGCGCTAAGGCGGTGGAACGATGGAAAAATTCGCGATCCTATAAGTTATGTAAGGGTTTCCTCTCGGGACTCTAAATATAGGCCAAAGGAGGGCACGAGAGGAGGTGAAACCCACCCACGCGGCCTCCTCGCGCGGCCTAGGGCCTGGCCGCGCCAGCAGGTCGCTTGGGAGGCCCCTGGCTCCCCTCTGGCCCATCTTCGGTGATCTGGAAGCTTCTGTTTCACTGTTTTTTAATATATTTTTCTGGAATTTTTTAGGCTTCCGAAAATTGGATGAAAGCCCATGCAAAATAGTCATCACCAGACAAAAACTATTACTGAGTGCACTGAGTTAGTAGGTTAGTCTAAATATGTGTAAAATGATATAAAAGTGTAGCAAAACATATGACAATGTCACCCAAAAGATCATGTAACAAGCATAAATTATAGGTACGTTTGAGACGTATCACCCTCCTTAGTCTTTTCTTGATTCGACGATATTGTTGGATGAAGCGACCCGGACCAACCTTACTCGTACACTTAAGAGAGACCGGTTCCATCGACTGACATGCAACTAGTTGGATAAAGATGGCTGGCGGGTGTCTGTTTCTCCTACGTTAGTTGAATCGGATTTGACAGAGGCGGTCCTTGGAGAAGGTTAAATTGCAACTTGTATATCATCGTTGTGGTTCTGTGTAGGTAAGGATCGTTCTTGCTAGATACCCATAGCAGCCACACAAAACATGCAACAACAAATTAGATGACATCTAACTTGTTTTTGCACGGTATGATGTGATATGATATGCCCAAGTACATGATATTATATATTTGATGTATGAGATTATCATGTTGTAATAGTTAAAATATCGACTTGCATGTCGATTCTACGGCAAACGGGAGGAGCCATAGGGTTTGAAAGGATCGATATGGTTGGCTAGAGGGGGGGGGTTGAATAGACAACAACCACTTTTTAATTAATCTTAACAAGTTAAGGTAAACACTATACGGGTTCACAAATAATATGACAATGAGGTGAACCCTATAGAATCTAACAACAAGAGCTATTAAGACAAGTAAGATATAGTCACAAGCATAAGCAAATACAAAGTAAAGGGTAGAGATAACCACAAGTGGAACCGATGGAGAGGAGGATGTGTTACCGAAGTTCCTTCCCTTTGACTGGAAGTACGTCCCCGTTGGAGCGGTGTGGAGACACAATGCTCCCCAAAAAGCCACTAAGGCCACCGTATTCTCCTCACGCCCTCGCACGATGCAAGGTACCGTGATTCCACTATAGGTGCCCTTGAAGGCGGCGACCGAACCTTTACAAACAAGGTTGGGGCAACTCCACACAAAGCTTGGAGGCTCCCAACTAAACCACGAAGCTTCACCACAATGGAATATGGCTTCGAGGTGATCTCAACCGTCTAGGATGCTCAAACACCCAAGAGTAACAAGATCCGCAAGGGATTGCTGGTGGAATCAACTTTTCTCTTGGTGGAAGTGTGGATCTAGGCCTTCTCAACCAATCCCTAAAGAATCAACAAGTTTGATTGGCTAGGGAGAGAGATCGGGCACTTTAGAGCTTGTGGAGCAACAATGGAGCTTAGAGAGGTAAGAGATAGGGTTCCTCAGCTAGAAGAACCCTTTATATAGTGGGGGGAAAATCAGACCGTTTTCCCACTCTCTGCCCGAGTACCAGCGGTACTACCGCTGTGCCGGAGCGGTACTACCGCTGGCTGCAGTGGTACTACCGCTGGGCCTCCAGCGGTACTACCGCTGACACGAGCGGTACTACCGCTGACACCAGCGGTACTACCGCTGGCCCCTTGGTAGTGCACAAGCACTACTACCGCCGGGAAAGTCTTCGCAAAAGGGTCCGTCCACGAACTACCGCTAGGTAGGTGGAACAAAACACCTGGAGCGGTACTACCGCTGGCCAGGGGCGGTACTACCGCTGGCACCAGCGGTACTACCGCTGGGGACCATTTTGCAGAGATAATCGAGACGAATAGGCGAGGGCCGCTCCAAAAGATAAGGGAAAGGAGAATGTGAAGTGTGCGTGTGTAAAGATAGATTCCACCCAAACCTTTCCACTAAGGATCCCCTCTTAATAGTACGACTTTCCTATGACTCAAATAAAGAGAATCGTAGGGAGCGTCGTGCTTCCGTTCCAGATGAGAGGAGACGTGTCGTCTTGTGCCATTGACGAGTGTTACCTGAAACCTTGACACACACGATTAGTCCTGTACGGTAGTGTCATCAATCACCAAAATTACTTAGGCATAAACTATGCCTCAACAATCTCCCCCTTTTTGGTGGATTGATGACAATACCGGATTTGCATAGAGAATAATATGAGAACAAAAAGATAGAGATATATGACAATACGGGACATATGACTCACATCATATGATGGAAATAAATCTCACATAAGATCATGTCTCACAAAAGATAGAAAACGAGAATCAAACCAAGTTCGAAGCAAACCATACGAGATAAAGCAAAGCAATGCAAAGTTCGAAATGAAAGCAAATCCTAGACTCTCTCCCCCTTTGGCACAAGACACCAAAAAGGGGCACACCTAATGCCACAGGTAACTACTCCTCGTCTTCAGGATCACCAGACTCGTTTGTCCCCTTCTGGTCGGTCTGCTCCTCCTCTTCTGCCTCATCGCCAGACCACTGGTACCCCTGAGCCTGCATCCAAGTGGCCTCAGGAGTGATGTCGTCCTCTGAGCCGCTGGAGATGTCCACATCCAAGGTCCTGAGAACACGCTTATGCCTCTGGCGGCTCTGCTTCTGAGCCACATGTGTCTGGTACTGACCCTTGGCCTGCATACAGAAAAGAGTCTTCATCTTGTCCTGCAGTTTGATAGCCCAAGATGGCATGGCAGACGAGCGGGACTGAGAGGCAGTTCCTCTGTCACCAGCGGTCTCTGTATTAGTATCCATGTGCTGAGAGGATGTAGATGGGTTGGCCCACTTGTCCTTGACGCGAAGCCTGATCGGGTCATGCACAATGTAATCAGACTGTGCGTAGAGCACCTCATCCGGAAAAGCCTGTTCCCACTTATGGCAAATGTATGCGAACAGGTAAGGCCTGTAGATAGGAACCTTACGATTGATGATGCAGTTCCAGAGCTCTGTGAATATCACATCTGAAATATCCAGCTGAGCAGACTCCTGAGACATAGCCTCCTCACACAGTAAAAGCATCTCAGCCAAGTAGCCATGGACCTCATCAAAGTTACCACTCCGAGGGAAGAGGGTGTTGCGAAAGATCCGATGCATGATGTCCAGGTGCTTGGGAAGCACCCCCTTCCTCAGATACAGTGACTGCAGTCTGTCCTTTGCGGGGGCCCTATCGGTGGGGGCTGCAGCATGAGGACGCAGCCCAAGAGGAGTGTCAGCACCCTGAAAGTCAATGTGAAGGAACTGCATGAACTCAGTCCAGGAACCGGTCATCTTCTTCGACCCAGTCATCCAGATCATGGAACGCTGTGCATCAGGAGAGAAATGGACTGTGACATAAAACTGATCCACTGCGGTGGGATCAAAGTCTGTCTTGAAGGTGATGATGTCTTTGATGCCCAGTTTGTCAACCAGAGAGAGGGCATCACCAAAGTAGTCCATGTTCCGCTGAAGATGTGCCAGATCAATCCACTGAACAGAGACATGGTTATTCTTGAAGGAAGCAATAACATCCCGATAGATCCTGCACTGGTCCCTTGCCGAGACATTTTCAACCCCATCGATCACTTCCCTCTCCTTGAGATAGGGGTTCTTGGTGCGAAAGTGCAGAAAGTCCTTGGGGGACATTGTACGGATATTGACCCTCTTGTCCTTGTGAGCGACCTTCTTGAAGGACTTCTTCTTGGGAGGCAGACCAGACGTGGCAGACCCCTCGGGCGCCTCTGTGTTGCGAAACTGTTTGGACGCCGTGTCCCGTGGGGGGTTCGAACGGCGAGCAGAGCCACCTGTGACACAGACCACAAAGCGAAAAAGAGGCGACAATAAAAGTCAAGGCAATGAATCTTGAAAACGCAGAAAAAGTAAACACGCATTGCTAAGCACAAAACAAACAAAAAAAATACACCGTGAATGCTCCTGGCGGTAGTACCGCTGGGGCCTAGCGGTAGTACCGCCAGTCCTGGCGGTAGTACCGCTGGGGGTCATAGCGGTAGTACCGCTACCCCTAGCGGTAGTACCGCTGGGGTCCTAGCGGTAGTACCGCTACCCCCTGGCGGTAGTACCGCTGGGGGTTTGACTTTCAGATCTAACATATAAAACTCGTTTTCGAGGGCATGGACTGAATATGAACACTAAGACGTACACCCCAGCCCTACTGACATGAGGAACACTTAGTAACAAGAGGTACAAACATGCCTAGGCAAGAGAGATCACGTTTTAGATCTAGTCCAAAAGTTCAAGTATTCGATCTAAGACGATGAAATCCTAGAGCATGGCAGCAAACACAACAACAAACCATCAGACCTATACTCCCCTCAAATATTTCCTTCATGCCATCCAATAACTAGCCATAGGATCAACAAGATGAATCCAATCCCCAATGCTCCTAACCCTAGAACACGAAGAACAACCAAATAGAAGAAGGGAGGAGCTTTACCGGGATTCATGGCTCTTGGAGTAGGAAGAAGAGATGAAGCAACCCTTCCACACCAACGGGGAGAAGGAGCTCCACGAAGTGAGATCCAAACAGGGGGTTTTCGGGCTAGGGGAGGGAGGAGCCGCGAGGAAGAAGAAACAGATGTAAAAATCGGGCTCCCCCTCCCTTTATATAGCCCAAGGGGTACGGGCCAGCGGTAGTACCGCTGTGGCCCCGGCGGTAGTACCGCTAGCTGGCGGTAGTACCGCCAGGTGCAGCGGTAGTACGGCTGGGGTCCTGGCGGTAGTACCGCTCCCCCTGGCGGTAGTACCGCTCCCCCTTGAAACCCTAGAAATTTTCTAGCTGGTTGTGTTAGATTTTGAATCCTGGCGGTAGTACCGCCACCCCTGGCGGTAGTACCGCTGGGGTCCTGGCGGTAGTACCGCCACCCCTGGCGGTAGTACCGCTGTACATGTTTCAACACGGCTAAGGAAAAAGGGAAACTTGGGCACATGACAAGTGAGTAAAAAGGGATGACATCCAAGAAAATGTACTGACTTGTCATTGTATATCCTCTCCTTTATACGCAAGAGAGGATGGAGGGGCGGTGGCCGAGGCCACCTATGTTTGAGACAATGGTATGACACCGCAAATAATTATCCTTGGGTTCATGACCAATGCTCGTCTTTGAAGCACAAGTGCCATTTGACAATGGCTAAAGTGAAAGACTAGATTGATTTACGCATAATGGGGGAAGGGAGAGTTCATTGAGAGAACAACACTCCCCCTATGTCCATGCCTACATCTAGACCAAGATGAAATGTAAAGTGAGGTGCAACATGCCTAGTTTCAATCCACATTACTTGAATCAATGATATTTAGCTCATGCCTTAACTCTCGGAACCTTGCTTCATCTAGTGGCTTGGTGAAAATATCTGCAAGTTGCTCTTCAGTGTGGATGAAGTGAACCTCAATATCACCTAGCTTGATATGTTCACGGATGAAGTGATGACGAATATCAATATGTTTGGTTTTGCTATGTTGCACTGGGTTGAGGGAAATCTTTATGGCGCTTTGATTGTCACAAAGAAGAGGCACTTTGTCACAAGTGACACCATAATTCTTTAAAGTTTGCCTCATCCATAGCAATTGTGCACAACAACTTGCAGCTGCCACATACTCAGCTTCGGTGGATGATAAGGAGACACAGTTCTGCTTCTTTGAAGACCAACTTACCAAAGAGCGACCAAGGAATTGGCACCCTCCAGATGTTGACTTCCTCTCCACACAATCTCCAGCCCAATCTGAGTCAGAATAGCCAACTAGATTGAAGTTTGCTCCTTTGGGATACCAGAGGCCAAAGTTTGGGGTATGAGCCAAATATCGAAAGATTCGTTTGACATCCATGTAATGACTTTCTTTTGGTGCGGATTGAAACCGTGCACATATCCCTACACTCAACATAATATCCGGTCTAGATGCACAGAGGTAAAGGAGGGATCCAATCATGGAGCGGTATACCTTTTGATCCACTGCTTTACCATTGGGATCACTGTCAAGCTTGCATCTGGTTGGCATGGGGAACTTGACTGGTTTGACATCTTCGAGCTCGAACCGTTTGAGCATGTCTTGAGTGTACTTGGCTTGTTTGATGAATGTCCCTTCTAGACCTTGTTTAATCTTGAACCCGAGGAAAAACTTCAACTCTCCCATCATGGACATCTCAAACTTCTCAGTCATTAGCGCAGCAAATTCTTCATTGAATGAAATGTTAGGAGAGCCAAAGATAATATCATCAACATATAGTTGGCATATGAACAAATCCCCTTTAACCCTCTTAGTAAAAAGAGTGGGATCAATCTTCCCAATTTCAAACCCACGATCTTGTAACAACTCAGTAAGGTACTCATACCACGCGCGTGGGGCTTGTTTAAGGCCATAGAGTGCCTTATTGAGTTTGTACACATGATTGGGGAGCTTGGGATGTTTGAATCCCGGGGGTTGTTTGACATATACCAACTCATTCAAAGGACCATTAAGAAATGCACTTTTCACATCCATTTGCTGTAATTTGAAGTTATGATGAGAAGCAAATGCAAGTAACATGCGAATAGATTCTAGACGAGCAACAGGGGCAAAGGTTTCACCGTAGTCGATACCCTCGACTTGGGAGTAGCCTTGAGCCACCAATCTTGCCTTGTTTCGAATCACAATTCCATTTGCATCTTGCTTGTTCTTAAATATCCATTTGGTCCCAATGACATTATGTTCCTTCGTTGGTCGAGGCACTAAATCCCAGACTTGGTTGCGCTCGAAGTTGTTAAGTTCTTCGTGCATGGCCATAAGCCAATCCTCATCATCGAGCGCTTCCTGTACCTGTTGAGGTTCACAATACGAGACAAACGCGTGATGCTCACAATAATTCCAAAGCTGTTGACGGGTAGATACTGCCCTTTTTAAACTACCAAGAACATTCTTCATAAGATGTGACTTGGCTCTCAGCTTGTTCGCATTCTTGGCTGCTCGACGCTCCAAGAGTTCTTCATTAGATAACGGAGGAGCATCGACTTGTATCTTTTGTTTGCCCTTGCGTCTTGAGCCGGTTGTTGGAGCTCCAGACGGGAATTTTGAGACAGTCTCCTGATCATCTTGTCCTTCGACTTGAGCAGGTTCACTAGTTTGATCTTGTATTAGTGGTTGCTCTTGGTCTTGATCTTGTGCTGGTTCAGGGTCTTGTAGTAGTGCTTGAATATCATGGGGCATATCACCATTGTTAGGCAATTGATCTTGACCGTGAGCTTGATCAACTTGTTGAGAGTCTTCTCTTTGTTCATCGGAAGCGTGTGGGGCTTGTGGGGGTGATGGCTCCACTTGAGTAGAGCATTGTCCTTCTCCTTCGGCCACAAGGGGTTCCTCAATGGGGAGTATTTGACCAATCCCCATTCTTCTTATGGCTTCGGGAGGAATTTCATCACCTATATCACAAAGACCACTTTGCTCCACTTGGGAGCCATTATTTTCGTCAAACTCTATGTTACACGTCTCCTCAATTAGTCCGGTGGACTTGTTGAGGACACGGTAAGCATGAGAGTTTGTAGCATAACCAACAAAGATACCCTCATGTGCTCTAGAATCAAATTTAGCTAACCGAGCTCCCTTTTTAAGAATGAAACACTTACAACCGAATACCCGGAAGTACTTGAGATTGGGTTTGTTTCCAGTTAGAATCTCATACGGAGTCTTGTTCAAGCCTTTGCGGATGTAGAGCCGATTGGACGCATGACATGCTGTGTTGATGTCCTCTGCCCAAAAGTTGTATGGAGATTTGAATTCTGCCATCATTGTTCTTGCAGCGTCTATCAAGGTCCGGTTCTTCCTTTCTGCCACGCCGTTTTGCTGAGGGGTATATGGTGCAGAATATTGGTGCTTTATTCCCTCATCACCTAGAAACTTATCTAGGGTGTAGTTCTTGAACTCGGTGCTGTTGTCACTCCTAATCATCAAGATCTTTGCTTCATGTTGACGTTGTGCTTCATTAGCAAATTGATGACCGTTTGTTGAGTTTCACTCTTCCTTTTGAAGAAATATACCCAGGTATATCTTGAGTAGTCGTCAACAATCACTAAGCAATATTTTCTGCCTCCAAGACTATCAAATGTTGGAGGACCAAACAGATCCATATGGAGAAGTTCCAATGGCCTCTTAGTGTAGATAAGAGTCATTGGACGATGAGCAGTTTCATGAATCTTTCCTTCAATGCAAGCACTGCAAACACGATCTTTAGCAAAGCTCACATTTGTTAGTCCACGAACATGGTCCCGTGTCATAAGACTTTGCAAAGATCTCATATTGCCATGAGCTAAACGGCGAAGCCAAAGCCAGCCCACGTCAACTTTAGCCATTAAACATGTCGCAGTCTTAGTGGGTCGCTTCGAGAAGTTCACCACATAGAGACCATTTTCGACATGTCCAACATAGGCTACTTTAAGATTCTTACTCCTTAGGAGGACCACAGTGTCGATATTAAAGAATGTGGAAAAACCCATGATTGCAAGTTGACGAACCGAAAGTAAATTGTAGGCAAGTGACTCAACAAGCATGACCTTCTCAATAGATAAATCTTGAGAGACGACCACCTTACCAAATCCCAATACCTTTGACGAGGATGCATCGGCGAATTGGACATGGGTGGGCATAGATGGAGAAGGATGCACATCCACCACTAAGTCCTTGCTTCCGGTCATATGATTTGTTGCTCCACTATCGAGCAACCATGACACCCCACCGGAAGCAAACTCCTGCAATAGATCAAGGCTTGGTTTTAGGTACCCATTTTTTAATGGGTCCTTTCATGTTAGAGACAAGGGTCTTAGGAACCCAGATAGCCCATTCAATATCTTCATCGTAGGAACCAACAAATCTGGCATAAACATGCCCATCACTAGCACAACATAACACATAAAAGGAATTGAGTTTGCCGGCTGTGTTAGTAGGAGCGGTTTTGCCCTTCTTGGGGTTCCCATAGTCCACCTTGTTCATGTTCACCTTCTAAGTCCCCTCACCCTCTTTGACAAAGATGTCCATGAGGGTGAGAGATCGTTTGTCCTTGTTCTTCCTTTTACCTTTTGACTTGGAGGTAAGTCAAAGTCCTTCCTTTCCTACAACACCCTTTTGAGTGCTCAAAAGATCGTTCAGACTCTTGTCACCTTGTCTGCATGCCACAAGGCCCTTCTCAAGTTTCTCCTTTAACTTGGCATTTTCCTCCACAAGATGAACATGCTCACAACAAGGGTTAGTTGCACAAGTATTATCAATTAACACAAAGGGAGGACAAGTAGAGATCTCCTTGGTAACCTTTGCTTGGAGTTGATCATGAGACTCTTTCAGAGAGAAATGAACACCTTTCAAGGCTTTGTGGGCCTTGTCAAGTATGCCAAACTCTTCCTTGAGTCTGTCACGGCCAACTTCAAGAGCATACTTTTCAGATTTAAGCATGCGAGTAAGAACAACATCATGATCTAGTTTCTTTTGCATTTTAGCGCAGTCATCGTTATATGACTCCTCAAGAGCCAAACGAAGAGTGCGCTCTTCTTCTAGAGCACTAGATAATTCGGCAATTTCATCGGCATAGTCACGGCTATGTCCTTGAAGCTCGGAGATGGTCTCCTCATGAGACTCAATGAGGTCAGTGGCCTCACCCAGTTGTTCCAAGAGAGCAACAAAGTGCTTCTTGGGTTCTCCCTTAATAGTGCATAGAAACTTATCAAGATCGTGCTCATTAAGTTCTCCAACATCACTACCTTCTACACAATTTAACAATGAAGGAGCAGAAGTAATGTTGGTCTTAATGATGGGAGTTACCTGATTGGTACCTTTTGCCATGAGGCACTTGGTGATGTGGTTCTCGTTGGGGGCGTTGAAGAGAGACACCTTCTGGGAAGAGGTAGTGGCGATAGCAACAGTTGCCGTTGCCACTGTATCATCATCATCGCCATCATCATCAGAAGGATACTCCTCCAGGGCCACCATCCGTTTTGGGTGAGGTTTCTTCACAAAGTTGTTCTTGATTGGAAATGATTTGGTTTTGTCTTTGCGAATGAGCTTGCCTCCGTTGTCTTCCCTCTTCTCATAGGGACATTCTGCCACGAAGTGACTCACGTTGCCATAGTTATAACATGTCCTCACTCGTTGTTTGGGTTTGAATCCACTCGAGTTGTTCTTGTTGAAGGTGGGTCTTGAGTTCCTTTTATTTCCCCAGAATTGCCTTGATGCAAGAGCCATGTGCTCATGATAAGCATACTTTGTGTCTTCAGGGCAGCTCTCCTCTTCCTCATCTTCTTCTTCTTCTTCAAGCATTGCTCTTGCTTTCAACGCAAGGTTGGGTGAAGTGGTTTTTGATCGGACACGAGCAAGTGCATTGTCGGCTGTTTCGTTCATGATTGACATTGCAATGAACTCATCCAATACTTCATTGGAAGACAAGGAGTGGAAGTCTGGCCGCTGACGAATGACAGATGACATGGCTTTATTGAAAGGCATGATGGCTTTGAGAAACTTGCGCTTGACCCATGTATCATCCACATCCTTACTCCCATGATCCTTTAGTGCCACAGCAATAGCAGTCACCCTCCGATAGAGATCACGAGGGTCCTCGTCTTCCTTCATCACAAACTCATCGGCCTTATCAAGTATCACTTCATAGTTGGATCGTTGAATACTTGAGCTTCCCTTGTACAGTACCATAATATACTCCCAACAATCCTTGGCCAATGTGAAGGGACGCAAGTGGGGAAGATCTTCAGGTGGCACAGCAGACTGGAGAATAAACAACGCAGAGTGATTATATTGATTGTCTGCATCTTCTCTTGGAGTGAGGTTTCTTGGGTCATGGGGATAATATCCTTGCTCGATAATTCTCCACAAGTTTGTTGAGCTGTGATTCAAATGAGACTTAATAGAAAATACCCAGTTAGTAAAGTCACCTTTCACAAGTTTAGGAGGAGGACCAACAGGATTAAGACGAGGTGCGAGAACGGGTCCTCCATATGTCATGGGAGGTGGAACCGAAGCATATGTTCCAGTCCCATCCTTTTCGTGAGGTGAAGCAGGTTGCATACCTTTAGCCGCTTCCTTAGAGGAGTTGGCCTCCGAATCAGAAATGGTGGGTTTAACCACTAAAGCCGGTTCGAGTGAACTTTTAAGACCATCAATTAATTCTTTAAGCATGGTTTTGACTTCGCTCGTCAAGGACGTCTTGAGGGCTGCCATAGCCGTATTCAAGTCGTCCCTTGTGACCGAAGTCAAGTCCATGTCCTCGGGTTGCCCACGGTTAACTTCCTCTCCGCCTTCCATACTCTTCGGGTGGTTAAACCCTTAATAAAGAGACGTGGCTCTGATACCAATTGAAAGGATCGATATGGTTGGCTAGAGGGGGGGGGGTGAATAGACAACGACCACTTTTTAATTAATCTTAACAAGTTAAGGTAAACACTATACGGGTTCACAAATAATATGACAATGAGGTGAACCCTATAGAATCTAACAACAAGAGCTATTAAGACAAGTAAGATATAGTCACAAGCATAAGCAAATACAAAGTAAAGGGTAGAGATAACCACAAGTGGAACCGATGGAGACGAGGATGTGTTACCGAAGTTCCTTCCCTTTGACAGGAAGTACGTCTCCATTGGAGCAGTGTGGAGGCACAATGCTCCCCAAAAAGCCACTAAGGCCACCGTATTCTCCTCACGCCCTCGCACGATGCAAGGTACCGTGATTCCACTATAGGTGCCCTTGAAGGCGGCGACCGAACCTTTACAAACAAGGTTGGGGCAACTCCACACAAAGCTTGGAAGCTCCCAACTAAACCACGAAGCTTCACCACAATGGAATATGGCTTCGAGGTGACCTCAACCGTCTAGGATGCTCAAACACCCAAGAGTAACAAGATCCGCAAGGGATTGGTGGGGGAATCAACTTTTCTCCTGGTGGAAGTGTGGATCTAGGCCTTCTCAACCAATCCCTAAAGAACCAACAAGTTTGATTGGCTAGGGAGAGAGATCGGGCACTTTAGAGCTTGTGGAGCAACAATGGAGCTTAGAGAGGTAAGAGATAGGGTTCCTCAGCTAGAAGAACCCTTTATATAGTGGGGGAAAAAATCAGACCGTTTTCCCACTCTCTACCCGAGTACCAGCGGTACTACCGCTGTGCCGGAGCGGTACTACCGCTGCCTGGCGGTACTACCGCTGGCTGCAGCGGTACTACCGCTGGGCCTCCAGCGGTACTACCGCTGACACCAGCGGTACTACCGCTGGCCCCTTGGTAGTGCACAAGCACTACTACTGCCGGGAAAGTCTTCGCAAAAGGGTCCGTCCACGAACTACCGCTAGGTAGGTGGAACAAAACACCTAGAGCGGTACTACCGCTGGCCAGGGGCGGTACTACCGCCAGCTAGCGGTACTACCGCTGGCCAGGGGCGGTACTACCGCCAGCTAGCGGTACTACCGCTGGCTGCAGCGGTACTACCGCTAGCAGTCCAGCGGTACTACCGCTGGCACGAGCGATACTACTACTGGGGACCATTTTGCAGAGATAATCGAGACGAATAGGCGAGGGCCACTCCAAAAGATAAGGAAAGGGAGAATGTGAAGTGTGCGTGTGTAAAGATAGATTCCACCCAAACCTTTCCACTACGGATCCCCTCTTAATAGTACGACTTTCCTATGACTCAAATAAAGAGAATCGTAGGGAGCGTCGTGCTTCCGTTCCAGAAGAGAGGAGACGTGTCGTCTTGTGCCGTTGACGAGTGTTACCTGAAACCTTGACACACACGATTAGTCCTGTACGATACTGTCATCAATCACCAAAATTACTTAGGCATAAACTATGCCTCAACAGGGTTGTCTTTAATTTATTTTGGTGCTCGGTGATGCTTTGCTTTATTGCTAGTTCAGTAGCTTTAGAAGCAATAGCATAGCTGGTGCCACAACCTCGATGGAGATCATGGTGTGGCACCAGTGGCGATGAAGTTCATGCTTGTGCTTTGGAGATCGAGAACAAAAACACAAGATCATGGTCATATCATGTCACTTATGATTTGCATGTGATGTTAATCCTTTTATGCACCTTATTTTGCTTAGGACGACGGTAGCATTATAAGGTGATCCCTCACTAAAATTTCAAGATAAAACTGTGTTCTCTCCGAGTGTGTATCGTTGCGAAAGTTTGTCGTTTTGAGACACCATGTGATGATCGGGTGTGATAGAATCTACGTTCACATACAACGGGTGTAAGATAGTTTTGCACACACGGAACACTCGGGTTAAACTTACGAGCCTAGCATGTACAGACATGGCCTCAGAACACAACATATCGAAAGGTCGAACATGAGTCATATAGTAGATATGACCAATGATGTATGTCGGTGTTTACTCACAACGTAAGCCATGGGGAGGCTAAAGATGGTGGGAGCCTAATACGTCTCCAACGTATCTATAATTTTTGATGGTTTCATGCTATTATCTTGTCAAACTTTGGATGTTTTGTATGCCTTTTATATCTTTTTTGGGACTAACTTATTAACTCAGTGCCAAGTGGCAGTTCCTGTTTTTTTCCGTGTTTTTGACCCTTTTCAGAGGAGAATTTTAAACGGAGTCCAAACGGAATAAAATCTGCGGAATGATTTTTTCCATAACAGAAGACACGCGGGAGACTTGAGAACCAAGGCAGGAGACCTCGAAGGAGGTCACAAGCCCACCAGGCCCGACCTACGGGGGGGGGGGGCTAGCAGGCTTGTGAGCTCCCCGTGCTCCCCTGCCCTAGTTTTTTCGCCTATATATTCCCTAAAATCCCAGAAAAAATCAAGAGATCATCGAAAGTACTTTTCCACCGCCGCAAGCTTCTGTCTCCGCAAGATCCCATCTGGGGCACGTTCTGGTGGCCTGCCGGAGGGGGGATTCAGATACGAAGGGCTTCTTCATCAACACCATGACCTCTCCGATGATGCGTGAGTAGTTCACCATAGACCTACGGGTCCATAGCTAGTAGCTAGATGGCTTCTTCTCTCTCTTGGATCTTCAATACAAAGTTCTCCATGATCTTCATGGAGATCTATCCGATGTAATCTTCTTTTGCGGTGTGTTTGTCGAGATCCGATGAATTGTGGATTTATGATCGGATTATCTATGAATCTTATTTGAGTTTCTTCTGATCTCTTGTATGCATGATTTCATATCCTTGTAATTCTCTTCGAGTTGTGGGTTTTGTTTGGCCAACTAGATCTATGATTCTTGCAATGGGAGAAGTGCTTGTTTTTGGGTTCATACCGTGCGGTGATGTCACCTAGTGACAGAAGGGGTAGCGAGGAATGTATCATGTTGTTGCCATCAAGGGTAAAAAGATGGTGTTTTCATCATTTGTTTGAGATTATCCCTCTACATCATGTCATCTTGCTTAAGGCGTTACTCTGTTCGTCATGAACTCAATACACTAGATGCATGCTGGACAGCGGTCGATGTGTGGAGTAATAGTAGTAGATGCAGAAAGTACCGGTCTACTTGTCTCGGACATGATGCTTATATGTATAATCATTGCCTTAGATATCGTCATGACTTTGCGCGGTTCTATCAATTGCTCGACAGTAATTTGTTCACCCACCGTAATACTTGCTATTTTGAGAGAAGCCTCTAGTGAACACTATGGCCCCCGGGTCTACTCCACATTATATTTTTAGCCTTACTCTTTTTCTTCGTTGTAATTTCCGCCTTCAGATCTCACTTTGCAATCAATCTTGAAGGAATTGACAACCCCTTTATAGCGTTGGGTGCAAGCTCTTTTGTGTTTGTGGAGGTACTCTGGACTTGACGAGATTCTCCTACTGGATTGATACCTTGGTTCACAAACTGAGGGAAATACTTACTGCTCCTGTGCTGCATCGCCCTTTCCTCTTCAAGGGAAAAACCAACGCAAGCTCAAGGCACGACAGAAGATCTCTGTCGCCATAGCAAAAGAATTTCTGGCGCCGTTGCCGGGGAGGAGGATCAAGTCAAGAATAGTCTCCCGTCAACGTGCCAATTTCTGGCGCCGTTGCCGGGGAGGATCAAGTGAGGAACTCATCCAAGTAAGTGTCGCAAACTCATCTCTTGCATTTACTTTTTTTGCCTCTCGTTTTCCTCTCCCCCACTTTTGAAAAAAAAAATACAAAAAGATTTGCCTTTTTTGTTTGCCTTTTTCTCCCGCTTGCTTTCTGTTCGTTTGTGTGGGATAGTCTACCTGTCCTCATGGCTAGATCCACCACTTCGAACGATACTCCCGAGAACAAAGTTCTCAATTTCTACCAAATTGAGGGAGAAAACTTAAAGGACACTTGGTATAGGATTTGCAATGCTCAGAGTAGATCTACAAATAAGCAATCTACTACCGTCCTGCTTCGCAGCTTTTATGTGGGTATTTCTCCTTGGAATAGGTATATTCTTGACACCATCGTAGGTGGAAATTTCTTGGGTAGCCATACCATTGATTCTTATGGAGTTGTAATAAATTTGGTAGGCTCACCCCCACTCATGGTTAATGGAACTACCTAAACTCTGGATCATGTGATGCGTAGGCTGTATGTCATTGAAAATAAAGTTGCTACGATCGAGCTTATTGAGAATTTGGATAAAAAGATCCACAATCGAATCACTCAGTACGGATCCAAGGTAGGAATGATTTTGAAAAATTTAAAGGAGAAGGAACCCACAGTTAACGAAAAACTAGGTCATGATTCCGCTAGGATTGGCAAACTAGAGGATGCTATAACCAACTTGGGTTCCGCTTTTGCCGCTGTGCAGAATACTCCAATTTTTGCCCACAATAAGTTCACCAAGTCTGTTTTTGTTCCCAAAAATAGTGGTGAATCATCTAGCAAGAAAGATGAAAACCTTAAGAGGATAAGTGATCACGCCACTTATGGTTTGAGCACCAAAGACGACGATACATGATTCTATCGCCTTATGCCTAGCTAAGGGCGTTAAACAATAGCGCTTGTTGGGAGGCAACCCAATGAATTTATTTCTTTTTCTTTCTGTTTTGTTGCGTCCACACCATGATAATCCTGTTATGGTTGTGTTTTTGTGTTTCTTTTTGTGTTTGAGCCAAGCAAAACCTTTATGACTAGTCTTGGTGATGGTTGTTTAATCCTGCTGGAAAAAGACAGAAACTTTTCGCTCACGAGATGATATTTCATTTTATTCAGAAAGAGCTTTTGAGTTGATTCTTTTTTCTGCTGGTTGATATGCCTTTTCCCCAGGCAGTCGTAATTTTTCAGAATTTTGGAGGTACCATAAGTATACTAAGTATACAGATTGCTACAGATTGGTATGTTTTTGACAGATTCTGTTTTTGTTGAGTTGGTTGCTTGTTTTGATGAAACTATGGATAGTATCGGGGGGTACTAGCCATGGTAAAGTGAGAATACAGTAGCCTAACACCAATATAAATAGAAATCAAGATTACTACAGTACCTATAGTGGTGGTAGTTTGTTTTCTTGTGCTAATGTTATCACGAGTTTCTGTTTAAGTTTTGTGTTGTGAAGTTTTCAAGTTTTGGGTGATGTTCTCATGGATAAAGAGATAAGGAGTGGAAAGAGCTCAAGCTTAGGGATTCCCAAGGCATCCCAAGCCAAATTCAAGGACACCAAAAATCCTAAGCTTGGGGATGCCCCGGGAAGGCATCCCCTCTTTCGTCTTGAATCCATCGGAAACGTTACTTGGAGCTATATTTTTATTCACCACATGATATGTGTTTTGCTTGGAGCGTCTTGTATCTTAGGAGTCTTTCTTTTTGTTGTGTCACAATCATCCTTGCTGCACACCTTTTGAGATAGACATGCACTCATCGTGATTTTGCTAGAATACTCATCGTGCTTCACTTATATCTTTTGAGCTAGATAATTTTGCTCTATGTGCTTCACTTAGATCTTTTAGAGCACGGCGGTGCGTGACTTGGTAGTTGGCTTATGCTATGAAAGTAGTCCCAAAGGTGATAGGTACCTATAGAGGATACAAAAACCTCCATCTTCATGTGCATTGAGTAGAAAGAGAAGTCTTGATTCCTCTCAATTAGTTTTGAGACATGGATTTGGTAATATTAAGTGTTATGTTAGTAGGGTGTTGTGAATCTAGAAATAATTGTGTTGAAGTTAGTGATTCCTGTAGCATGCACGTATGGTGAACCGCTATGTTAGGAAGTCGGAGCATAATTGATCTATTGATTGTCATCCTTTGTGTTGAGGTCGGGATCGCGCGATGGTTAACACCTACCAACCCTTCCCCAAGGAGTATGCGTTTAGCACTTTGTTTCGATTACTAATAAAAACTTCCGCAACAAGTATGTGAGTTCTTCATGACTAATGTGAGTCCATGGTATAGATGCACTTTCACCTTCCACCATTGCTATCCTCTCTAGTACCGCGCAATTCTCGCCGGTGCACAAACCCACCATATGCCTTCCTCAAAACAGCCACCATACCTACTGTGACAGCCCGATGCCGACGTTCCAGAAGATTCCCCTTTTTCTTTCCGTTTTCGTCGTGTGTCTATTTTCTTTTGTCACATCATCATCGCATCATGCGCATCATCAGCATTGCGTCGGCATATCATTGCCGCCAGTTTTCAAAACTTGCATCCGCTAGTAGTTGCCGGTTCTCGTCGTTGTCCGTTCTGAGTCCGACCGCACACGCACGCGCCCACGACATCGTTCGAAACCCTGTTTTAAAAGTGTGCGTAAAACTTTCTTTGATCGGGGTGAAACTTGGCACGCGGTCGTGATTAGATATAGCTAGGCCGCCTGTCGAATTTCGTCGCGATCGGTGTTCGTCTGGTACCCGAACGGTCGACCGTAGCGGCACCGTATTCGGTCTACCATCGGACGTTTGTGGGTGTTTTAAAAATTGTTGCCGCACCGCCGTTACCCCTCTCATCTCCGGATATCCCCTCTACACGGTCACGTACCCATTCCTGCGTGCGGAATCGTCCGAATCCGACCACACGGTTGGATCCGGATCGAAATTTCGCTAATCCTAGCTCCCCCATTTGTCTATATAGTCCCCGTGTGTATTTTTTTGACAGCCCCCCTTCCACCTCGGGATCCGCGCCCGAAACCCTAGCCCCCACTCTCTCACTCTCCTCCCACCACCCACTAGCCGCCGCGGGCCCGCCGATCCCAGATCGGGCCCGGGCAGGCCCATCCGGCCGCCGCCGCCCGCAGCCGTGCCTCTCCCTGCCCGCGCACCCTCGCCGGAGGCCTCCCACGCGCCCTCACCACCCCTCGCGGGAGCCCCGCCGCCGGAAGCCTCCCTGCCGGAGCTGCAGCCGGCCGGTCCTTCACCGGTGCCCCGCCTCCGCGATGCCGGATCCCAGTGCCGCCACCTCGGTCCCTTAGTCCTCCCCCGGCCTTGAGCGGCAACCGCCATGGAAACCTACCGCCGGCCGCCGGTGCCCCGCCGTCCCCGGGATCTGGCCGGGATCGAGCCCCTCGGCCTGGTCCCGTCGGATCTTCCACCACCGAGTCCCGCCGTGGCGTCAGGCGCCCCCATGCCCGACGGCCGTCGCCATGGCTCGCGCAGTTCGGCCAGGAGAACGACGAGCCGCCAGCGCCGCGCTCTCCCGCTGTGCGCCTCGGCCGCCTTCGCCTCTGGGCCGCACCAACCACTCGCGAGCTGGGCGCCGCGCCGGCCCAGGCCAGCTCGGCCCACCCTCGTCGCCTTCGCCTGGCCTCGAGGCCGAGCCGGGCTTCTCCACGAGCAGGCTGAAAGGCCCCAAGGTGAGAAGCCCCCGCTAAGCCCCGCCTGAGTGCAGTTTTGATATCCTTCGCCCATGCATGTTGGCCCGTGTAAGGTAGTTTCGGCCCGTGAGCGATTTCCTAATTAACCGGAGATTTAATTAATTTCAGGAAATATGCTTGTTTTTCAAACGCCCATAGTTTATTAACCGTTAGTCGGCACGAGGCGTATTTTATATGGTTTTGTGGTAGTTTTGCGAGTAGAACACGATTATCCAACTTGCATATTTATTTGTCGTAGTTTAACGTGCCAAACGCCTAGTTTAGCGTGCTGTCCCAATAGGGGAACCTCCCGTATTTATTTTTCTTGCGGTCCGGAATGCTCGAGCGCCTTAGGTAAAATGCCCATATTTTAGGAACCATTTTTCCATGCATTTTAGAGCGGTCATTTGTATTTTTGCGTGTAGGGATTTGCCGGTAGTTTATTTTCCCGTATATGGGTTATTTTTCCCGCATTTATGTGTGGCTTTATTTTGTGTTGCAACCCCACATATTTTATATGTCTCCATGGGATTTTTCTGTGCAATTAGTTTTAGCATTAGAGCAAGTTGGTTCGCCCGATATTTTGCCGTGATGCCCTTTTGTTTAATTCGTAGGATTTATTCCGTGCTCCGTTTGATTAAGTTGTCAACTAGGGAGTTGTTCTTGGGTGTTTAGACTAGCCACTTGTATTTTTAGTTGCAATAGAAATGCATGTTTAGGTGCAGTTCGATTGCTATCAAGTTGCTAGAAATAGTGCTGATTTTGAGGAGCTGAAATATTTCTAAGTCTGAAATCTGTTATATTTTGTTGCTGTCTTGTCTTGCTTCTATCTTGTGATGTGTAGCTCTTTTGAGGTTGGTCCGATGGAGTAGTTGTACCCCTTGTGTTTCTCTAGCATGCTGTGAATTTTCATGCCATTCGGAGGCCTGTAGCTATAGGTTTTGTTGCTGTCAATATTGCTTCAGATCGAAAACTGCACTTTCATGAGGTGTAATTTTCACAAAGTCTGAAATAGTGTGTGGGATGCCATTTTGTGTCTTCTTTCCCTAGTGTTCCATGATGCCATGCTAGTAGTTGTTGGTTGTTTGTAGTAGTCCTTCTTTCCCTCTTTCGTGCCATGCCTTGCTTGAGCATATCGGAGTTGTGTAGCCCGTAGTTTTGGGGCGTAGAATATGCTATATGGCTGATTTTGGTAGATTGTAGTCATTTCTTGTTTTGCTCATAGTTTTTGAACCGTAGCTCCGATTTGATCGTGTCCTACATGAATCTTGCTTAGAATCTCATGTAGTTTCATTTTCTCTTGCTGTTTGTATGTTTTTAAGTGCTCGTGACCGTCGTTGCACACATTTTGCATTCATGCCATCATATCTTGCGGTGCTTGTAACTTTTGATCCGTAGCTCCGTTGAAGATGTTCTTTATGTGTAGATTGCTTGAAATGACGCCTAGAATCACGTGAACCTATTTGTTTGCTGTTTCACAACTAATTAAATGCATTAGTTCAGGTCTGGACAGAATTGTAAAGTAACATGTGAGGTCGTCTCGGAGGTGCTATATGTCATTTCCGACCTCACTTAAAATGCCTAGATAGGTAGATTAATTACGCTTCACCTCTTGCCATGTTTAACCACATATAATATTGCTGAGTACCTAATCGGTATAGAATTAAATAAATTAACGTTGAGTTTCGTCAATATGCAACTCGTTGCATATTGAACTTCACTTAATGTGTAGTGTTTGTATGACGTGAATTGTCATGCCGTGTCTTGCATGTATTCAACTGCTCATGCATCATATCTGTTGTGTGTCGTGTGGTGTATATTGTGTGTTGATTTGTGTTTCCGGTTTGCTTCGTCTCGATAGAGGTCCGCAGTGTGCCGGATTGTGAGGACCCGTTCGACTATGTCGGTTCGTCTGCTTCACGGAGGCATTCTTCTTCCAAGCGGGATCTCAGGCAAGATGATAATTTCCCCAGATACCATCACTATCATTGCCATGCTAGTTTTACCGTTGCTATCGTTTATGTCTCGTTGCCTACCACATGTTAATTATCAGGCTCTCAGCAATGCCATGAAACCTTCAACCTGTTCAACCTAGCAAACCACTGATTGGCTATGTTACCGCTTGCTTAACCCTGTGTTAGCATTGCTAGTTGCAGGTGCAGTTGCTTCCTTGTGTAAACATGGGTTCCTTGTTATATCACCCTATTAATGCTATTTAATTTAATGCACCTATATACTTGGTAAAAGGTGGAAGGCTTGACCTTTCTAGCCTGGTGTTTTGTTCCACCTTTGCCCCCTTAGTTTGCGGCTACCGGTGTTATGTTCCATAAATGAGCGCTCCTAACACGATCGGGGTTGTTATGGGGACCCCCTTGATAATTCGTTTTAGATTAAGACTGGTCTGGCAAGGCCCAACTTTGGTACTACATTTGCCTAATAACCTAATAATAATGCATAGGGACCCGCCGGCACCCGCGGAGTAATTTAATCAACCCCCGGGCCAGTGCTCCTCATGAGTGTTGGTCCAAAACAGAGAAGCTTATTAACGCTACCCGGGGCAATTCGGCATTTGGCGTGGTAACCATCGCTCATCCGTCGTGTCCTGAGAACGAGGTACGCGACTCCTATCGGGATCGTCGACACGTTGGGTGACCTTGCTGGATTAGTTTTACCTTTGATGGAATATCTTGTGCATCGGGATTCCGGTGATGCTTTGGGTAATCTCAGAGTTGAGGTTTTCCACTAGGGAATCCGACGAGATCGCGAGCTTCGTAATTGAGGATTTCTATGCGGCTTGTGGTAATTTGTGATGGACTAGTTGGAGCACCCCTCCAGGGTTAAATCTTTTCGGAAAGCCGTGCCCGCGGTTATGTGGCAACGTGGAAGCTTTGTTTAACACTGGTTCTAGATAACTTGAAGTTAACTTAATTAAAACATGCCAACTGTGTGCGTAACCGTGACTGTCTCTTTCGTGAGTTCCTTCTCTAATCGAGGACACGGTGGGGTTATGTCTGACGTAGGTAGGTGTTCAGGATCATTCATTTGATCATCAGTGGTTCTCGTCCGTTATGCGTAGATCTTCCCCCTCTTATTTCTTGTACTCGTAAGTTTAGCCACCAAATATATTGCTTAGCCGCTGCTGCAACCTCACCACTTAACCTTGCCTCACCTACTAAGCTTTGCTAGTCTTGATACCTCTGGAAATGAGATTGCTGAGTCCCCTGTGGCTCACAAATTACTACAACACCAGTTGCAGGTACAGGTAGAGGTCACTTGACGCGAGCGCGTTGATTGTTCATTTGGAGTTGCTTCTTCTTCTTCTTCTTCATCATCGATCTAGGATGGGTCCAGGCCGGCAGCCTGGGATAGCAAGGATGGACGTCGTTCTTCTTTTGTCGTTTGTTTTCGTCCGTAGTCGGACCCTGCTCTTACCCTTGATGATTATGTAATGTACTGAAGTGACTCTAATGTAGCTTGTGGCGAGTGTAAGCCAACTCTGTTATATACCTCTTCTTTTCAGTACATGTACTTGTAACGATATCCATTCTTGCAACACGACGAGATGCACTTCTATCCCCGACGAGGCCTTCGTGCCAAATTGAGGATAGGGTCGCATCTTTGGCGTGACAAGTTGGTATCAGAGCAGTACCGACCTAGGAGCCCCCTTGATTGATCGAACTTGGCCGAGTCAAGTCTAGTGAAAAAATACTTTGAGTCTAGTTATATATCGGAGAGTAGGATTCTTTTTTCTCCTCTTCTATGCTCTGGTGAGGAATCTTGACATAATAATTTAATTCTACTCCTCCTCTCAGTCAAATTGTTTTTAGGATCACGCGGATATTTTTGAGATCTATATGATGCCGATGTGACGGAGTTCTGTCTTGGTGCCTCCTATCTGCTCTAAGTCTCAGGGGAGTTGAGCTCCAGGGGATTCTTGAGCACATCGTTATCATTCAGATTTCTGAGTATCTAAGAACGAAGGATGTTCGTAATTGCTTCAATACTAGTAGTGGCGAGATAACCCCGATGTCCCCAGTACTGGTGCAGATTGTTCGGGAGTACTGCCATACTTTGTATCATTGTGATCACGAGGGTCTGTTGTAGATGAAGGTTCGAGATTCTGGTTGTGTGTTGACGGATGTGATACAGGTGACGGGTTAGTATAGGAGTTGTGTGATATTACTCCTTGTATCCGTGTACCCAATTGCATGACCAAAAATTTCGGGAATTCATAGGTGGGAATTCAAGTAGTTGCTTATAGGATAATCTTCCAATAAATACATGATGTTAGGTTGGGGTTCGACATCTAGTGGATCCCTGTCCACGAAAATATCGGACGAAATCTTTCTCATGAGTTTGTTCTGGCTTGTTTCATAAGCCTCATCCTTTGTTTTGTTGGAATATGGTAATTCAAGTTGCTTCGATGTCAAGTGGTGATTTCAGATCTTTCCTTAGAGGTGTTCTCATATTTTTATGTGAATGCTAATTCTTTTGCTCAATCAGTTGTCTTATCAATTCTTGTCAACCAGAGTCATCGTATCAATTCTTTTTCAACCGGTGTGTTTCTCTTCAAGTGGATTCCATCCTCTCCAATTTTTGCAAGATCATTCTCTCAATCCTTTCTGGAGTTCATGTCATCTGTCTCAAGTTGTCTTTGTTTTTCCCCGCCCTCCCACCCTTTTTCTCAGTGATTCAATTTTCATCCAAGAATTTTCATTTCATTGTTGCTCCCGCTATCTTTTCTTCCGTGTCCTATCCGGTGTTTCATTGTGAAGATTCTCAGGAGATTCGTGTCATATTTGTTCATTCTTGTGATCCTTACCGGTGATTTTAATTCAGTATCCGTGTCATCATGTCCTTTTCATCTTTGTTAGTTCTTTCCTATGTTGGAGATTCTTATCAGCCTATGTTGTTATCATTTCTTTCCTTTTTGTCCAGAGTGCTGAAGATATCTCTCGGTTTCGTGTTGTCAATTCTTTTAATTATTTCGAGGTGCTAACCTCATCTAGTTTTCTTTTGTACCGGTGCAATATCTCTCTTTCTAAGAAATCTTTTCAACGGTGGTTTCTTTGAGTGGGCCCATAACCCACAGGTTTTTCCCAGGATCTTATATGTCTCTTGTAATCTTCTGAAGATCTTTAATCTTTTCAGCTATGACGTAAGCATGGTTTTTCATCAGTCATATTCCTTCTCCAAGATCTATTTGAATTAATTCTCATATGGCTCAACCTTTCATTCTTTCTTATTCCGGAGTGTCTCAATTATTCTTGGTGAGGTTCTTCTCGTCTTTTCTCCATTGAAGATTCGAAGGAGTGTTTATCTCAATCTTGGTTCATTCTCGTGGAGATTCATCATTTCAGCTTGGTGCCATCTTCTTAATTGTTGTCAGTCATGAGCAACCCCTTTCTTGCTATCCGGTGCTTTTCTGATTTGTTTTTCATTCTCGTTCCTCCGAAGGCCATCATTTCAGAAGACTTCTTCGTTCTCAGCTTGCAGCTTTCGTTCTCTAATTCTTCTCCATTGTTGTCTCTTTGTTCGTCTCTCGATTATCCGGTGTCTTGTTTAAGTTTTTTTCCCAGGTGGATCATGATCTCTTCATTCTCATGTATCTCCATTCATTCATGGTTGCCTCGTTCATTTCAATTCTCATCGGTGTGTCTTGCAACAATTCTTCTAGTTTGTGCTCATATCTCTCCTCAATATTTTCAGAAGAATAAGTTGCATGCTTAATCCATTGCTTGTCATCAATTAAATTTGATGAAGGATAAGCATAACATAATTCTTATTCTTGTTCATAGTAATCTGAATTCTTCTTCCCGAGTGGCTTATGATATCAATTCTTTTCTCAAAGTGCCTATCTTCTTTTCTGAGTTCCAAGTTCTTTTTAGTATCTCTTTGTGAGGCTTCATCTTAATTTTGGCAAGGTCGTAATCTTATTCTTTCATTCTTCATATCTTTGCATCATTTATTTATATACGGAGGTCCTTCATGGTGATTCATCAAGGTTTCAATCCATTATCAAATGTTTTTCAAGATTCTTGTTGGAGAACCTCAAGTATCCTTTCTCTTGCATTTATATGTGCAATTGTTCTTCCTTTATCATTTGAGGTGGTATTATAGGAGCCTCGAAGAGTTTTCCTTTCAAGAATGAGATAATTAAACCCACCAATTCTATGATCATGAGATATTTTCAACCCATGAGTTCTTCTTTGAGCTATCTTGGTTTGGATTTCACCTAAAGCTTTTCCTATGGATTGTTGCTATCATGGTGCTTATCATTAATCTAAGTTCTCAATGTACCCTCTTGGAGTAAGATTGTTCATATCTTGTTTCTCCCAATCTGTCCTTGTTTCTTTTAGTGGATGGTTGTCACCTCATAAACGTGAGATGATTTTCATAAGCCCACTACTATCTTGTTCCTCGATGTTGATTTTCCAACTACTATGTCAATTCTCTGTCCGGAGGCTCTTCAATTCTATTGTGATGATACTTGTCATTCTCTCGTCATTCTGTTTTTCCGTATGAGCTAGTTCATATTATCTTCTTCCAGAGGCCTTGTGATGTTGCTCTTTTGGGTCTATCATGTTGTTCTATCAAGATCATGGTGTTCCCTTGTTCTATTTACTTGTTTGTTGTGAATATTGTCTATTTCTTCCATCTTATCGAATTTTTTGTCCCATTTTCCTACCGAAGTGCTGCCGAAATTTTCTGTGAATTCTTGCTCGTCTCTCATATCAGTCCTCATCGCTTTGCAACCTTCAAGTATCGTTGGTTTCACTCGTTTGTCAAAGAAGCGACTAAATTTTTACCTCTTGCTTTCTCATCCTCTTCCCCTTTCATTCTTGGATCTCGGGGCGAGATCCTCTTGTAGTGTAGGAGAGTTGTGACAGCCCGATGCTGACGTTCCAGAAGATTCCCCTTTTTCTTTCCGTTTTTGTCGCGTGTCTATTTTCTTTTGTCGCATCATCATCGCATCATGCGCATCATCAGCATTGCATCGGCATTCCATTGCCGCCAGTTTTCAAAACTTGCATCCGCTAGTAGTTGCCGGTTCTCGTCGTTGTCCGTTTTGAGTCCGATCGCACACGCACGCGCCCGCGACATCGTTCGAAACCCTGTTTTAAAAGTGTGCGTAAAACTTTCTCTGATCGAGGTGAAACTTGTCACGCGGTCGAGATTAGATATAGCTAGGCCGCCTGTCGAATTTCGTCGCGATCGGAGTTCGTCTGGTACCCGAACGGTCGACCGTAGCGGCACCGTATTCGGTCTACCATCGGGCGTTTGTCGGTGTTTTAAAAATTGTTGCCGCGCCGCCCGTTACCCCTCTCATCTCCGGATATCCCCTCTACACGGTCACGTACCCATTCCCGCGTGCGGAATCGTCTGAATCCGACCGCACGGTTGGATCCGGATCGAAATTTCGCTAAACCTAGCCCCCCATTTGTCTATATATAGTCCCCGTGTGTATTTTTTTGACAGCCCCCCTTCCATCTCGGGATCCACGCCCGAAACCCTAGCCCCCACTCTCTCTCTCTCTCCTCCCACCACCCACGAGCCGCCGCGGGCCCGCCGAGCCAAGATCGGGCCCGGGCAGGCCCATCCGGCCGCCGTCGCTCGCAGCCGTGCCTCTTCCTGCCCGCGCACCCTCGCCGGAGGCCTCCCACGCGCCCTCACCACCCATCGCGGGAGCCCCGCCGCCGGATGCCTCCCTGCCGGAGCTGCAGCCGGCCGGTCCTTCACCGGTGCCCCGCCTCCGCGACGCCGGATCCCAGTGCCGCCACCTCGGTCCCTCTGTCCTCATCCGTCCTCGAGCGGCAACCGCCATGGAAACCCGCCGCCGGCCGCCGGTGCCCCGCCGTCCCCGGGATCTGGCCGGGATCGAGCCCCTCGGCCTGGTCCCGTCGGATCTGCCACCACCGAGTCCCGCCGTGGCGTCAGGCGCCCCCACGCCCGACGGCCGCCGCCATGGCTCGCGCAGTTCGGCCAGGAGAACGACGAGCCGCCAGCGCCGCGCTCTCCCGCTGTGCGCCTGGGCCGCCTTCGCCTCTGGGCCACACCAACCGCTCGCGAGCTGGGCGCCGCGCCGGCCCAGGCCAGCTCGGCCCACCCCCGTCGCCTTCGCCTGGACTCGAGGCCTAGGCGGGCTTCTCCACGAGCAGGCCGAAAGGACCCAAGGTGAGAAGCCCCCGCTAAGCCCCGCCTGAGTGCAGTTTTGATATCCTTCGCCCATGCATGTTGGCCCGTGTAAGGTAGTTTCGGCCCGTGAGCGATTTCCTAATTAACCGGAGATTTAATTAATTTCAGGAAATATGCTTGTTTTTCAAACGCCCGTAGTTTATTAACCGTTAGTCGGAACGAGGCATATTTTATATGGTTTTGTGGTAGTTTTGCAAGTGGAACACGATTATCCAACTTGCATATTTATTTGTCGTAGTTTAACGTGCCAAACGCCTAGTTTAGCGTGCTGTCCCAATAGGGGAACGTCCCGTATTTATTTTTCTTGCGGTCCGGAATGCTCGAGCGCCTTAGGTAAAATGCCCATGTTTTAGGAACCATTTTTCCATGCATTTTAGAGCGGTCATTTGTATTTTTGCGTGTAGGGATTTGCTGGTAGTTTATTTTCCCGTATATGGGTTATTATTCCCGCATTTATGTGTGGCTTTAATTTGTGTTGCAACCCCACATATTTTATATGTCTTCGGGGTAGAAAAATCCATGGGATTTTTCTGTGCAATTAGTTTTAGCATTGGAGCAAGTTGGTTCGTGTGATATTTTGCCGTGATGCCCTTTTGTTTAATTCGTAGGATTTATTCCGTGCTCCGTTTGATTAAGTTGTCAACTAGGGAGTTGTTCTTGGGTGTTTAAACTAGCCCCTGGTATTTTTAGTTGCAATAGAAATGCATGTTTAGGTGTAGTTTGATTGCTCTCAAGTTGCTAGAAATAGTGCTGATTTTGAGGAGCTGAAATATTTCTAAGTCTGAAATCTGTTATATTTTGTTGCTGTCTTGTCTTGCTTCTATCTTGTGATGTGTAGCTCTTTTGAGGTTGGTCCGATGGAGTAGTTGTACCCCTTGTGTTTCTCTAGCATGCTGTGAATTTTCATGCCATTCGGAGGCCTGTAGCTATAGGTTTTGTTGCTGTCAATATTGCTTCAGATCGAAAACTGCACTTTCATGAGGTGTAATTTTCACTAAGTCTGAAATAGTGTGTGGGATGCCATTTTGTGTCTTCTTTCCCTAGTGTTCCATGATGCCATGCTAGTTGTTGTTGGTTGTTTGTAGTAGTCCTTCTTTCCCTCTTTCGTGTCATACCTTGCTTGAGCATATCGGAGTTGTGTAGCCCGTAGTTGTGGGGCGTAGAATATGCTATATGGCTGATTTTGGTAGATTGTAGTCATTTCTTGTTTTGCTCATAGTTTTTGAACCGTAACTCCGATTTGATTGTGTCCTACATGAATCTTGCTTAGAATCTCGTGTAGTTTCATTTTCTCTTGCTGTTTGTATGTTTTGAAGTGCTCGTGACCGTCGTTGCACACATTTTGCATTCATGCCATCATATCTTGCGGTGCTTGTAACTTTTGATCCGTAGCTCCGTTGGACATGTTCTTTATGTGTAGATTGCTTGAAATGATGCGTAGAATCACGTGAACCTATTTGTTTGCTGTTTAACAACTAATTAAATGCATTAGTTGAGATCTGGACAGAATTGTAAAGTAACATGTGAGGTCGTCTCGGAGGTGCTATATGTCATTTCCGACCTCACTTAAAATGCCTAGATAGGTAGATTAATTACGCTTCACCTCTTGCCATGTTTAACCACATCTAATATTGCCGAGTACCTAATCGGGATAGAACTAAATAAATTAACCTGGAGTTTTGTCAATATGCAACTCGTTGCATATTGAACTTCACTTAATGTGTAGTGTTTGTATGACGTGAATTGTCATGCCGTGTCTTGCATGTATTCAACTGCTCATGCATCATATGTGTTGTGCGTCATGAGGTGTATATCGTGTGTAGATTTGTGTTTCCGGTTTGCTTCATCTCGATAAAGTTCCGCAGGATGCCAGATTGTGAGGACCCGTTCGACTACGTCGGTTCGTCTGCTTCACGGAGGCATTCTTCTTCCAAGCGGGATCTCAGGCAAGATGATCATTTCCCAAAATACCATTACTATCATTGCCATGCTAGTTTTACCGTTGCTATCGTTTATGTCTCGTTGCCTACAACATGTTAATTATCAGCCTGTCAGCAATGCCATGAAACCTTCAACCTGTTCAACCTAGCAAACCACTGATTGGCTATGTTACCGCTTGCTTAACCATGTGTTAGCGTTGCTAGTTGCAGGTGCAGTTGCTTCCATGTGTAAACATGGGTTCCTTGTTATATCACCCTATTAATGCTATTTAATTTAATGCACCTATATACTTGGTAAAAGGTGGAAGGCTTGACTTTTCTAGCCTGGTGTTTTGTTCCACCTTTGCCCCCTTAGTCTTCGGCTACCGGTGTTATGTTCCATAAATGAGCGCTCCTAACACGATGGGGTTGTTATGGGGACCCCCTTGATAATTCGTTTTAGATTAAGACTGGTCTGGCAAGGCCCAAATTTGGTACTACATTTGCCTAATAACCGAATAATAATGCATAGGGACCCGCCGGCACCCGCGGAGTAATTTAATCAACCCCCGGGCTAGTGCTCCTCATGAGTGTTGATCCAAAACAGAGCAGCTTATTAACGCTACCCGGGGCAACTCGGCGTTTGGCGTGGTAACCATCGCTCATCAGTCGTGTCTTGAGGACGAGGTACGCGACTCCTATCGGGATCGTCGACACGTCGGGCGACCTTGCTGGATTAGTTTTACCTTTGACGGAATATCTTGTGCATCAGGATTCTGGTGATGCTTTGGGTCATCTCAGAGTTGAGGTTTTCCACTAGGGAATCCGACGAGATCGCGAGCTTCGTGATTGAGGATTTCTATGCGGCTTGTGGTAATTTTGATGGACTAGTTGGAGCACCCCTGCAGGGTTAAATCTTTTCGGAAAGCCGTGCCCGCGGTTATGTGGCAACGTGGAAGCTTTGTTTAACACTGGTTCTAGATAACTTGAAGTTAACTTAATTAAAACATGCCAACTGTGTAAGTAACCGTGACTGTCTCTTTCGTGAGTTCCTTCTCCGATCGAGGACACGGTGGGGTTATGTCTGACGTAGGTAGGTGTTCAGGATCATTCATTTGATCATCAGTAGTTCTCGTCCGTTATGCGTAGATCTTCCCCCTCTTATTTCTTGTACTTGTAAGTTTAGCCACCAAATATATTGCTTAGCCGCTGCTGCAACCTCACCACTTAACCTTGCCTCACAAACTAAGCTTTTCTAGTCTTGATACCTCCGGAAATGAGATTGCTGAGTCCCCTGTGGCTCACAGATTACTACAACACCAGTTGCAGGTACAGGTAGAGGTCACTTGACGCGAGCGCGTTGATTGTTCATTTGGAGTTGATTCTTCTTCTTCTTCTTCTTCATCGATCTAGGATGGGTTCCAGGCCGGCAGCCTGGGATAGCAAGGATGGACGTCGTTCTTCTTTTGTCGTTTGTTTTTGTCCGTAGTCGGACCCTGCTCTTACCCTTGATGATTATGTAATGTACTGAAGTGACTCTGATGTAGCTTGTGGCGAGTGTAAGCCAACTCTGTTATATACCTCTTCTTTTCAGTACATGTACTTGTAACGATATCCATTCTTGCGACACGACGAGATGCGCTTCTATCCCTGACGAGGCCTTCGTGCCAAATTGAGGATAGGGTCGCATCTTGGGCGTGACACCTACCTACTATGGCATTTTCATAGCCATTCCGAGATATATTGCCATGAAACTCCCACCGTTCCGTCTCATTACTTGTGCCGTCACTCTCATATTGGCATTGCATGATCGTAAGATAGCGAGCGAGATGTTTCAACGTCATACGGCAAGCTAGATCGTTGCACATCCCGGTACACTGCCGGAGGCATTTCCTATAGAGTCATCATCGTTCTAAGCTTTGAGCTGTGAGTAAATCAAAGTGTGATGATCATCATTATTGGAGCATTGTCCCATGCGAGGAAAAAAAAGTCCAAAGAGCCCAAATAAAAAAAGAGAAGCCAAAGAGCCCAAATAAAAAAAAGAGAAAAAGAGAGAAGGGACAATGTAACTATCTTTTTCCACACTTGTGCTTCATAATAGCACCATGTTCTTCATGATTGAGAGCCTCTCGTTTCGTGACCACCATAAGCTAGTGGGAATCTTTATTATATAACTTGGCTTGTATATTCCAATGATGGGCTTCCTCAAAATTGCCCTAGGTCTTCGTGAGCAAGAAAGTTGGATGCACATCAACTAGTTATCCTTTTGAGCTTTCACATACTTATAGCTCTAGTGCATCATTTGTATGGCAATCCCTACTCATTCTCATTGATATCTATTAACGGGCATCTCCATAGCCCTTTGATACGCCGAGTCAATGTGACCATCTCCTCCTTTTTTGTCTCACAACCACCACCACACTCTATTCCACCTATAGTGCTATATCCATGGCTCACGCTCATGTATTGCGTGATAGTTACAAAAAGTTTGAGAAAGTAAGTGTGCGAAAACAATTACTTGGCCAATACCGGGGTTGTGCATGATTTAAATTAGTTGTGTGAGGATGATGGAGCATAGCCAGACTATATGATTTTGTAGGGATAACTTTCTTTGGCCTTGTTATTTCGAAAGTTCATGATTACTTTGCTAGTTTGCTTGAAGTATTATTGTTTTCATGTCAATATCAAACTATTGTTTTGAATCTTACGGATCTGAACATTCATGTCACATGAAAGAAGTTGCAAAGGACAACTATGCTAGGTAGCATTCCACATCAAAAATTTAGTCTTTATCACTTCCCTACTCGAGGACGAGCAGGGGTTAAGCTTGGGGATGCTTGATACGTCTCCAATGTATCTATAATTTTTGATGTTTTCATGCTATTATCTTGTCAAACTTTGGATGTTTTGTATGCCTTTTATATCTTTTTTGGGACTAACATATTAACTCAGTGCCAAGTGCCAGTTCCTGTTTTTTCAGTGTTTTTGACCCTTTTCAGAGGTGAATTTTAAACGGAGTCCAAACGGAATAAAATCCGCGGAATGATTTTTTCCATAACAGAAGACACGCGGGAGACTTGAGAACCAAGGAAGGAGACCTCGGAGGAGGTCACAAGCCCACCAGGCCCGACCTAGGGGGGGCCTAGTAGGCTTGTGAGCTCCCCGTGGCTCCCCTGCCCTAGGTTTTTCGCCTATATATTCCCTAAAATCCCAGAAAAAATCAAGAGATCATCGGAAGTACTTTTCCGCCGCCGCAAGCTTGTGTCTCCGCAAGATCCCATCTGGGGCACGTTCTGGTGCCATGCCGGAGGGGGGATTCGGATACGGAGGGCTTCTTCATCAACACCATGACCTTTCGGATGATGCGTGAGTAGTTCACCATAGACCTACGGGTCCATAGCTAGTAGCTAGATGGCTTCTTCTCTCTCTTGGATCTTCAATACAAAGTTCTCCATGATCTTCATGGAGATCTATCCGATGTAATATTCTTTTGCGGTGTGTTTGTCGAGATCCGATGAATTGTGGATTTATGATCGGATTATCTATGAATCTTATTTGAGTTTCTTCTGATCCCTTATATGCATGATTTCATATCCTTGTAATTCTCTTCGAGTTGTGGGTTTTGTTTGGCCAACTAGATCTATGATTCTTGCAATGGGAGAAGTGCTTGGTTTTGGGTTCATACCGTGCGGTGACCTCACCCAGTGACAGAAGGGGTAGCGAGGTACGTATCGTGTTGTTGCCATCAAGGGTAAAAAGATGGGGTTTTCATCATTGGTTTGAGATTATCCCTCTACATCATGTCATCTTGCTTAAGGCGTTACTCTGTTCGTCATGAACTCAATACACTAGATGCATGCTGTATAGCGGTCGATGTGTGGAGTAATAGTAGTAGATGCAGAAAGTATCGGTCTACTTGTCTCGGACGTGATGCCTATATGTATGATCATTGCCTTAGATATCGTCCTGACTTTGGGCGGTTCTATCAATTGCTCGATAGTAATTTGTTCACCCACCGTAATACTTGCTATTTTGAGAGAAGCCTCTAGTGAACACTATGGCACCCGGGTCTACCCCACATTATATTTTCAGCCTTACTCTTTTTCTTCGTTGCACTTTCCGCCTTCAGATCTCACTTTGCAATCAATCTTGAAGGGATTGACAACCCCTTTATAGCATTGGGTGCAAGCTCTTTTGTGTTTGTGCACGTACTGTAGACTTGACGAGATTCTCCTACTGGATTGATACCTTGGTTCTCAAACTGAGGGAAATACTTACTGCTCCTGTGTTGCATCGCCCTTTCCTCTTCAAGGGAAAAACCAACGCAAGCTCAAGGGACGACAAAAGATCTCTGTCGCTATAGCAGAGCCGAAGTGACACCGGTGGGCACTGGGAACGAGGATGGTACAAGCATGGAACGCACGATGTACCCAGGTTCAGGGCTCTCCGTAGAGATAACAGCCCTAATCATGGTAGAAGGCAAAGGAGTAGGCTCATGCTATTCATCATGCAACAGTTATAACACGGAGAGATAAGTAACTAGCTCCAGTTCGTCAATCTAATGTAGGCATGTATTCCGTATGTAGTCATACGTGCTTAGGGAAAAAACTTGCATGACATCTATTGTCCATCCCTCCCGTGGTAACGGGGTCCTAATGGAAACTACGGGATATTAAGGTTCTCCTTTTAATAAAGAACCGGACCAACGCATTAACACTTAGTGAATACATGAACTCCTCATACTATGGTCATCTCTGGGAGTGGTTCCGGCTATTGTCACTCCGGGGTTGCCGGGTCATAACACATAGTAGGTGACTACAACTTGCAAGATAGGATCAAGAACACACATATATTGGCGAGAACATAATAGGTTCAGATCTGAAATCATGGCACTCGGGCCCTAGTGACAAGCATTAAGCATGGCAAAGTAGTAGCAACATCAATCTCAGAACATAGTGGATACTAGGGATCAATCCCCATCAAAACTAACTCGATTACATGATAGATCTCATCCAACCCATCACCATCCAGCAAGCCTACGATGAGATTACTCACAAACGGTGAAGGTCATCATGGAATTGGCGATGAAGGGAGGTTGATGATGGCGATGGCGACGATCTCCCCTCTCCGGAGCCCAGAACGGACTCCAGATCTGCCCTCCAGAGGAAGAACAGGAGGTAGCAGCGCCTCCGTATCGTAAAACGCGATGAACTCTTCTCCTTGATTTTTTCCGGGCGAGACGGACTAAATAGAGCTGAGATTGGAGGTGGTGGAGTTTTGTGGGCCCCACAAGCCTGCCAGGCGCGACCAGGGGGGCACCTGGTGGGCTTGTGGGCTCCACGCTCCACATCCTCCGCTGATTCTTGCGCCAGCATTTTTTATATATTCCACAAAAATTCTCCGTAAATTTTCAGGTCATTTCGAGAACTTCTATTTTTGCGCAAAAACAACACCATGGCAATTCTGATGAAAACAATGTTAGTCCGGGTTAGTTCCATTCAAATCATGCAAATTGGAGTCCAAAACAAGGGCAAAAGAGTTCGGAAAAGTAGATACGAGCAACTCCCCCAAGCTTAAAGCCTTGCTTGTCCTCAAGCAATTCAGTTGTCAAACTGAAAGAGACAAAAGAAAAACTTTTACGAACTCTGTTTGATCTTGTTGTTGCAACTATGTCTAACTCATAACCAGAATTTTGGCAGGATCACAAGCTAAGCACATAAGCAAATGATATCTAGGTCTCACGGTAAACTCATATCAATGGCATAATCAACTAGCGAGCATATAATAATAAGTGTCAAACGTCAACACTTGAATCAAAACAATCATGAAGCAGTACGAACAAATGGTACCTCACTAGCTCTTTTTGAGACCGCAAAACATAAATGCAAAGCACCTTCAAAGACCAAGGGCTGACTAAACATTGTAATTCATGGCAAAGAAGATCCAGTCACAGTCATACTCAGTCACAATTAAAAGCAAAGCATAAAAATGACAGAGGTGCTCTCTAATTGGTGCTTTTATAAGAAGAGGATGACTCAACGGGAACATAAATAGACAGGCCCTTCGTAGAGGGAAGCATTGATTTGCAGAGGTGCCAGAGCTCAAGCTTTGAAAACAGAGATAATAATTTTGGGTGGCATGCTTTCATTGTCAACGCAATGACTAAGAGTTCTCACCATTTTTCACGCTACACATGCTATAGGCGGTTCCCAAACAGAAAAGTAAAGTTTTGACTCCCCCACCACCAATCAATCACACTCAACGACTAGCCGAATACTCGGGTGTCGTCCATACCAACGTCAATCCAGGGGGAGTTTTGTTTGCAATTATCTTTTCGATTTGAGCATGGAACTAGGAATTCCAATTACCAGCCCCTTTCTCGTCAATGATAGTGAATAAACACATATCGAGGATAACACGCCTAGCACGGAAGATACTGATAGCCCCCTGTCACCACATGAGCGGTTCGGGCTTGCAAAACAGATTATTTCTTGAGGGTTTAGAGAGTGGCACATGCAAATTGACTTGGAACGGTAGATAGATACCGTATATAGGTAGGTATGGTGGACTCATATGGAACAACTTTGGGTTTATGGAAGTGGATGCACAAGCAGTATTCCCGCTTAGTACAAGTGAAGGCTAGCAAAAGACCGGGAAGCGACCAACTAGAGAGCGACAACAGTCATCAAAATGCATTGAGATTAACCAATAATGAGTGCAAGCATGAGTAGGACATAAATCACCATGAACATGAATATCATAGAGGCTATGTTGATTTTGTTTCAACTACATGCGTGAACATGCGCCAAGTCAAGCCACTTGAATCATTCAAAGGAGGATACCATCCTATCATACTACATCATAGTCATCTCAAAATTCATGTTCACATCCAAGACGAACCATTATAAGCTCCTAGCTAATTAAGCATGGCATCAGAAACTATGATCTCTAAGTTGTCATTGCAAACATGTTTCTCTCACAACAAAGCTGAATCAGGAACGATGAGCTAGTCATATTTACAAAAACAAAATAGATCGAGTTCATACCAGCTTTTCCAGGCTCAGTCACTTCATCATATATCGTCATTATTGCCTTTCACTTGCACGACCGAATGATATGAACAATAATAAGCATGCTTGTGCATTGGACTAAGCTAGAATCTGCAAGCAAACACAAAGGAGAAGGCAAAGTAATATGGCTCTTTAATAGATAAACATGTATGCATGCGAGAGCCACTAAACATTGTAACCATGGTCTTCTACCTTGACCCAAAGAAAAAGAAAAACTATTCACACAGGAAAGCTCCCAACAAGCAAAAGAAGAAAAAGAAAATCTTTTTGGGTTTTCTCAAACTAGACAGACACACGAAAAGAAAACGAGAAAAAGAAAATAAACTAGCATGGATGATACAGTGGCAAAGTGTGAACACCGACGAAAAAGTGAAAGCATAAGCAAGAATGTAAAGTCGGTGAGAAACACGTACTCCCCCAAGCTTAGGCTTTTGGCCTAAGTTGGTCTACTCCCATGGATGGTCCGGGCGATACCCAAAATCATAATGGGGGTTATACGGGAGCGCTGCGGCCACTGCCTGAATAGCTGCCTAACGGAGACGAGCAACCTTTGCCTCCCTCTCATACTCCTGTGCCTCTCCTTTGGTTATGTAATATCTCTGTTTGACCTGAAAGTCAAAGAAGGCAGGAGCAGGAAGGGTAATATGGAAAAAACGATGTCGGTTAAATATCAAATGGTATAGGAGGGATTCTTCATCGCTCTCAAGGAACTAATAGCGTGTCAAAGCGGTGCGATCAAAGAAAGCTGTATGGAGTGGGGGATCTCCTTCGCGGATGGGTACTCCAAGAAAATTTGCTATGCGAGTGGCAGAGATCCCTCCAAAGAAATCCCCTTCATTAGCATTATTATTCAGCCTCCTTGCTATAATATCTCCCATGTTGAAACTTTTATCACCCGTTATTGCGGTCTTAAGAATACTAAGGTCGGGTGCGCAGAGGTGACAATGCTCAATCTTGCCATAAATGCATCTGCCTATGAAGAGGGCAAAGTAATGCAAGGCAGGAAAATGAATGCTTCCCATGGTAGCCTGCGTAATATCTCTAGTTTCTCCAATAGTTATACCAGAGAAAAAAAATCTCTAACCAAGGATTTAGGAGGATCATTGAGACTACCCCAAATAGGTATCTTGCAAATTCTATTGAAATCCTCTAAATCCATGGTATACGATTTTTCATAGAGATCAAAGAGTACAGATATATCACGGCCAACTGAAAATTTGAATCTACGAGCAAAAGAGGCAGTGAGAGCAACATACTGTTCACATTTATCGGAGATGAATTCTTCGAGTCCGACGTTGTGAACAAGTGTATCAAACTCGTCTTTGAAACCTGCCTCAATCATGAATACATCAGAAGGCCATTCACATGGTTGTACCTGTGCTTTCCTCGGTTGGTAATGATCGGGCTCCCGAATCGCAAGACGGGGACCTCTCTTGCTTGAGGAACCGCCATGATAGTTTCTCCTGAACATCTTCCTTTTCTGAAATTTTCAGTGACCCAAAGGAAAAGTGAACAAGGCTCAACTAAACTCGTAGCAACTACTCCACAAGTGCCTAGAGGCCATATTACGCATCAAAACTACTTGGGACCAGCTAAAATTAGCATGCAAAGCTCAAGAACAGGGTCACCAAGGCAGCCAAAATACGCGAAGTATAAGGCACTAGAGCAAAAACTAATTGGACCAATGGAGGAGTCACTTACCAAGGAGTAATTTCCCCAAAACAGTTCGGAGAATGGTGCTTTGAGCAAGGAGATCGAAAATCCCAGCAAGAAGAGCAAGAACATGGGTTTGAGCTGCGAAACGATTTTTTCTGGAGGTAGGAGAAGCAGATGGGAGCTAGAATGAGTAGAGGGGGTGCATGTGGGCCCCACAAGCCAGGTAGGCGCAGGCAGGGGGGTGCCCGCGCCTCCAGGGCTTGTGGCCCACTAGTGCAGCCCCCAGACTAGCTCTTTGTCTCAGTATTTTTCAAAAATTCCAGAAAAAATCATACTTGATTTTCAAGACGTTCGGAGAGCTTTTTTTTCGGGGTACTTTTCCACAGGACGCTAAAAGTAGAAAACAGGGAAAACTAAACTAAATCTATCATTTTTCTTCTAAGTAACCGAAGGTGAAAGCTTGGAACAAAGGTTTGTGACTCCTCGATTCATCCATCTTATGGTCATCGGAAGAAATGCGTCAATGAGGTTGATCAAGTCTCCTTGACAAACCTTTCCGAATTGCAAAAGAGAACCGAGAATTTTTGAATAGTCACTAGGTTACCTCAATGGGGATGTGTAGAGGAATATGGCATTCAAAGCTCCCAATAAGAATCGATGAAGTTTTTTCGATAGCGTTGATGCAATGTACTCGATATTGTTTCTTCGGAAAGTGCACCGTATGCTCATTACCGTTGACATGGAAAGTGGCATTGCCTTTGTTGCAATTTATAACAGCCCCTGCAGCGTTTAAAAAGGGTCTTCCAAGGATGACCGCCATGACATCGTCCTCGGGAATATCCAGAATAACAAAGTCCGTTAAGATAGTAACGTTAGCAACCACAACAGGCACATCCTCGCAAATGCCGATAGGGAAAGCAGTTGATTTGTCGGCCATTTGCAGAGAGATTTCAGTGGGTGTCAACTTATCTAGTTCAAGCCTACGATAAGGAGAGAGAGGCATAACACTAACACCGGCTCCAAGGTCACATAAAGCAGTTCTAACATAGTTGCCTTTAATGGAGCAAGGTATAGTGGGCACTCCGGGATCACCTAGTTTCTTAGGAGTTCCACCCTTGATGGTATAATTAGCGAGCATGGTGGAAATCTCAACCTCAGGTATCCTCCTCTTATTAGTCACAATATCTTTCATGTACTTAGCATACGGAGACATTTTGAGCATATCTGTCAAACGCATTTGTAGAAAGACAGGTCTGATCATTTCAACAAAGCGCTCAAAATCCTCATCATCCTTTTTCTTGGATGGTTTGGGAGGAAAGGGCATGGGTTTTTGAACCATTGGTTCCCTTTCTTTACCATGCTTCATAGCAGCGAAGTCTTTCTTATCGTATCTCTTATTCTTAGGCTGTGGGTTATCAAGATCAACAGGTTCAATCTCCACATCCTTATCATTGCTAGGTTGAGCATCTTCATGAACATCACTATCGATATTATCATTGGGCTCATGTTCATCACCAGATTGTGTTTCGGCATCAGAAGCACAGACATCGTTTGGACTCTCAGGTGTAACAACAACAGGGTTGCTAGCGTGCAAGTTCCTATCACCTTTCTTTTTCTTTCTAGGATGACTAGGTGCATCAGTGCTAACTCCTTGAGAATCTTGTTCAATTCTCTTAGGATGACCCTCAGGATACAAAGGTTCCTGGGTCATTCTACCGCCTCTAGTGACGGCTCTAACAAAATTGTCATTCAACTCATTGAGCAAGTCATTCTGAGCCTTAAGTACTTGTTCTACCTGAGTAGTAACCATAGAGGCATGTTTACTCAGGAGCTTAAGATCATTGACGTTTATGTCCACACAAGCACTTAAATGACTAAGCATACGAGCATTCTATTCCAATTGTCTGCTAACATAATCATTGAAACTCTGTTGTTTGGCAACAAAGTTACAAATTCATCCATGCATAAGCTAGCAGGCTTATCAAAAGGAATATCATTCTAATTGAATCTACGAAGAGAATTTACCTCTACTACATGTATCGGGTTATCAAGACCATGGATCTCTTCGATAGGTGGTAGGTTTTTGACATCTTCAGATTTAATGCCTTTCTCTTTCATAGACTTCTTAGCTTCTTGCATATCTTCAGGACAGAGGAATAGGATACCTCTTTTCTTCGGAATTGGCTTAGGAGGTGGTTCGGGAATAGTCCAAGCATTCTCATTGCACAAGTTATTATTGAATAGGATCTCAGCTTGTTCTACTGTTCGTTCCCTAAAAACACAACCGGCACAACTATCTAGGTGGTCTCTAGAAGCATCGGTTAGTCCATTATAGAAGATATCAAGTATTTCATTCTTCTCAAGAGGGTGATCAGGCAAAGCATTCAGCAGCTTGACGAGCCTCCCCAAGCTTGTGGGAGACTCTCTTCTTCAACTTGCGCAAAGTTGTATATTTCCTGCAAGGAAGCTTGCTTCTTATGGGTAGGGAAATATTTTTCAGAGAAGTAGTAGACCATATCTTGGGGGCTACGCACACAACCAGGGGCAATAGAAGTGAACCAAGTCTTAGCATCATCCTTTAGCGAGAAAGGAAACAACTTGAAGATATAGTAGTGGCGGATCTTTTCCTCACTAGTGAATAGGGTGGCTATATCATGCAGTTTGGTAAGATGGGCTACAATTGTTTCAGACTCATAACCGTGAAAAGGATCAGATTTGACCAGACTGATTAACTCAGGGTCGACAGAGAATTCATAATCCTTATCGGTCACAAAGATAGGCAAAATAGCAAACTTCGGGTCATATTTCATCCTAGCGTCGAGAGATTTTTCTTTCCACTTGCGCAGTAAATTCTCAACATCATGGCTATCCTTACATGCAAGAAAATCCTCAGCTATCTCTCCCTCCATAACATAACACTCAGGCATATCAGGCAATTCATGTCTAGGAGAGGTAGCTCTAGCAGGCAAAATAGCAGGTTCTACTTCAATAGTATCACCAGTTTCAGAAGTATCATCACATCTAGCAGCAACTCTAGCAATTTGTGCATCAAGGAATGCACCAAGTGGCAAAGCAGTATCAAGCATAGCATCATGAGCCAAAGCAGTATCAAGCATAGCATCATCATAAGCATCATGGGCAGCAGAAGTAGCATCATCAAGCACAGGCGACATATCAAGATTTCTAGCAGGAGGTGGTGTCGCAAACTAACTCATAACTGAAGGTCAATCAAGTGCAGAGCTAGATGACAGTTGCTTACCTGTCCTCGTAGTTGAGGGCAAGACTTTAGTTCTTGGATCTCTTAGATTCCTCATACTGACCAACAGACGTAAATCCCAAGTGACTCAGAGAATATAGCTGTGCTTCCCCGGCAACGGCGCTAGAAACTAGTCTTGATAACCCACAAGTATAGGGGATCGCAACAGTTTTCGAGGGTAGAGTATTCAACCCAAATTTATTGATTCGACTCAAGGGGAAGCCAAAGAATATTCTCAAGTATTAACAGTTGAGTTGTCAATTCAACCACACCTGAAATATTTAGTATCTGCAGCAAAGTAACGTAGCAACGACCAGTAGTAAAAGACTCGTAGGCATTGGATCGCTGATGGATGATTATGCCAGATGCTATTCATCATGCAACAGTTATAACACGGAGAGATAAGTAACTAGCTCCAGTTCGTCAATCTAATGTAGGCATGTATTCCGTATGTAGTCATACGTGCTTAGGGAAAAGAACTTGCATGACCTCTATTGTCCATCCCTCCCGTGGCAGCGGGGTCCTAATGGAAACTATGAGATATTAAGGTCCTCCTTTTAATAAAGAACCGGACCAACGCATTAACACTTAGTGAATACATGAACTCCTCATACTATTATCATCTTCGGGAGTGGTTCCGGCTATTGTCACTCCGGGGTTGCCGGGTCATAACAGATAGTAGGTGACTACAACTTGCAAGATAGGATCAAGAACACACATATATTGGCGAGAACATAATAGGTTCAGATCTGAAATCATGGCACTTGGGCCCTAGTGACAAGCATTAAGCATGGCAAAGTAGTAGCAACATCAATCTCAGAACATAGTGGATACTAGGGATCAATCCCCGTCGAAACTAACTCGATTACATGATAGATCTCATCCAACCCATCACTGTCCAGCAAGCCTACGATGAGATTACTCACGAACGGTGAAGAGCATCATGGAATTGGCGATGAAGGAAGGTTGATGATGACGATGGCGACGATCTCCCCTCTCCGGAGCCCAAAACGGACTCCAGATCTGCCCTCCAGAGGAAGAACAGGAGGTGGCGGCGCCTCCGTATCGTAAAACGTGATGAACTCTTCTCCTTGATTTTTTTCCGCGCGAGACGGACTAAATAGAGCTGAGATTGGAGGCGGTGGAGTTTTGTGGGCCCCACAAGCCTGCCAGGCGCGGCCAGGGGGGGCGCCTGGTGGGCTTGTGGGCTCCATGCTCCACATCCTCCGCTGATTCTTGCGCCGGTATTTTTTATATATTCCACAAAAATTCTCCGTAAATTTTCAGGTCATTCCGAGAACTTTTATTTTTGCGCAAAAACAACACCATGGCAATTCTGCTGAAAACAACGTTAGTCCGGGTTAGTTCCATTCAAATCATGCAAATTAGAGTCCAAAACAAGGGCAAAAGAGTTTGGAAAAGTAGATACGACGGAGACGTATCACCCGCCGCCTTGGAGCGGGTGGCCTCGCCGGCTTGAGTTGTTTGTTGTTGAATTCCTGCCGTCGCCTGCGGTAGGAGATGCTGGCTGGCTTCCAAGAGACGCCTCGATTTCGTCGTAAGTCGCGCAGATTGTGCCACGTGCCATGCCGCGGTCTGGGTTGTTCAGATGACGGGACTGGGCCTGAGCCTTGGGTCCCGCCACGACGCCCCCTCGGCCCCGCGCGAAGGATCCTCTGCGGATTTACTCCATGACGGTTGGGTTTAGGGAGTCGTAATGTCCATGTAATAATCGGTGATGGGGGGGGGGGGGTCCTGTGCGCACAGGATCCCCTCCCCACGATCCATCGTGGGGTTTAAATGGGGTGCGGGGGTACCGAGGAGGCCATTCGCCCCCTTCTCGCGCCGCACTTGCGCCCCACCTTCCCTGAGCCGAGAGAAAGAGAGATACCTTCGGGTCCATAGCTAGATGGCTTCTTCTCTCTCTTGGATCTTTAATACAAAGTTCTCCATGATCTTCATGGAGATCTATCCGATGTAACTTTCTTTTGCGATGTGTTTGTCAAGATCCGATGAATTGTGGATTTATGATCAGATTATCTATGAATATTATTTAAGTCTCCTCTGATTTCTTATATGCATGATTTCGTATCCTTGTAATTCTCTTCGAGTTATGGGTTTCATTTGGCCAACTTGATCTATAATTCTTGCAATGGGAGAAGTGCTTGGTTTTGGGTTCATACCGTGTGGTGTCCTCACCTAGTGACAGAAGGGGTAGCGAGGCATGCATCGTGTTATTGCCATCAAGGGTCAAAAGATGGGGTTTATATCATATTGCATGAATTTATCCCTCCACATCATGTCATCTTGCTTAAGGCGTTACCCTGTTTGTTATGAACTTGATACTCTAGATGCATGCTGGATAGCGGTCGATGTGTGGAGTAATAGTAGTAGATGGAGAAAGTATCGGTCTACTTGTCTCGAACGTGATGCCTATACGTATGATCATTGCCTTAGATATCATCATGACTTTGCGTGATTCTATCAATTGCTCGACAATAATTCGTTCACCCACCGTAATACTTGCTATCATGAGAGAAGCCTCTAGTGAACACTATGGCCCCCGGGTCTATTTTACACATTATATATTCAGATCTACATACAAAAATACCAAAAATACCTTGCTGCACTTTTATTTATTTATTTATATTTACCTATTATCACTATCAGATCTCACTTTGCAAGTAATCGTAAAGGGATTGACAACCCCTTTATCGCGTTGGGTGCAAGTTTGTTTGTTTTTGCGCAGGTGCCTTGGTGCCTCATCTTGATACTCCTACTCGATTGATACCTTGGTTCTCAAACTGAGGGAAATACTTATCTCTACTCTGCTGCATCACCCTTTCCTCTTCAAGGGAAAAACCAACGCAAGCTCAAGAAGTAGCAATGCTTAAGTCTGTCAGAATCATGTTAGCAATAGCTGCATTTTTTGATTATGAAATTTGGCAGATGGATGTCAAAACAGCATTCCTTAATGGTTTCCTTAAGGAAGAGTTGTATATGATGCAACTAGAAGGTTTTGTCGATCCAGAGAATGCTGACAAAGTATGCAAACTCCAGCGATCCATTTATGGACTGGTGCAAGCGTCTCGGACTTGGAATCAGCGCTTTGATGAGGTGATCAAGGCATTTGGGTTTATACAAGTATATGGAGAAGCTTGTATTTACAAGAAAGTGAGTGGGAGCTATATAGCATTTCTAATATTATATGTGGATGACATATTGCTGATTGGAAATGATATAGAACTTTTGGGAAGCATAAATGATTATTTGAATAAAAGTTTTTCAATGAAGGACCTAGGAGAAGCTACTTACATATTAGGCATCAAGATCTATGGAGATAGATCAAGACACTTAATAGGACTTTCACAGAGCACATACCTTGATAAAGTTTTGAAGAAGTTCAGAATGGAACAGTCCAAGAAAGGGTTCTTGCTTGTGTTACAAGGTATGAAGTTGAGTAAGACTCAATGCCGAGTGACTACAGAAGATAGAGAAAAGATGAGTGTCGCCCCCTATGCTTCAACCATAGTCTCTATCATCTATGCAATGTTGTGCACAAGACCTGATGTGAGCCTTGCCATAAGTATGGCGGGAAGGTTTCAAAGTGATCCAGGAATGGAACACTGGGCAGCAGTCAAGAATATTGTGAAGTACCTGAAAAGGACTAAGGAAATGTTTCTCGTGTATGGAGGTGATAAAGAGCTATTCGTAAAAGGTTACGTCGATGCAAGATTTGACACTAATCCGGATGACTCTAAGTCTCAAACCGGATACGTACTTATTCTCAATGGGGTGCGGTAAGTTGGTGTGGTTCCAAGCAAAGTGTGGTAGATGATTCTACATGCGAAGCACAGTACATAGCTGCCTCAGAGGTGGCTAATCAAGGTGTCTCGATGAAGGAGTTCATGACAGATCTTGGAGTTGTCCCCGATGCACTGGATCCAATGACTCCATTCTGTGACAACACTGGTGCCATTGCTCTAGCCAAGGAACCAAGGTTTCACAAGAGGACCAGATACATAAAGTGATGTTTAAATTGTTGGAAATATTCCCTAGAGGCAATAATAAAATGGTTATTATCATATTTCCTTGTTCATGATAATCGTCTATTGTTCATGCTATAATTGTATTAACAGGAAACAGTAATACATGTGTGAATAAATAGATCACAATGTGTCCCTAGCAAGCCTCTAGTTGGCTAGCTCGTTAGTCAATAGATGATCATGGGCATTAGATGTCATTGATAACGGGATCACATCATTGGGAGAATGATGTGATGGACAAGACCCAATCCTAAGCATAGTACTAGATCGTATTGTTCGTATGCTAAAGCTTTTCTAATGTCAAGTATCTTTTCCTTCGACCGTGAGATTGTGCAACTCCCGGATACCGTAGGAGTGCTTTGGGGTATCAAACGTCACAACGTAATTGGGTGACTATAAAGGTGCACTACGGGTACCTCCGAAAGTGTCTGTTGGGTTGGTACGAATCGAGATCGGGATTTGTCACTCCGTGTGACGGAGAGGTATCTCTGGGCCCACTCGGTAGAACATCATCATGAGCTCAATGTGACTAAGGAGTTAGTCACACGATGACGTGCTACAGAATGAATAAAGAGACTTACCGGTAGCGAGATTGAACAAGGTATTGGGGTTATAGTCCCAGGGTAGGGTCATAGGTGTGCCCTATAGGTCCTACCCAAGGACTACCCTTCATAGAAGGCAAGGCCCTTAGACAGTTCCGACTGAACTAAGGATGCCCCCATCATCCAGTCGACGACGATCCACTCGGAGCATATCTAGCGTACCGACTGGAATCCACTCTGTACATCGTAACCTCCCAGGAGGGCAACGGTCATACGTTTTCATACACCATTATTAGCATTTAAGGCTTACGTTACCAGTAACGCCAGTTTTAACTCACCACAACTCCACCCCTGTCCACCGGACCATTATGAAGGGCAGCGCACTCTATATAAGCCGCCCTTCCCCATTGGTGCAGGGGTTGGCACTTGCTGTAATCCCACAATTCACTCGACACAAAGCTCCCAAGAGCACTGAGACGTAGGGCTTTTACCTCCACCGTAGAGGGGCCTGAACTCATACATCCTCGCCGTAGCTAAGGCTCTTCCCATATACTTTCGTACCCCATACTTCTACTGTCAGACTTATACCCACGACAGTTGGCACCCACCGTGGGGCAGGCGTCTAAGCGACTTCCGGCGAGTTTGCGATTTCATCTTTTCGTCATGTCGTCCGGCGGAGATCTGTGCATGGGTCATGAGATCCGCTTCGGTGCACTCTCCTTCATCGCCGACGATTCGACATGGCTTCGGGATGCGCCCCTCGATGTCGAGGCGCTTCCGAGTCGCGGGGCTACGCACTTCCGTGCCAGTTCCTGCGACGTTCTTCTTCTCGAGCCATCGACCCCGGTGTCGATCTTCGCCCCCGTCACGCGCCGCGGCAAGCGATCTGGTCGTTCGCGGCTCTAGCGTTGGGTGCGACACGCCCTAGCGCGACAAAACATGTCCTCTCAAGTGGTGGTGCTCGAATCGGTTGTGGTCCCGCCGTCATCCCAGTGCTTGGAGTCAGTTCCGACTGAACTACCTTCCGAGTATCAGGGTCACGGGCCTGCAGCCAAAGTACTCATGGCCGACTCCCACGAAAGTCCCCTCGGGACTGGTCGGAACGAGCGTGAGTTCGGAGAATCATCCGGCGCTCGTCGTCAGCACCATCGTTCTTCCAGTCGACGCACTCGCCAGAGCAACGTCGAGGTGTTCCGCACACCCATCCTCAACTTGGCTGCAGCCGCCAGGATAGCTGATTCTCTCCAGCCGACCGATTCGGAGGCTGGTAGAGGGATCAAGAAGATCCGTGCCTTGTTACATACGGCGCAACAGCAAAACTCGGCGGTCTCCCAGTCGCACAACAAGATCCACAACAGTTCCGTTCAAGCGAACACACATCGGTCGGTTTTCAGTCCCGACTCTCACCAGCGACGCACGGGGGGCAGCCTTTCCAGGGACCCGAGTCAGAATCCGCTTTCCATTCGGTCCCATACTGAAGATCGTCGCCGTTTGCGTAGTCCTCCGCGGAGTGGGCCTTACGGACCCCGGCATTACGATGATCGTTGTTTGGGCGGTGTCGCGCATGATCCAAGGCCTGATGCAAGAGGGTATATCACCCTGAAGAAGGTCGATAGAAGTTGAGCCCACCGTGATGGTCACGATAGAGACCGTCCGAGTGGAAGCAGGACCGTTGTTTCTGGCCCCGAGTGCTTCAGTCGGGCCATCCGCTCAGCTAACATCCCTCCCAACTTCCGATTGGCGACGGGAATCAGCAAATTCACAGGAGAGTCCAAACCAGAAACTTGGTTGGACGACTACAGAGTGGCGGTCCAGATCGGTGGCGGAGATGACCATGTCGCCATGAAACATCTCCCACTGATGCTCGACGGTTCGGCGCGAGCTTGGCTAAACCAGTTAGCTCCATCAAGCATCTACAGTTGGGCAGATCTGTCCCAAGTCTTCATTAGGACCTTCGAGGGAATGTGCAAACGCCCTGCTGGTCTCGTAGAGCTTCAACACTGTGTCCAGAAGCAAAACGGGCCCTTGCGCGATTTCATCCAGCGCTAGACGACCCTCTACCACACGGTGGAGAATGTTACAGAGCACCAAGCAGTCTGCGCCTTCAAGGAAGGCGTTCGGTACAGAGATCTGTACCTGAAGTTTGGTCGGACAGGCGACATCTCCATGAGCAAGATGATGGAGATAGCCGCGCGCTATGCAAATGGCAAAGAGGAAGACCACATACATAGCGGCAAGCATAAGTCAGTCGCTGATGGAGATGGGAACAGCAGTCGGAAGCAGAAGCAGAAAGCTCAATCCACTCAGCAAGCAGAGGCGGCAGTCGTTACAAATGCTAAGTTCAAAGGGAAGGGGAAAGCACAGTACACCCCCAAGAAGAGACAGTCAGGAAATTCCATCCTAGATCAACCGTGTCCAATCCACACGAAGACGGATGAAGAAGGCAATGTCATATTGCGAAGCATACCACTCGGCAGTGTCGCCTCCTGATCCAAGGATTCGGTGAAGGACAGCAGAGTGAGAAAGACGCCGAGCAAGATGATGAGGACAAGGAGGATCCGTTCCCTCAAGTCCACACAAAGTTGATGATTTTTGCTGATGTGGAAAGCAAGAGTCGACTGAAGCTGGTCAACAGGGAGGTAAACATGGCAACCCCATCCACTCTCACGTTCCTCAAGTGGTCACAGACTGCAATCACCTTTGATCAGTCAGACCACCCAGCACACGTACCCACCCCAGGGAGGCAAGATCTCGTCGTCGACCCGGTGGTGGAAGGAGTTAGGCTGCGCAAAGTCCTCATGGACGGCGGGAGCGGCTTGAATATCATGTACGCCGATACTCTCAAAGGAATGGGCATTCCGATGTCCAAACTTAGCGAGAGCAGTATGCAGTTCCATGGTGTCGTCCCAGGAAGAAAGGCCAAATCACTCAGCCAGATTGCATTGGATGTCGTTTTCGGCTCTCACAAGAACTTCCACGAAGAGAAGTTAACATTCGAGGTGGTAGACTTCCAGAGTGCATACCATGCGATTCTGGGCTGACCGGCATATGCGCGTTTCATGGCCCGTCCATGTTACGTCTATTTGAAGCTGAAGATGCCCGGTCCCAAATGTGTGATTACTGTCACAGGCAATCGGCAGCGGGCCGAGGAGTGTCTGCAGCAGGGGTCGAGAATTACAGATCATCAGATGGCTGTACTCGAGTTGGATGAGTACAAGAAGACCGCCGACCCCGCTGACCTGATGCGTTCAAAGAAGCCAGCTTCCGAGTCTGCATTCCAGTCGGCGGGAGACACGAAGAAAGTAAGCATCCACCCGATGGATGCCACCGCCGCCCCAACAAACATCTCCACCACCCTTGATCCAAAATAGGAAGCCGAGCTCACCCAATTCCTCCGTGAGAACTGGGCATTTTTGCATGGAAGCCTGCTGACATGCCAGGTGTACCAAGGGAGTTGGCTGAGCACCGACTGCATGTGGATCCTGCCGCTCGGCTCGTCCGATAACGCTTGCGTCGGTCCGCCGTGAACAAGAGGAAAGCAATCGGAGAGGAGGTGGTTAAACTTTTGGCAGCCAACTTCATTCGCGAGGTACACCACTCCGAGTGGCTCGCTAATGTTGTCATGGTGCCCAAGAAGGACAAGTCTCTCCGTATGTGCATCGATTTCAAGCATCTTAATAAGATATGTCCAAAAGACCACTTCCCGCTCCCCCGCATTGATCAAATCGTTGATTCGACTGCGGGTTGCGAGCACTTATCCTTCCTTGATGCCTATTCGGGCTATCATCAGATCCGTCTGTATGGTCCAGATGAATTAAAAACAGCCTTCAACACCCCATTCAGGTGCTTCTGTTACATCACTATGCCATTTGGTTTGAAGAATGCAGGAGCAACTTTTATGCGAATGATCCAAAAATGCCTCCTAGATCAGATCGGTCGAAATGTGGAGGCATATATGGACGATATCGTAGTCAAGTCATGCAAAGGTTCCGACCTGCTGACTGACTTGGCAGAAACATTCGCCAACCTACGTAGGTATGATATCAAGCTCAACCCAGCCAAGTGTTTATTCGGCGTACCCAGCGGGAAGTTACTCGGTTTCTTCGTTTCCGAACGAGGGATCGATGTCAACCCCGAAAAGATCGGGACCATTGTTCGAATGGAGCGGCTGGTAAGAGTACATGATGTTCAAAAGCTCACAGGTTGCCTAGCGGCTTTGAGCAGGTTTATCGCTCGACTCGGCGAGAAGGCGTTACCTCTGTACCGACTCATGAAGAAGTCAGATACCTTCGAGTGGACAGATGAAGCCCAAATCGCATTCGACGACCTCAAAGCCCTGCTTTCCACCCAACCGGTTCTTACTGCCCCACTCAGTAAAAAAACCCCTTCTTCTGTACATCGCGGCTACAAATCAAGTCGTCAGCACCGTTCTGACAGTCGAACGCGAAGAAGAAGGCAAAGCGTACAAGGTTCAGCGGCCAGTATATTATGTTTCCGAAGTCCTGACTCCTTCCAAGCAGAGGTATCCCCATTATCAGAAGCTTATTTATGGGATCTACATGACTGCAAAGAAGGTGGCTCATTATTTCCAAGACCACTCGGTATCTGTCATATCTGATGCTCCGTTGTCAGAAATTCTCCACAATCGGGACGCATCAGGCCGAGTGGCAAAGTGGGCAATGGAGATGCTATACTGCGACATCAAGTTCGAAGCCAAGAAAGCTATAAAGTCTCAAGCTCTTGCTGATTTCATAGCGGAATGGGTAGAACAACAGCAACCGAGTCACATCTACTCGGCTCATTGGACCATATTCTTCGATGGGTCCAAGATGTTGAATGGCTCCGGCGCCGGCGTAGTGCTCATATCCCCGAAAGGTGATAAACTCAAGTATGTGTTGCAGATCCATTTTGATTCTTCCAACAACGAAGCAGAGTACGAAGCTCTCCTTTGCGAGTTGCGCATGGCCATCACACTCGGCGTCCGTCGCCTGATGGTCTATGGCGACTCAGATCTAGTGGTTAATCAAGTAATCAAGGAGTGGGATGTAAGGAACCCCACCATGACTGCATACTGCAACGCAATAAGGAAGCTCGAGAAGAAGTTCGAAGGTCTGGAACTTCACCATGTTCCCCGACTGAAAAACCAAGCAGCAGATGAATTGGCAAAACTTGGATCCACACGGAGACCGGTCCCGAGTGATGTCTGCCTCGAGCACCTACACCTCCCCTCGGTAAAAGAAGATCCTTTTACAGAGGAACCTGTACAACCAAAGAGCTCAACAGATCAGACTGAAGTCGAGGTTCCCGCTGTGGTTGACTTGATCATGGAGATTCTAGCTGTCATTCCCGAATGGACCGTGCCATTCATTGCATACATCCTGAGGCAAGAGTTACCGGAAGACGAGGTCCAAGCTAGGCAGATCGTTCGCAGGTCGAAGTCCTTCACCATCATTGATGACCAGTTATACAGAGAAAGTGTTTCAGGCGTTCTTCAGCGCTGTATCTCCCCTGAGGAGGGACAGTTAATTTTGGAAGAAATTCAATTGGGAACCTGCGACCATCATGCCTCCTCAAGGGCAATCGTCCCCAAAGCATTCAGAGCTGGTTTCTTCTGGTTGCAGGCGAATGAAATGGCAAAAGATATAGTCGACCGTTGCAAAGGTTGTCAGTTCTATTCAAACATGTCCCACAAGCCAACGTCTGTGCTGAAGACAATTCCTCTTGCTTGGGCATTCGCCGTGTGGGGATTAGATACAGTCGGACCATTCAGAACATGCCAAGGGGGATTCACCCATCTGCTGGTAGCAGTCGACAAATTTACCAAGTGGATTGAAGCCAAGCCTATCAAGAAGCTTGATGCCCTTACGACCATCAAATTTATCAGAGACATCATCGCCAGATACGGGGTTCCACACAGCATAATCACCGACAATGGCACAAACTTTGACTCGGACAGGTTCAAAGGATTTTGCGCAGGCCAAGGTATCCGAGTGGATTTTGCATCCGTGGCGCACCCCCAAACAAACGAGCAAGCAGAGCGGGCGAATGGACTTATTCTTCAAGGGTTGAAGCCTCGACTCCTGTGAGAAGTTGGACATGCCGCCGGCGCATGGGTCACCGAGCTGCCTTCGGTGTTGTGGGGCCTCCGCACAACTCCGAATAGATCGACAGGGCGATCCCCGTTTTTCCTCATTTATGGAGCAGAGGCAGTCCTTCCGAGTGACTTGCTTCACAACTCTCCACGAGTCGAACTCTTCTCCGAAGCCGAAGCAGAGCAAGCCAGGCAAGACGGAGTGGACCTTTTAGAAGAGGAGCGCGATATGGCACTGATCTGTTCAACAACTTATCAACAAGATCTGCGGTGATTTCATGCGCGGCACGTCGGTGTTGGAAATATGCCCTAGAGGAAATAATAAATTAGTTATTATTATATTTCTTAGTTCATGATAATCGTTTATTATCCATGCTATAATTGTATTGATTGGAAACACAATACTTGTGTGGATACGTAGACAAAACACTGTCCCTAGTAAGGCTCTAGTTGACTAGCTCGTTGATCAAAGATGGTCAAGGTTTCCTGGCCATAGGCAAGTGTTGTCACTTGATAACGGGATCACATCATTAGGAGAATCATGTGATGGACTAGACCCAAACTAATAGACGTAGCATGTTGATCGTGTCATTTTGTTGCTATTGTTTTCTGCGTGTCAAGTATTTGTTCCTATGACCATGAGATCATATAACTCACGGACACCGGAGGAATGCTTTGTGTGTATCAAACGTCGCAACATAACTGGGTGACTATAAAGATGCTCTACAGGTATCTTCGAAGGTGTTCGTTGAGTTAGTATGGATCGAGACTGGGATTTGTCACTACGTGTGACAGAGAGGTATCTCGGGGCCCACTCGGTAATACAACATCACACACAAGCCTTGCAAGCAATGTGACTTAGTGTAAGTTGCGGGATCTTGTATTACGGAACGAGTAAAGAGACTTGCCGGTAAACGAGATTGAAATAGGTATGCGGATACTGACGATCGAATCTCGGGCAAGTAACATACCGAAGGACAAAGGGAATGACATACGGGATTATATGAATCCTTGGCACTGAGGTTCAAACGATAAGATCTTCGTAGAATATGTAGGATCCAATATGGGCATCCAGGTCCCGCTATTGGATATTGACCGAGGAGTCTCTCGGGTCATGTCTACATAGTTCTCGAACCCGCAGGGTCTGCACACTTAAGGTTCGACGTTGTTTTATGCGTATTTGAGTTATATGGTTGGTTACCGAATGTTGATCGGAGTCCCGGATGAGATCACGGACGTCACGAGGGTTTCCGGAATGGTCCGGAAATGAAGATTGATATATAGGATGACCTCATTTGATTACCGGAAGGTTTTCGGAGTTACCGCGAATGTACCGGGAATGACGAATGGGTTCCGGGAGTTCACCGGGGGGCCCACCCACCTCGGGGAAGCCCATGGGTGTTTGGGGTGCCGCACCAGCCCTGAGTGGGCTGGTGAGACAGCCCAAGAGAGGCCTATGCGCATAGGAAAGAAAATCAAAGAGGAAAGGAAAAAAAAGAAGGAGGTGGGAAAGGGAAGAAGGACTCCACCTTCCAAACCAAGTGGATTTCGGTTTGGGAGGGGGAGACCTTCCCCCTTGGCTCGGCCGACTCCCTTGGGAGTCCTTGGACCCCAAGGCAAGTCTCCCCCCTCCTCCTCCTATATATAGTGGGGTTTTAGGGCTGATTTGAGACAACTTTGCCACGCCAGCCCGACCACATATCTCCACGGTTTTACCTCTAGATCGCGTTTCTGCGGAGCTCGGGCGGAGTCCTGCTGAAACAAGATCATCACCAACCTCCGGAGCGCCGTCACGCTGCGGGAGAACTCTTATACCTCTCGTCTCTCTTGCTGGATCAAGAAGGCCGAGATCATCGTCGAGCTGTACGTGTGCTGAACGCGGAGGTGCCGTCCGTTCGGCACTAGATCGTGGGACTGATCGCGGGACGGTTCGCGGGGCGGATCGAGGGACGTGAGGACGTTCCACTACATCAACCACGTTCACTAACACTTCTGCTATACGGCCTACAAGGGTACGTAGATCACACATCCCCTCTCGTAGATGGACATCACCATGATAGGTCTTCGTGCGCGTAGGAAAATTTTTGTTTCCCATGCGACGTTCCCCAACAGTGGCATCATGAGCTAGGTTCATGCGTAGATGTCTTCTCGAGTAGAACACAAAAGTTTTTGTGGGCGGTGATGTGTGTTTTGCTGCCCTCCTTAGTCTTTTCTTGATTCCGCGGTATTGTTGGATCGAAGTGGCTCGAACCGACATTACTCGTACGCTTACGAGAGACTGGTTTCATCGCTACAAGTAACTCCGTTGCTCAAAGATGACTGGCGGGTGTCAGTTTGTCCAACTTTAGTTGAATCGGAATTGACCGAGGAGGTCCTTGGATGAGGTTAAATAGCAATTCATATATCTCCGTTGTGGTGTTTGCGTAAGTAAGATGCGATCCTACTAGATACCCATGGTCACCACGTAAAACATGCAACAACAAAATTAGAGGACGTCTAACTTGTTTTTGCAGAGTATGCTTGTGATGTGATATGGCCAACGATGTGATGTGATATATTGGATGTATGAGATGATCAAGTTGTAATAGTTAATATCGACTTGCACGTCGATGGTACGGCAACCGGCAGGAGCCATAGGGTTGTCTTTATAACTAACGTTTGTGCTTGCAGATGCGTTTACTATTTTGCTGGGACGTAGCTTTAGTAGTAATAGCATGAGTAGCACGACAACCCCGATGGCGACACGTCGATGGAGATCATGATGATGGAGATCATGGTGTGACGCCGGTGACAAGAAGATCGTGCCGGTGCTTTGGTGATGAAGATCAAGAAGCACGTGATGATGGCCATATCATGTCACTTATGAATTGCATGTGATGTTAATCCTTTTATGCACCTTATTTTGCTTAGAACGACGGTAGCATTATGAGGTGATCTCTCACTAAAATTTCAAGACGAAATTGTGTTCTCCCCGACTGTGCACCGTTGCGACAGTTCGTCGTTTCGAGACACCACGTGATGATCGGGTGTGATAGACTCAACGTTCACATACAACGGGTGCAAAAAAGTTGCACAGCAGAACACTCGGGTTAAGCTTGACGAGCCTAGCATGTGCAGACATGGCCTCGGAACACATGAGACCGAAAGGTCGAGCATGAATCGTATAGTTGATATGATTAGCATAGAGATGCTTACCACTGAAACTATTCTCGACTCACGTGATGATCAGACTTGAGATAGTGGATTTGGATCATGTACCACTCAAATGACTAGAGAGATGTACTTTTTGAGTGGGAGTTCTTAAGTAATATGATTAATTGAACTAATTGTCATGAACATAGTCTAATGGTCTTTGCGAATTACGATGTAGCTTGCGCTATAGCTCTACTGTTTTTATATGTTCCTAGAGAAAATTTAGTTGAAAGTTGATAGTAGCAAACTTTGCAGACTAAGTCTGTAAAACCGAGGATTGTCCTCGTTGCTGCGCAGAAGGCTTATGTCCTTAATGCACCACTCGGTGTGCTACACCTCGAGCGTCGTCTGTGGATGCTGTGAACATCCAACATACACGTTTCTGATGACTACACGATAGTTCAGTGCAAAATACTTAAATGGCTTAGAAGCAAGGCGCCGAAAACGTTTTAAAACGTCACGGAACATAAGTGATGTTCTAAAGAGATGAAATTGTGCTTTCATGCTTGTGCCCTTGTTAAGAGGTACGAGACCTCCAACAAGATTCTTTGTCCACAAAGTAAAGGAGAAAAGCTCAATCATTGAGCATGTGCTCAGATTGTCTGAGTACGACAATCACTTGAATCAAGTGGGAGTTAATCTTCCAGATGAGATAGTGATGGTTCTCCAAAGTCACTGCCACCAAGCTGTGAGAGCTTCGTGATGAACTATAAAATATCAAGGATAAACACAATGGTCCTTGAGAAATTCGCGATGTTTGACACTGCGAAAGTTGAAATCAAGAAGGAGCATCAATAGTTGATGGTTTGTAAAACCACTAAGTTTCAAGAAAGGCAAGGGCTAGAAGGGATACTTCGTGAAACGGCAAAACAGTTGCTGCACTAATGAAGAGACCCAAGATTAAACCCAAACCCGAGACTAAGTGCTTCTGTAATGAGGGGAACAGTCACTGAGGCCGAGCAACTCAAGATACTTGTTAGATAAGAAGGCTGGCAAAAGTCGAAAGAAGTGTATTTGATATACATGATGTTGATGTGTACTTTACTAGTACTCCTAGTAGCATGAGGGTATTGGATACCGGTTCGGTTGCTAAGTGATTAGTAACATGAAATGTAAGCTACGGCATAAACGGAGACTAGCTAAAGGCGAGGTGACGATACGTGTTGGAAGTGTTTCCAAGGTTGATATGATCAAACGTCGCACGCTCCCTCTACCATCAGGACTGGTGTTAAACCTAAATTATTGTTATTTGGTGCTTGCGTTAAGCATGAACATGATTGGATCGTGTTTATTGCAATACAATTATTCATTTAAAGAGAATAATGGTTACTATGTTTTCTTGAATAATCACCTTCAATGGTTTATTGAATCTCGATCGTAGTGTTACACATGTTCATGATATTGGTGCCAAAAGATACGAGTTGATGATGATAGTACCACTTACTTGTGGCATTGCCGCTTGAGTCATGTTAGTATAAATTGCATGAAGAGGCTCCATGCTGATGGATCTTTGTACTCACCTGATTTCGAATCACTAGTGACATGCAAATCATACCACATGAGCAAGGCCTTGTTTTCATTGAGATGAAATAAGATAGTAACTTGTTGGAAGTGATACTTTTTGATGTATGCAGTCCAATGGGTGCTGAGGCACGCAGTGGATATCATTATGTTCTTACTTCACTGACGATTTGAGTAGATACTAGAGTATTTACTTAATGAATCACAAGTCTGAAATATTGAAAAGTTCAATTCTGTTTCGGAGTGAAGTTCGTCGTAACAAGAGGATAAACTGTCTACGATATGATCATAGAAATGAATATCTGAGTTACGAGTTTTGGTACGCAGTTAAGACAATGTGCAAATTATTTCGCAGTTCATGCCACCTGGAACATCATAGTGTGATGATGTGTCTGAACGTCATAGCCACGCACTATTTGGTATGGTGCATACTATGATGTCTCTTATCAAATTACCACTATCGTTTATGGGTTATGCATTAAAGACAACCGCATTCACTTTAAATAGGGCACCGCGTATTTCTGTTGAGATGACACAGTATAGACTGAGGTTTAGAGAAATCTGAACTGTCGTTTCTTGAAAGTTTGGAGCTTCGACACTTATGTGAAAAAGTTTCAGTATGATAAGCTCGAACCCAAAGCGGATAAATGCATCTTCATAGGATATCCAAAACAGATGGGTACATCTTCTATCTCAGATCCGAAAGCAAAGTGTTTGTTTCTAGAAACGGATCCTTTCTCGAGGAAAGGTTTCTCTCGAAAGAATTGAGTGGGAGGGCAGTAGAACTTGGTGAGGTTATTGAACCATCACTTCAACCAGTGTGTAGCAGGGCGCAGGAAGTTGTTCTTGTGGCGCCTACACCAATTGAAGTGGAAGCTGATGATGGTGATCATCAAGCATCGGATCAAGTTACTACAAGCCTCGTAGGTTGACTAGGTCGCGTACTACTACAGAGTGGTACGGTAACCCTGTCTTGGAGGTCATGTTGTTGAGCAACAGTGAACCTACGAGTTATGGAGAAAGCGTTGGTGGGCCCAGATTCCGACAAATGGCTGGAAGCCATGAAATCCGAGAGAGGATCCATGTATGAAAACAAAGTGTAGACTTTGGAAAGAACTACTTGATGGTCATAAGACCATTGAGTAAAAATGGATCTTTAAAAGAAGACAGACAATGATGGTGATAAGTCACTATTAAGAAAAGCTCGACTTGTCGCAAAGATGTTTTCGACAAGTTCAAACCGTTGACTATGATGAGACTTTCTCACTCGTAGCGATGCTAAAGGTCTGTTGGAATTATGTTAGTAGTTGCTGCATTATTTATGAAATATTGCACGTAGGATGTCAAAACATTGTTTCCTCGACGGTTTCCTTGAGTAAACATTGTATGAGATACAACCATGAGGTTTTGTCGATCCTAAGGATACTAACAAGTATGCAAACTCCAGCGATCCTTCAATGGACTGGTGCAAGCATCTCGGAGTTGGAATAAGCACTTTGATGAGATGATCAAAGATTTTGGGTGTGTACAAGGTTTATGAGAAACTTGTATTTCCAAAGAAGTGAGTGGGAGCACTATAGAATTTCTGGTAAGTATATGTGGTTGACATATTTTGGATCAGAAGTAATGTAGAATTTCTGTAAAGCATACAAGGTTGTTTGAAAGGATTTTTCAAAGGAATACCTGGATTGCGCTACTTGAACATTGAGCATCAAAGATCTATGGAGATGGATCAAAAGCGCTTAATGAAAGTTTCAATAAGATGCATGCCTTGACAAGTTTTTGAATGAGTTCAAAATTGATCAGCAAAGAAGGAGTTCTTGGTTGCGTTGTAAGGTGTGAATGTGAGTAAGACTCAAAACCCGACCACGGCAGAATAAAGAGAATAGACGAAGGTCGTCTTCTATGCCTTAGCCGTAGAATCTAAAGTATGCCATGCTGTGTACCGCACCTGATGTGTGCCTTGACTCAAAGTCTGTTGAGACGTACAGAGAGTGATCCATGATTGAATCACTAGCAGCGGTCAAAATTTATCCTTAGTAACTAATGGACTAAGGAATTTTTCTCGATTATGGAGGTGGTTAAAGAGTTCGTCGTAAAGGGTTACGTTGATGCAAGCTTTGTCACTAATCCGAATAACTATGAGTAGTGAAACGGATTCGTATAGTAGAGTAGATATTTGGAGCATTTCCGAATAGCACATAGTAGCAACATTTATAAGATGACATAAAGATTTGTAAAGAACACACGGATCTGAAAGTTTCAGAACCGTTGACTGCAACCTCTCTCACGAGCAAGACGTGATCAGACCCCAGAACTATATGGGTGTTGGATTCGTTGGAATCACATGGTGATGTGAACTAGATTATTGAATCTAGTGCAAGTGGGAGACTGTTGGAAATATGCCCTAGAGGGCAATAATAAATTAGTTATTATTATATTTCTTAGTTCATGATAATCGTTTATTATCCATGCTATAATTGTATTGATTGGAAACACAATACTTGTGTGGATACATAGACAAAACACTGTCCCTAGTAAGCCTCTAGTTGACTAGCTCGTTGATCAAAGATGGTCAAGGTTTCCTGGCCATTGGCAAGTGTTGTCACTTCATAACGGGATCACATCATTAGGAGAATCATGTGATGGACTAGACCCAAACTAATAGATGTAGCATGTTGATCGTGTCATTTTGTTGCTACTGTTTTCTGCGTGTCAAGTATTTGTTCCTATGACCATGAGATCATATAACTCACGGACACCGGAGGAATGCTTTGTGTGTATCAAACGTTGCAACGTAACTGGGTGACTATAAAGATGCTCTACAGGTATCTCCGAAGGTGTTCGTTGAGTTAGTATGGATCGAGACTGGGATTTGTTACTCCGTGTGACGGAGAGGTATCTCGGGGCCCACTCGGTAATACAACATCACACACAACCCTTGCAAGCAATGTGACTTAGTGTAAGTTGCGGGATCTTGTATTACGGAACGAGTAAAGAGACTTGCCGGTAAACGAGATTGAAATAGGTATGCGGATAGTGACTACCGAATCTCGGGCAAGTAACATACCGAAGGACAAAGGGAATGACATACGGGATTATATGAATCCTTGGCACTGAGGTTGAAATGATAAGATCTTCGTAGAATATGTAGGATCCAATATGGGCATCCAGGTCCCGCTATTGGATATTGACCGAAGAGTCCCTCGGGTCATGTCTACATAGTTCTCGAACCCGCAGGGTCTGCACACTTAAGGTTCGACGTTGTTTTATGCGTATTTGAGTTATATGGTTGGTTACCGAATGTTGATCGGAGTCCCGGATGAGATCACACACGTCACGAGGGTTTCCGGAATGGTCCGGAAACAAAGATTGATATATAGGATGACCTCATTTGATTACCGGAAGGTTTTCGGAGTTACCAGGAATGTACCGGGAATGACGAATGGGTTCCGGGAGTTCACCGGGGGGGCACCCACCTCGGGGAAGCCCATGGATGTTTGGGGTGCCGCACCAGCCCTTAGTGGGCTGGTGAGACAGCCCAAGAGAGGCCTATGCGCATAGTAAAGAAAATCAAAGAGGAAAGGAAAAAAAAGAAGGAGGTGGGAAAGGGAAGAAGGACTCCACCTTCCAAACCAAGTGGATTTCGATTTGGGAGGGGGAGACTTTCCCCCTTGGCTCGGCCGACTCCCTTGGGAGTCCTTGGACCCCAAGGCAAGTCTCCCCGTTTCTCCTCCTATATATAGTGGGGTTTTAGGACTGATTTGAGACAACTTTGCCAGGGCAGCCCGACCACATATCTCCACGGTTTTACCTCTAGATCGCGTTTCTGCGGAGCTCGGGCGGAGCCGTGCTGAGACAAGATCATCACCAACCTCCGGAGCGCCGTCACACTGCCGGAGAACTCTTCTACCTCTCCGTATCTCTTTCTGGATCAAGAAGGCCGAGATCATCGTCGAGTTGTACGTGTGCTGAACGCGGAGGTGCCGTCCGTTTGGCACTAGTTCGTGGGACTGATCGCGGGACGGTTCGCGGGGCGGATCGAGGGACGTGAGGACGTTCCACTACATCAACCGCGTTCACTAACGCTTCTGCTGTACGGTCTACAAGGGTACGTAGATCACACATCCCCTCTCGTAGATGGACATCACCATGATAGGTCTTCGTGCGCGTAGGAAATTTTTTGTTTCCCATGCGACGTTCCCCAACAGTCAGGAGCCGCACGTTCCAAGCAGGCGACCTGGTGCTCTGAGTGGATCAACAGAGACCACACAAGTTGGCTCCCGCCTGGGAAGGACCGTTCATCATTTCTAAGGTGCTTAACAACGGAGCATATCGACTCTACAACCTCGACAGGGAAACGGACGAGCTGCGAGCATGGAATGGAGATCTACTGAAGCGCTTCTACACATAACCGCCGACAGAGACAATGTAAAGAACAAGTATCATTGAAGTAATACAAAGCAGATTAATTTCTTGCCGATTCAAAATTCTTCCGCGTTTGCAGACTCCGGTCTAAAAAACTAACTCCGAGTGTGCGCCAAAATTCACACTCGGGGACTTAGCTGCGACCCAGAGTCGCCTAAGTAAAAGCTCGCTCCGAATGTGCACCAAAAGTCACACTCGGAGACTTAGCTGCGACCCAGAGTCGCCTAAGTAAACAACTCGCTCCGAGTGTGCACGAAAAGTCACACTCGGAGACTTAGCTGCGACCCAGAGTCGCCTAATAAACAAACTCGCTCTGAGTGTGCACGAAAAGTCACACTCGGGGACTTAGCTGCGACCCAGAGTCGCCTAAGTAAAAACTCGCTCCGAGTGTGCACTAAAAGTCACACTCGGGGACTTAGCTGCGACCCAGAGTCGCCTAAGTAAAAACTCGCTCCAAGTGTGCGCCAAAATTCACACTCGAAGACTTAGCTGCGACCCAGAGTCGCCTAAGTAAACAACTCACTCCGAGTGTGCAAGAAAAGTCACACTCGAGGACTTAGTTGCGACCCAGAGTCGCCTAAGTAAACAACTCACTCCGAGTGTGCATGAAAAGTCACACTCGGGGACTTAGCTGCGACTCAGAGTCACCTAAGTAAAAAGCTTCCTCCGAGTGAACACTCAAGATACACTCGGAGGCTTAGCAGACCCTCATTGAGGCTCATGTGGATGTGAAGACAACTGACAACTACATGAGTAACAACTCGCTCGGAGTGTGCACCAAAAGTCACACTCGGAGACTTAGCTGCGACCCAGAGTGGCCTAAGTAAAAACTCGCTCCGAGTGTGCACTAAGGGTGTGTTTGGTTGGAGGGATATCCTCCTAGGGACAGGGATAACCACTTTTTTCTGTGGTTGCCATGCGTTTGGATCTGGGGCGAGGAGGGACAGAGTCAACCAGATGCTGGGAATATTCTCAAAAAAAAGGGATGTGGCCAACCGCCAAAAACGGGCGGGCGGTGGCAACCACTCTGGGGCGGCCGGCACGGGAGGGCGGCCGGCGCAGGAGGCGGCCGGCGTGGGCGTGGCCGACGCGGCCGTCGCGGGAGGCGGCCGGCGCATGAGGTGGCCGGTGCGGCAGGCGCAGGAGGTGGCCGGCGCGGTTTCCCCAGCCACCTGTTTATCCATCGTCCCAACCACCCTAGCCAAACAGAAAAAAGGATAACCCTACCCTGACAACCAAACAAAAAAGGGCTATCCCCAACCACCTGGTTGGGGATACCCGCAACCACCCTAGCCTATCCCTCCAACCAAACACACCCTAAAAGTCACACTCGGGGACTTAGCTACGACCCAGAGTCGCCTAAGTAAAAACTCGCTCCGAGTGTGCACTAAAAGTCACACTCGGGGACTTAGCTGCGACCCAGAGTCACCTAAGTAAAAGCTCGCTTTGAGTGTGCACCAAAAGTCACACTCGGGGACTTAGCTGCGACCCAGAGTCGCCTAAGTAAAAACTCGCTCCGAGTGTGCACCAAAAGTCACACTCGGGGACTTAGCTGCGACTCAGAGTCGCCTAAGTAAACAACTTGCTCCGAGTGTGCATTTCAAGTCACACTCGGAGACTTAGATGCAAACCAGGGTCGCCTAAGTAAAAAGCTTCCTCCGAGTGGGCACTTGAGATACACTCGGAGGCTTAGCAGACCCTCATTGAGGCTCATGTGGATGTGAAGACAACTGACAACTACATGCTCCGCATGTTTTCCATTGGCTTCACCAAGAGACGCCCAAACAAAGACCACGAGCCAAAATCGTGTCAAATAAAAACTCAGCGAAAGAAGAGCAAAAGATCCGATTCGAATTCAAATTGATTCTACGTTCAGTCGGCTCGGTGTGAATCAAGTTTATCCACACTGAGCCACGAATGTACCGGCCAATAGCAGTGGCCAAAGTTTAATACAGACTCCACTCGGCATACCGAGGTAAATGTGCGTTAAGCATAAAGTTTATCAAGCGTCGCCGGGACTGGCAGGGTCCACAAAGGTGTCGAGGTCGATTCCATCTGCAATCCGAGTGGCTGTGTCGAGGAAGGTCTCCATGAAATCTTCAAATCGAAGCTTCTTGGTGTTGGCGACCTACAACGTCTTCAGCTTGTCTTCACGAGCTTCCTTGCAGTGCACTCGGACCAGAGATAACGCCACGTCCGCACCACACCGAGCGGGAGACTTCTTCCATGCCTGCACTCTGCTTGGAAGTCCTCCAGTCGAGTCATCAACCCCTCTATCTCATTCCGGAAGTCATCTTCAGGCCACAACTCCTGGTCAATTCGGCCGACAACTCCTCTCAGGCGACCAATGAAAGGACCCACCCTGTTAAGGCGAGAATTCACTCGGAACATGTCCCGGTTAGCGTCATCGCCAAGTGGAACACTCGGTTGCCCAAGCGATTGTTCAATTTCGGCTGTTTCGGCCTCAACGTCCCAACAGAAATCTGCAAAGAAAAGACAGGGAGAAAATAAGCGTCGGGTGAACTCCAAAGTCAAAAAGCACTCGGCAAGTAACTTACCACCAAGCAGTGCGACCATCTTCTTCGCCCAGTCACCGACGTAGTTCTCCTGCGCTCTGCATCGAGTGTTCATCAACTTCAGCTGGCCCATCCATTCGGATCTCTCCCTCTTCATTTTTTCTACTTCGGCTAGCAGTGCCTTGTTAGCCTCCCGAGATTCCTCCAAAGATTTTTCTCATTTAGCGAGAGCCTCCTTCATGCCAGCCAGGTCATTCGCAGCTACCTCCAAGTCGGCAGCAAGTTGAGTCTTCTCAGCCTTCAGAGCATTATAGGACGATCCCATTTCACAAGTCTTCTGTCAAAGAGACACAAAGGGAGGATCAGCCAGATTCAACAAGGAAAAAGTCTCGACAGATATGACAAAACAATCAAAACTCAAGATTCTTCAGACCCCTGCCGATGCAAGCAATCGACAACGGTCTCGTGGACTACACCTAGTGGGTTCACTGAGAGTGACCCCACTGGTATGAAGCTCGAACAGGTCGATCCCATTGAGCTCCATAGCAGACCAACAACACTATGAGATTACTATTACTCGACCCGAGTAACACTACTCTCGGAGACTACACCCAGTGGGTGCACTCGGCGTGCCCCCACTCGTACCATTCGGGTAGATCGGCTTTGATTTGTACAGATTATGGAAAATACATATAAAGACAAGTGCCGGTGCAAGCACTCGACAGAAGTCTCGGGGACTACACCCACTGGGTTCACTCGGAGTGAACCCACTGGAAAATCAACCTACTGTATCCGAGTATCTCGCTGAAACCCCCAGTGGGTACCAAGAGGAATGTAAACACTTACTAGCGCACTTACTTGGATATCATCCCGAAGCTCCAATCTCTCCTTGTATAGGGACGTGATGGAGTCATATGCTCCCTTGGCGTCGCCCACCATCAGCTCCACTTGCACCATGGCGTCCTTGGCGGCTCCTACCTGATCTTTTGGGAGGCGTCGGACATCATATTGAACAGCCGACGGACCCGGCGTGGCAGAAGGCTCCCTGGGCATCCCGAGCTCTGCTCCAGTCGGTTCCGCCGTGAGGGCCACCGTCTCAGTCGGCGGCACGTTCATGGCGGGATTGGCAGTAGGTTGGATAACCCCAGGGACAGGCGCCAAAGCTGGTTCCGACCTCCTTTGGTCGTCGTCGTCCAGATGGATCACCTCCGAAGGAAGCCCGACTGAACAAAATAAAAACACAGGAAAAATTCAAGATCAAAGACATCACTCGCGAAACGGTAATACAACTCTCGGAGTCGTGACAACGTACCTTGCTAGGACGTGGCAGCGTTATCAGTGTCCATGGGATCATCATCCTGACGCGGCAGAGAGGTGGCGGAGGTAGCAGCTCTGTTGAGTGAATTCCACTCGACGGGTAAACATGAATTCCCAAAAAGAAGAGTCCAATCAGATATTGAAGGAAGATGGAAGAGCAAAGATACTTACGCTGAGGCGACCGGAACAGTGATCCTCATCCGGGGCAAGGCTTCCCGAGGTTTAGACCCGCTAGGTTTAGCCACCTTGGACGGCTGGTTCACGGGCTCGGCAGAAGCACCCCTGGTTCTCTTCACACTCCAAGCACTTGGGGCCACGGGAGGAGCCGGCGGAGCAGCAGGGTCATGACGGCGCTTGGTTCGGTGTTCTGGTGGTGAGGGAGACGAGCTCTGCTCTCCACTCTCCTCCTCCTCCTCTTTTGTCTCCTCCTCCGTCTCCCCACTGTCAGAGACGTACTCGGCGCTATCCGCGCTGCCCTCCATGCTGCCATCCTCTTCCTCGACTGGATTCCCATTGGAGACTGCAGAATGCCAGTTCGTCCACTGCAGCTCAAAACGCAGTCGGCAACGTCAGTCAGCAAGACAAGGAAAGCAATAAAACTGAGAAGGTTAAAAGTGTTGGAATTATGCCCTAGAGGTAATAATAAATATGGTTATTATTATAATTCCTGTATCAAGATAATAGTTTATTATCCATGCTATAATTGTATTGAATGAAGACTCATTTACATGTGTGGATACATAGACAAAACACCGTCCCTAGCATGCCTCTAGTTGGCTAGCCAGTTGATCAATGATAGTCAGTGTCTTCTGATTATGAACAAGGTGTTGTTGCTTGATAACTGGATCACGTCATTGGGAGAATCACGTGATGGACTAGACCCAAACTAATAGACGTAGCATGTTGATCGTGTCATTTTGTTGCTACTGTTTTCTGCGTGTCAAGTATTTATTCCTATGACCATGAGATCATATAACTCACTGACACCGGAGGAATGCTTTGTGTGTATCAAACGTCGCAACGTAACTGGGTGACTATAAAGATGCTCTACAGGTATCTCCGAAGGTGTTAGTTGAGTTAGTATGGATCAAGACTGAGATTTGTCACTCCGTGTGACGGAGAGGTATCTCGGGGCCCACTCGGTAATGCAACATCACACACCAGCCTTGCAAGCAATGTAACTTAGTGTAAGTTGCGGGATCTTGTATTACGGAACGAGTAAAGAGACTTGCCGGTAAACGAGATTGAAATAGGTATGCGGATACTGACGATCGAATCTCGGGCAAGTAACATACCGAAGGACAAAGGGAATGACATACGGGATTATATGAATCCTTGGCACTGAGGTTCAAACGATAAGATCTTCGTAGAATATGTAGGATCCAATATGGGCATCCAGGTCCCGCTATTGGATATTGACCGAGGAGTCTCTCGGGTCATGTCTACATAGTTCTCGAACCCGCAGGGTCTGCACACTTAAGGTTCGACGTTGTTTTATGCGTATATGAGTTATATGGTTGGTTACCGAATTTTATTCGGAGTCCCGGATGAGATCACGGACGTCACGAGGGTTTCCGGAATGGTCCGGAAAGGAAGATTGATATATAGGATGACCTCATTTGATTACCGGAAGGTTTTCGGAGTTACCGGGAATGTACCGGGAATGACGAAGGGGTTCCGGAAGTTCACCGGGGGGGCAACCCACCCCGGGGAAGCCCATAGGCCTTGGGGGACACACACCAGCCCTTAGTGGGCTGGTGGGACAGCCCACAAGTGCTCTATGCGCCAAGAGAAGAAAAATCAAGAGGAAAAGAAAAAAAAAGAGGAAGAGGTGGGAAGGGAGGGGACTCCCTCCCACCAAACCTAGTCCAACTCGGTTTGGGGGGGAGAGTCCCCCCCCTTGGACTCGGCCGACCCCCTTGGGGCTCCTTGAGCCCCAAGGCAAGGCCCCCTCCCTCCCACCTATATATACGGAGGTTTTAGGGCTGATTTGAGACGACTTTTCCACGGCAGCCCGACCACATACCTCCACGGTTTTTCCTCTAGATCGCGTTTCTGCGGAGCTCAGGCGGAGCCCTGCTGAGACAAGGTCATCACCAACCTCCGGAGCGCCGTCACGCTGCCGGAGAACTCTTCTACCTCTCGGTCTCTCTTGCTGGATCAAGAAGGCCGAGATCATCGTCGAGCTGTACGTGTGCTGAACGCGGAGGTGCCGTCCGTTCGGTACTAGATCGTGGGACTGATCGCGGGTTTGTTCGCGGGGCGGATCGAGGGACGTGAGGACGTTCCACTACATCAACCGCGTTCTCTAATGCTTCTGCCGTACGGTCTACAAGGGTACGTAGATCACTCATCCCCTCTCGTAGATGGACATCACCATGATAGGTCTTCGTGCGCGTAGGAAAATTTTTGTTTCCCATGCGACGTTCCCCAACAGTGGTATCAGAGCTAGGTTCATGCGTAGATGTCTTCTCGAGTAGAACACAAAAGTTTTTGTGGGCGGTGATGTGCGTTTTGCTGCCCTCCTTAGTATTTTCTTGATTCCGCGGTATTGTTGGATTGAAGCGGCTTGGACCGACATTACTCGCACGCTTACGAGAGACTGGTTTCATCGTTACGAGTAACCCCCTTTGCTCAAAGATGACTGGCAAGTGACAGTTTCTCCAACTTTAGTTGAATCGGATTTGACCGAGGAGGTCCTTGGATAAGGTTAAATAGCAACTCATATATCTCCGTTGTGGTGTTTGCGTAAGTAAGATGCGATCCTACTAGATACCCTTGGTCACCACGTAAAACATGCAACAACAAAATTAGAGGACGTCTAACTTGTTTTTGCAGGGTATGATTGTGATGTGATATGGCCAACGATGTGATGTGATATATTGGATGTATGAGATGATCATGTTGTAATAGAAATATCGACTTGCACGTCGATGGTACGGTAACCGGCAGGAGCCATAGGGTTGTCTTTATACTAACGTTTGTGCTTGCAGATGCGTTTACTATTTTGCTAGGATGTAGCTTTAGTAGTAATAGCATAAGTAGCACGACAACCCCGATGGCAACACGTTGATGGATGATCATGGTGTGGCGCCGGTGACAAGAAGATCGTGCCGGTGCTTTGGTGATGGAGATCAAGAAGCACGTGATGATGGCCATATCATGTCACTTATGAATTGCATGTGATGTTAATCCTTTTATGCACCTTATTTTGCTTAGAACGACGGTAGCATTATGAGGTGATCTCTCACTAAAATTTCAAGACGAAATTGTGTTCTCCCCGACTGTGCACCGTTGCTACAGTTCGTCGTTTCGAGACACCACGTGATGATCGGGTGTGATAGACTCAATGTTCACATACAACGGGTGCAAAACAGTTGCGCACGCGGAACACTCGGGTTAAGCTTGACGAGCCTAGCATGTGCAGACATGGCCTCGGAACACATGAGACCGAAAGGTCGATCGTGAATCATATAGTTGATATGATTAGCATAGGGATGCTTACCACTGAAACTATACCCAACTCACGTGATGATCGGACTTGGGATAGTGTAAGTGGATCATGAACCACTCAAATGACTAGAGAGATGTACTTTTTGAGTGGGAGTTTAGCATATAATTTGATTAAGTTGAACTCTAATTATCTTGAACATAGTCTAACTCCACTTTGAATATATTTGTGTTGTAGATCATGGCTCACGCGACAGTCATCCTGAATTTTAATACGTTCCTAGAGAAAGCTAAGTTGAAAGATGATGGAAGCAACTTTGTAGACTGGGCTCGTAATCTTAAGCTAATCTTACAAGCTGGGAAGAAGGATTATGTCCTTAATGCTGCGCTAGGAGATGAACCACCCGCTACGGCTGATCAGGATGTTAAGAACGCTTGGTTAGCGCGTAAGGAGGACTACTCAATAGTTCAATGTGCAGTCTTGTATGGCTTAGAACCGGGACTTCAACGTCGCTTTGAGCGTCATGGAGCATTTGAGATGTTCCAGGAGTTGGAGTTTATCTTTCAGAAGAACGCCCGGATCGAGAGGTATGAGACCTCCGATAAATTCTATGCTTGCAAGATGGAGGAAAACTCGTCTGTCAGTGAACATGTGCTCAAAATGTCTCGGTACTCAAACCGTCTAGCTGAGCTGGGGATTGAACTCCCGCAAGAAGCTATCACTGACAGAATCCTTCAATCACTGCCGCCAAGCTACAAAGGCTTTGTGTTGAACTACAACATGCAAGGGATGAACAAGTCTCCCGGCGAGTTGTTTGCGATGTTGAAAGTCGCAGAGTCTGAACTCCGTAAAGAGCATCAAGTGTTGATGGTGAATAAGACCACTAGTTTCAAGAGAAACGACAAAGGCAAGAAGGGCAATTCGAAGAAGAGCGGCAAGCCTGTTGCCAATCCGCCGAAGAAACCCAAGGCTGGACCTAAGCCTGAAACGGAGTGTTTCTATTGCAAGGGTATGGGTCACTGGAAGCGCAATTGCCCCAAGTATCTGGCAGATAAGAAGGCGGGCAAAGAAAAATCAGGTATATTTGATATACATGTTATTGATGTGTACTTAACCGGCTCTCGTAGTAGTGCCTGGGTATTCGATACCGGTTCTGTTGCTCACATTTGCAACTCGAAGCAGGAACTGCGGAATAGACGAAGGCTGGCAAAAGACGAAGTGACGATGCGCGTAGGAAATGGTTCCAAGGTTTATGCAATCGCCGTCGGCACGGTGTCACTTCAGCTACCGTCGGGATTAGTGATGAACTTAAATCATTGTTATTTAGTGCCTGCGTTGAGCATGAACATTATATCTGGATCTTGTTTATTGCGAGACGGTTACTCTTTTAAGTCAGAGAATAATGGTTGTTCTATTTCTATGAGTAACATCTTTTATGGTCATGCACCGAATGTGAGAGGATTGTTCATATTGAATCTTGATAGCGATACGCATATACATAACATTGAGACCAAAAGAGTTAGAGTAAACAATGATAGCGCCATATTTTTGTGGCACTGCCGCTTGGGTCATATTGGTGTAAAGCGCATGAAGAAACTCCATGCTGATGGACTTTTGGAGTCACTTGACTTTGATTCACTTGACACGTGCGAACCATGCCTCATGGGTAAGATGACTAAGACTCCGTTCTCCGGAACAATGGAGCGTGCAAGTAACTTATTGGAAATCATACATACCGATGTGTGTGGTCCAATGAGCGTAGAGGCACGCGGCGGATATCGTTATTTTCTCACCTTCACTGACGATTTAAGTAGGTATGGTTATGTCTACTTGATGAAGCACAAGTCTGAAACGTTTGAAAAGTTCAAGCAATTTCAGAGTGAAGTGGAAAATCATCGTAACAAGAAGATCAAGTTCCTACGGTCTGATCGTGGGGGTGAATATCTGAGTTTCGAGTTTGGTGATCACTTAAGAAAATGTGGAATTGTTTCGCAGTTAACACCGCCTGGAACACCACAGCGTAATGGTGTGTCCGAACGTCGTAATCGTACTTTGTTAGATGGTGCGATCTATGATGTCTCTTACTGATTTGTCGTTATCATTTTGGGGTTATGCATTAGAAACAGCTGCATTCACTTTAAATAGGGCACCATCAAAATCCGTTGAGACGACACCATACGAACTGTGGTATGGCAAGATGCCAAAATTGTCGTTTCTTAAAGTTTGGGGATGTGATGCTTATGTCAAAAAGCTTCAGCCTGAAAAGCTGGAACCCAAAGCGGAAAAATGCATCTTCATAGGTTACCCAAAAGAGACAGTTGGGTGCACCTTCTATCTCAAAACGGAGGGCAAAGTGTTTGTTGCTAAGAACGGAGCTTTTCTCGAGAAGGAGTTTCTCTCGAGAGAATTGAGTGGGAGGAAGATAGAACTTGACGAGGTTGTCGAACCACTCATCCCTCTGGATGGTGGCGCAGGGCAAGGGGAAACCTCTATCATTGCGACGCCGATTGAGGAGGAAGTTAATGATGATGATCATGAAACTCTAGTTCAAGTTTCTGTTGAACCACGCAGGTCGACGAGATCACGTGCTGCTCCAGAGTGGTACGGTAATCCCGTCTTATCAATCATGTTGTTAGACAACAATGAACCTGCAAGTTATGAAGAAGCAATGGTGGGCCCAGATTCCAACAAATGGCTAGAAGCCATGAAGTCCGAGATAGGATCCATGTATGAGAACAAAATGTGGACTTTGGAGATACTACCTGAGGGCCGGAAGGCTATTCAGAACAAATGGATCTTTAACAAGAAGACGGACGCTGACGGTAATGTGACCATTTATAAAGCTCGACTTGTGGCAAATGGTTTTTCACAAGTTCCAGGAGTTGACTACGATGAGACTTTCTCACCCTTAGCGATGCTTAAGTCCGTCAGAATCATGTTAGCAATAGCTGCATTTTTCGATTATGAAATCTGGCAGATGGATGTCAAAACGGCGTTCCTTAACGGTTTCCTTAAGGAAGAGTTGTATATGATGCAACCCGAAGGTTTTTTCGATCCTGAGAATTCTAACAAGGTGTGCAAGCTCCAGTGATCCATTTATGGACTGGTGCAAGCATCTCGGAGTTGGAACAAACGCTTTGATGAGGTGATCAAGGCATTTGGGTTTATACAAGTGGTTGGAGAATCTTGTATTTACAAGAAAGTGAGTGGGAGCTCTGTGGCGTTTCTAATATTATATGTGGATGACATATTACTGATTGGAAACAACGTAGAGCTTTTGGAGAGCATAAAAGGTTACTTGAATAAAAGTTTCTCTATGAAAGACCTAGGAGAAGCTGCTTACATTCTAGGCATTAAGATCTATAGGGATAGATCAAAACGCCTGATAGGACTTTCACAAAGCACATACCTTGATAAAGTTTTGAAGAGGTTCAAAATGGAACAGTCCAAGAAAGGGTTCTTGCCAATTTTAGAAGGTACGAGATTGAGTAAGACTCAGTGCCCAGCAACTGATGAAGATAGAGAGCATATGCGCTCCGTCCCCTATGCTTCAGCCATAGGTTCTATCATGTATGCGATGCAGTGCACTAGACCGGATGTTAGCCTGGCCATATGTATGGCAGGTAGGTTCCAGAGTAATCCAGGAGTGGATCACTGGACAGCGGTCAAGAATATCCTGAAGTACCTGAAAAGGACTAAGGAGATGTTTCTCGTGTATGGAGGTGACGAAGAGCTCGCCGTAAAAGGTTACGTCGATGAGAGCTTTGACACAGATCCGGACGACTCTAAGTCGCAAACCGAATACGTATTTATTCTTAATGGGGGTGCAGTAAGCTGGTGCAGTTCCAAGCAAAGCGTCGTAGCAGATTCTACATGTGAAGCGGAGTACATGGCTGCCTCGGAGGCGGCTAAGGAGGGTGTCTGGATGAAGCAGTTCATGACGGATCTTGGAGTGGTGCCAAGTGCACTGAATCCAATAACCTTGTTCTGTGACAACACTGGTGCCATTGCCTTAGCAAAGGAACCACGGTTTCACAAGAAGACCAGACACATCAAACGATGCTTCAACCTCATCTGCGACTACGTCGAGGAAGAGGACGTAAATATATGCAAAGTGCACACGGATCTGAATGTAGCAGACCCGCTGACTAAACCTCTTCCACGGCCAAAACATGATCGACACCAGAACTGTATGGGTGTTAGATTTATTACAATGTAATTCACATGGTGATGTGAGGGCTAGATTATTGACTCTAGTGCAAGTGGGAGACTGTTGGAATTATGCCCTAGAGGCAATAATAAATATGGTTATTATTATAATTCCTGTATCAAGATAATAGTTTATTATCCATGCTATAATTGTATTGAATGAAGACTCATTTACATGTGTGGATACATAGACAAAACACCGTCCCTAGCATGCCTCTAGTTGGCTAGCCAGTTGATCAATGATAGTCAGTGTCTTCTGATTATGAACAAGGTGTTGTTGCTTGATAACTGGATCACGTCATTGGGAGAATCACGTGATGGACTAGACCCAAACTAATAGACGTAGCATGTTGATCGTGTCATTTTGTTGCTACTGTTTTCTGCGTGTCAAGTATTTATTCCTATGACCATGAGATCATATAACTCACTGACACCGGAGGAATGCTTTGTGTGTATCAAACGTAGCAATGTAACTGGGTGACTATAAAGATGCTCTACAGGTATCTCCGAAGGTGTTAGTTGAGTTAGTATGGATCAAGACTGAGATTTGTCACTCCGTGTGACGGAGAGGTATCTCGGGGCCCACTCGGTAATGCAACATCACACACAAGCCTTGCAAGCAATGTAACTTAGTGTAAGTTGCGGGATCTTGTATTACGGAACGAGTAAAGAGACTTGCCGGTAAACGAGATTGAAATAGGTATGCGGATACTGACGATCGAATCTCGGGCAAGTAACATACCGAAGGACAAAGGGAATGACATACGGGATTATATGAATCCTTGGCACTGAGGTTCAAACGATAAGATCTTCGTAGAATATGTAGGATCCAATATGGGCATCCAGGTCCCGCTATTGGATATTGACCGAGGAGTCTCTCGGGTCATGTCTACATAGTTCTCGAACCCGCAGGGTCTGCACACTTAAGGTTCGACGTTGTTTTATGCGTATATGAGTTATATGGTTGGTTACCGAATGTTGTTCAGAGTCCCGGATGAGATCACGTACGTCACGAGGGTTTCCGGAATGGTCCGGAAACGAAGATTGATATATAGGATGACCTCATTTGATTACCGGAAGGTTTTCGGAGTTACCGGGAATGTACTGGGAATGACGAATGGGTTCCGGAAGTTCACCGGGGGGGGGGGGGGCAACCCACCCCGGGGAAGCCCATAGGCCTTGGGGGACACACACCAGCCCTTAGTGGGCTGGTGGGACAGCCCACAAGTGCTCTATGCGCCAAGAGAAGAAAAATCAAGAGGAAAAGAAAAAAAAAGAGGAAGAGGTGGGAAGGGAGGGGACTCCCTCCCACCAAACCTAGTCCAACTCGGTTTGGGGGGAGAGTCCTCCCCCTTGGACTCGGCCGACCCCCTTGAGCCCCAAGGCAAGGCCCCCTCCCTCCCACCTATATATACGAAGGTTTTAGGGCTGATTTGAGACGACTTTTCCACGGCAGCCCGACCACATACCTCCACGATTTTTCCTCTAGATCGCGTTTCTGCGGAGCTCAGGCGGAGCCCTGCTGAGACAAGGTCATCACCAACCTCCGGAGCGCCGTCACGCTGCCGGAGAACTCTTCTACCTCTCCGTCTCTCTTGCTGGATCAAGAAGGCCGAGATCATCGTCGAGCTGTACGTGTGCTGAACGCGGAGGTGCCGTCCGTTCGGTACTAGATCGTGGGACTGATCGCGGGTTTGTTCGCGGGGCGGATCGGGGGACGTGAGGACGTTCCACTACATCAACCGCGTTCTCTAACGCTTCTGTTGTACGGTCTACAAGGGTACGTAGATCACTCATCCCCTCTCGTAGATGGACATCACCATGATAGGTCTTCGTGCGCATAGGAAATTTTTTGTTTCCCATGCGACGTTCCCCAACAAAAAGCACTCGACAACATGTACTCACCTCATTCGGAGGAGGATTTTCGGCGCGGAAGGCCTTCACCCGCCGAGCTCCCACGGGGTTATCACATGTGCCCGTGATGCTGCGGACCCACGCACTCACAGTCTCCTCGCTCACATCTTCAGGACGAGACCGAGTGGTATCCGAAGGCCCCGTGTAATGCCACATAGCGTGGTCTCGGGCCTGCAGCGGCTGGATGCGCCGACCCAGAAAATTCTCCAGCAGGTCCATGCCGGTGACTCCCCTCCGGACGACGGCTATCAGCTCGTCGACCAAAGGCTGGATCTGGGTTCTTTCTCCCTTAGAGAGTGCTAGCTTCCTGGGAGAGCTCGGACGGTCTAAACTGAAAGGTGGCAACCCACTCGAACCATTCGGGCAGGCAATGTCCTGGCAATAGAACCAGGATGATTGCCAGTTCCTAACTGACTCGAATAGCTGAAGGGAGGGATAGCTACTCTTCGTTTTCTTCTGAAATCCTAAACCCCCGCAGAGCTGGAGGATGTGTGTCTTATCATCAGACTGGCTAAGCTTCTTAACAGTCTGAGATCTAGCGGAGAAAACGTATTTGAAGAGGCCCCAGTGGGGGGGGACATCCTATGAAGCACTCACAGAGGGTGTTGAATGCGGAAAGATGAGCTATCGCATTCGGAGGAAAGTGATGGAGCTGCGCCCCGAAGTAATTCATGAGACCTCGGAAGAAAGGATGGGGAGGCAAGGAGAAACCTCTGGCGACGTGGCTGAGCAGTAGAACGCGCACCCCCTCCTTCGGCGCCGGCTCCGTATCGCCTTCCGGCAGCCTCCAGGACTTGTTGACGACCATGTCGTGCTCCACCAACTCCAGCACGTCGTTCTCCGTCACTAAGGAGGGGAGGAAGTCCCCCTGGATCCAGCCCGCCGGCAACACCCGTTGCCGCCGCTGAGTGGAGGCCGCCCCCTTCTTCTTCTTCTTCGCCTCGAGCTTGCTGGTCTGTCCCTTCGTCATGGCGAGGGCGATGGATCCGCAGAGGAGGAGAGGAAGGAGGTGGCTAGAGGAGCACAAGGAGTTGCGGGAGAGGGTGAGATTAACGGGAGGAGGACGAGCAACGCAATAGGAAGGACCGTCGGGAAAGCTTTAATAGGCCTCCGACTGAGTCACCTACAGGTGGGCCCAGGATCTTATCCTCCCAACCGGCCACAAGATTAGTGGAGAAGATAACGGCGCGGTAATCGAGGAGGCAAAACCTACTCGATGGCGGTGTCATCATCCCCGCTGAGCGCGTGGCAACCGAAATTTGAGGATCCCGGAAAATCCGGCGCTGTCAGTATGACCGGGCACGCCGAAAGATTCCGCGGAAGCATTCGGTCCCTCACGGTTCGTTTCACTGGCATATTCACTCGGATCACTAGCTGAAAAGATAAAATGGATCGAGGCAAACAACGCTAAAGTCACCTCAATACCAGTCGGTTCCAAACTCCAGACATCACTTCATCGTTCCAACCCCGATCCATTCGGGGACTAATGATGGGGTTATAGTCCCAGGGTAGGGTCATAGGTCTGCCCTATAGGTCCTACCCAAGGACTACCCTTCATAGAAGACAAGGCCCTTAGACAGTTCCTACTGAACTAAGGGCGCCCCCATCATCCAGTCGGCGACAATCCACTCGGACCATATCTAACGTACCGACTGGAATCCACTCTGTACATCGTAACCTCCCAGGAGGGCAACAGACATACGTTTTCATACACCATTATTAGCATTTAAGGCTTACGTTACCAGTAACACCAGTTTTAACTCACCACAACTCCACCCCTGTTCACCGGACCATTATGAAGGGCAGCGCACTCTATATAAGCCGCCCTTCCCCACTGGTGCAGGGGTTGGCACTTGCTGTAATCCCACAATTCACTCGAGACAAAGCTCCCAAGAGCACTGAGACGTAGGGCTTTTACCTCCACCGTAGAGGGCTTGAACTCATACATCCTCGCCGTAGCTAAGGCTCTGCCCATATACTTTCGTACCCCATACTTCTACTGTCATACTTATACCCACGACAGGTATACCGACGATCGAATCTCGGGCAAGTTCTATACCGACAGACTAAGGGAATTGTATACGGGATTGATTGAATCCTTGACATCATGGTTCATCCGATGAGATCATCGTGGAGCAAGTGGGAGCCACCATGGGTATCCAGACCCCGCTGATGGTTATTGGCCAGAGAGGTGTCTCGGTCATGTCTGCCTGTCTCCTGAACCCGTAGGGTCTACACACTTAAGGTTCGGTGACGCTAGGGTTATAGGGAATTTTTATACGAGGTTACCGAAAGTTGTTCGGAGTCCCGGATGAGATCCTGGACGTCACGAGGAGCTCTGGAATGGTCCAGAGGTAAAGATTGATATATAGGACAGATGGTTTCGCACACCGGAAGTGTTTCGGGCATCACCGGTAACGTACCGGGACCACCGGGACCACCGGAGGTGGCCCCGGGGGTCCACCGAAGGTGGGCGACGACCCCGGGAGGTAAGGTGGGCCAAGTGGGGGAGCGAACCAGCCCTTAGGTGGGCTGGTGCGCCTCCCCACTCAGCCCAATGCGCAGGGGAGAGGGAAGGGGGGGCAAACCCTAGGCACAGGTGGGCCTTAGGCCCACCAGGTGGTGCGCCACCCCCTCCCACCCTAGCCGCCGCCCCCTTTCCCATCTAGTGGCTGCCGCACCACCTAGGGGGGAACCCTAGGGGTGGTGCACCCCCCTCCCCTTCCGCCTATAAATAGAGAGGGGTTTTGGCCCTTGGGAGACAAACTTTTCCTTCTCTCTCGGCGCAGCCCTGCCCTTCTTCCTCCTCCTCTCTGCCGGTGCTTGGCGAAGCCCTGCCGGGAGACCTCGTTTCTCCATCGACACCATGCCATCGTGCTGCTGGAGTTCTTCCCCAACATCTCCCTCCCCCTTGCTGGATCAAGGTGCAGGAGACGTCACCGGGTTGCACGTGCGTTGAACGCGGAGGTGCCGTAGTTCGGCACTAGATCGGAATCGCTGCGAGTACGACTCCATCAACCGCGTTCTAGCAATGCTTCCGCTTAGCAATCTTCAAAGGTATGAAGATGCTCTTATCCGTCTCTCGTTGCTGGTCTCTCCATAGGAAGATCTGAATATGCGTAGGAAAATTTTGAATTTATGCTACGTTACCCAACAGTGGCATCCGAGCCAGGTTTTCTATGCGTAGATTCTATGCACGAGTAGAACACAAAAGTTGTGGGCGATGATTTGTCAATTTTCTTGCCGCTACTAGTCTTATTCTTTTCCGGCGGTATTGTGGGATGAAGCGGCCCGGACCGACTTTACACGTACGCGTACGTGAGACTGGTTCCACCGACAGACATGCACACCGTGCATAAAGGTGGCTAGCGGGTGTCTGTCTCTCCTGCTCTAGTCGGATTGGATTTGATGAAAAGGGTCCTTATGAAGGGTAAATAGCTTTGGCATATCATCGTTGTGGCTGTCACGTAGGTAAGAAGGCGTTCTTGCTAGAAACCCAAATCAGCCACGTAAAACTTGCAACAACAATTAGAGGACGTCTAACTTGTTTTTGCAGGGTTTGACATGTGATGTGATATGGCCAAAGTTGTGATGTTGCATGTATGATGTATGAGTTGATCATGTTATTGTAATAGGTTTCACGACTTGCATGTCGATGAGTATGACAACCGGCAGGAGCCATAGGAGTTGTCTTAATTTATTGTATGAGATGCGACGCCATGTGCTTACTACTTTTACTTCATTGCTAACGGTTAGCTATAGTAGTAGTGATAGTAGTAGTTGGCGTGATGACTTCACGGAGACACGATGATGGAGATCATGATGATGGAGATCATGGTGTCACGCCGGTGACGATGATGATCATGTGATGCCTGAAGATGGAGATCGAAAGAGCAAAGATGATAATGGCCATATCATGTCACTATATGATTGCATTGTGATGTTTATCATGTTTTACATCTTATTGCGTAGAACGACGGTAGCATAATAAGATGATCCCTCTTAAAATTTCGAGAACGTATTCCCCTAAGTGTGCACCGTTGCGAAGGTTCGTTGTCTCGAAGCACCACGTGATGATCGGGTGTGATAGATTCTAACGTTCGCATAGAACGGGTGTAAGCCAGATTTACACACGCAGAACACCTAGGTTGACTCGACGACCTTAGCATGTACAAACATGACCTCGAATACAAGAGACCGAAAGGTCGAACATGAGTCGTATGGTTGAATACAATCAACATGAAGTTGCTCACCATGGTGACTAGTCCGTCTCACGTGATGATCGGACACGGGTTATTCAACATGGATCATGTATCACTTAGATGACTAGAGGGATGTCGATTTAAGTGGGAGTTCATACTTAATATGATTAGATGAACTTAATTGTCATGAACTTAGTCTAAAAGTTGTCTTTATAAATATTGTAGATGGCCAATGCCAACCACAATTTCAACGCATTCCTAGAGAAAAACAAGCTGAAAGATGATGGTAGCAACTATGCGGACTGGGTTCGCAACTTGAAGCTCATCCTTGAAGCAGCTAAAAAGGCTTATGTCCTTGATGCGCCGCTAGGTGACCCTCCCGCTCCCGCAGCAGCCCAGGAAATTCTGAACGTGTGGCAAACATGGAGTGATGACTACTCTCTGGTTAGGTGTGGCAAGTTATACAGTTTAGAAACGGGGCTCCAAAGGCGTTTTGAGCAACACGGAGCATATGAAATGTTCCAGGAGCTGAAGCTAGTTTTTCAAGCTCATGCCCGTGTCGAGAGATATGAAGTCTCTGACAAGTTCTTTAGCTGTAAGATGGAGGAGAACAGTTCTGTCAGTGAGCACATACTCAAAATGTCTCGGTTACACGGTCGTCTAACTTCACTTGGAGTCGAACTTCCGGATGATGCTATAATTGACAGAATCCTCCAGTCTCTCCCACCAAGCTACAAAGGCTTTGTGCTTAACTACAACATGCAAGGGATGGAAAAGACCATTCCCGAGTGGTACTCGATGCTCAAGTCTGCAGAAGTAGAAATCAAGAAAGAGCATCAAGTGTTGATGGTCAACTGGACCACTAGTTTCAAGAAGGGCAAGGGTAAGAAGAACTTCAAGAAAGACGGCAAAGTTGTTGCCGCACCCGGTAAGCCAGATGCCGGGAAGAAGAAAAAGAATGGACCCAAGCCTGAGACTGAGTGCTTCTATTGCAAGGGAAAGGGTCACTGGAAGCGGAACTGCCCCAAATACTTAGCGGACAAGAAGGCCGGCAACGTTAAAGGTATATGTGATATACATGTTATTGATGTGTACCTTACCAGCGCTCATAGTAGCTCCTGGGTATTCGATACCGGTGCTGTTGCTCACATTTGCAACTCAAAGCAGGAACTGCGGAATAAGCGGAGACTAGCCAAGGACGAGGTGACGATGCGCGTTGGGAATGGTCCCAAGGTCGATGTGATCGCCGTCGGCACGCTACCTCTACATCTACCGTCGGGATTAGTTTTAAACCTTAATAATTGTTATTTAGTACCAGCTTTAAGCATGAACATTGTATCAGGGTCTTGCTTAATGCGAGACGGCTACTCATTTAAGTCAGAGAATAATGGTTGTTCTATTTATATGAGTGATATGTTTTATGGTCATGCTCCATTGGTAAATGGTTTATTCTTGATGAATCTCGATCGTGATATTACACATATTCATAGTGTGAGTACCAAAAGATGTAAAGTTGATAATGATAGTCCCACATACTTGTGGCACTGCCGCCTTGGTCATATCGGCGTTAAGTGCATGAAGAAGCTCCATACTGATGGACTATTAGAGTCTCTTGACTTTGAATCATTTGACACATGCGAACCGTGCCTCATGGGCAAGATGACTAATACTCCATTCTCAGGAATAATGGAGAGAGCAACCGACTTATTGGAAATAATACATACTGATGTGTGTGGTCCAATGAACGTTGAAGCTCGCAGTGGCTATCGTTATGTTCTCACTCTCACCGATGATTTTAGTAGGTATGGGTATATCTACTTGATGAAGCACAAATCTGAGACATTTGAAAATTTCAAGGAATTTCAGAGTGAGGTTGAGAATCAACGTGACAGAAAAATTAAATGTCTATGATCTGATCGTGGAGGAGAATATTTGAGTCACGAGTTTGGCACACACCTAAGGAAGTGTGGAATCGTTTCACAACTGACGCCGCCTGGCACACCGCAACGCAACGGAGTGTCTGAACGTCGTAATCGCACTTTATTAGATATGGTACAATCTATGATGTCTCTTACCGACTTACCGCTATCATTTTGGGGATACGCATTAGAAACTGCAGCATTCACTTTAAATAGGGCACCGTCTAAATCCGTTGAGACGACACCGTATGAACTATGGTTTGGCAAGAAACCTAAGTTGTCCTTTCTTAAAGTTTGGGGCTGCGATGCTTATGTGAAGAAACTTCAACCAGAAAAGCTCGAACCCAAAGCGGAGAAATGCGTATTCATAGGATACCCTAAGGAAACTTTTGGGTATACCTTCTATCTTAGATCCAAAGGTAAAACCTTTGTTGCCAAGAACGGATCCTTTCTAGAGAAAGAGTTTCTCTCGAAAGAAGTAAGTGGGAGGAAGGTAGAACTTGATGAGGTAATTACACCCCCTCTCGAACAGGATAGTAGCGCGACGCGGGAAGTTGTTCCTATGGCGCCTACACCAACTGAAGAGGAAGTTAATGATGATGATCATGAAGCTTCGGATCAAGTTACTACTGAACCACGAAGGTCCACAAGGGCATGCTCCGCACCAGAGTGGTACGACAACCCTGTGATGGAAATCATGTTGTTAGACAACGGTGAACCTTCGAACTATGAAGAAGCGATGGCGGGCCCGGATTCCAACAAATGGCTTGAGGCTATGAAATCCGAGATAGGATCCATGTATGAGAACAAAGTATGGACTTTGGTGGACTTGCCCGATGACCGGCGAGCCATAGAAAATAAATGGATCTTCAAGAAGAAGACTGATGCAAACGGTAATGTAACAGTTTATAAAGCTCGACTTGTCGCAAAGGGTTTTCGACAAATTCAAGGAGTTGACTACGAAGAGACTTTCTCTCCTGTAGCGAAGCTGAAATCAGTCTGAATCATGTTAGCAATTGCCGCCTTTTATGATTATGAAATTTGGCAAATGGACGTCAAAACAGCGTTCCTTAATGGGAACCTTAAGGAAGAGTTGTATATGATGCAACCAGAAGGTTTTGTCGACCCTAAGGGTGCTAACAAAGTGTGCAAGCTCCAGCGCTCCATCTATGGGCCGGTGCAAGCATCTCGGAGTTGGAACATTCGCTTTAATGAGGTGATTAAAGCGTTTGGGTTCATACAGGTTTACGGAGAAGCCTGTCTGTGCAACAAAGTGAGTGGGAGCTCTGTAGCTGTCCTCATACTATATGTGGATGACATATTATTGATGGGGAATAATATAGAGATGTTGGAGAGCATAAAGGCCTATTTGAACAAGAGTTTTTCAATAAAGGACCTTGGAGAAGCTGCATACATATTAGGCATAAAGATCTATAGAGATAGATCAAGACGCCTCATAGGTCTTTCGCAAAGTACATACGTTGACAAGATATTGAAGAAGTTCAATATGGAAAAATCAAAGAAAGGGTTCTTGCCAGTTTTGCAAGGTATGAGATTGAGTAAGACTTAGTCGCCGACCACGGCAGCAGATAGAGAAGATGAGTTTTGTCCCCTACGCTTCAGCCGTGGGCTCTCTAATGTATGTCATGCTGTGTACCAGACCTGATAAACCTTGCCATAAGTTTGGTAGGGAGGTACCAAAGTGATCCCGGTATGGAACACTGGACAGCGGTCAAGAATATCCTTAAGTACCTGAAAAGGACTAAGGAAATGTTTCTCGTTTATGGAGGTGACGAAGAGCTAGTCGTAAAGGGTTACGTCGACGCTAGCTTCCACACAGATCCGGATGACTCTAAGTCACAGACCGGATACGTATATGTGTTGAATGGTGGGGCAGTGAGCTGGTGCAGCAGCAAGCAAGAAGTCGTGGCAGCATCTACATGTGAAGCGGAGTACTTAGCTGCTTCAGAAGGGGCTCATGAAGGAATTTGGATGAAGGAGCTCGTCACCGACCTTGGAGTGGTTCCAAGCGTGCCGGGTCCAATGACACTCTTCTGTGATAACATTGGGGCCATTTCAATAGCCAAGGAGCCCAGGTTTCACCGGAAGATGAAGCACATCAAACGCCGCTACAACTCCATCGAGGACCATGTCGAGAGTGGAGTGATAGATATTTGTAAAGTACACACGGATCTGAATGTTGCAGACCCGTTGACTAAACCTCTTCCACGAGCAAAACATGATCAACACCATAATGCTATGGGTGTTCGACACATCACAATGTAACTAGATTATTGACTCTAGTGCGATTGGGAGACTGTTGGAAATATGCCCTAGAGGCAATAATAAAATGGTTATTATCATATTTCCTTGTTCATGATAATCGTCTATTGTTCATGCTATAATTGTATTAAAAGGAAACAATAATACATGTGTGAATAAATAGATCACAATGTGTCCCTAGCAAGCCTCAAGTTGGCTAGCTCGTTAGTCAATAGATGATCATGGTTTCCTGATCATGGGCATTAGATGTCATTGATAACGGGATCACATCATTGGGAGAATGATGTGATGGACAAGACCCAATCCTAAGCATAGCACTAGATCGTATTGTTCGTATGCTAAAGCTTTTCTAATGTCAAGAATCTTTTCCTTCGACCATGAGATTGTGCAACTCCCGGATACCGTAGGAGTGCTTTGGGTGTATCAACCGTCACAACATAACTGGGTGACTATAAAGGTGCACTACGGGTACCTCCGAAAGTGTGTGTTGGGTTGGTACGAATCGAGATCGGGATTTGTCACTCCGTGTGACGGAGAGGTATCTCTGGGCCCACTCGGCAGAACATCATCATGAGCTCAATGTGACTAAGGAGTTAGTCACACAATGACGTGCTACGGAACGAGTAAAGAGACTTACCGGTAACGAGATTGAACAAGGTATTGGTATACCGACGATCGAATCTCGGGCAAGTTCTATACCGACAGACAAAGTGAATTGTATACGGGACTGATTGAATCCTTGACATCATGGTTCATCCGATGAGATCATCGTGGAGCAAGTGGGAGCCACCATGGGTATCCAGACCCCGCTTATGGTTATTGGCCACAGAGGTGTCTCGGTCATGTCTGCCTGTCTCCCGAACCCGTATGGTCTACACACTTAAGGTTCGGTGACGCTAGGGTTATAGGGAATTGTTATACGAGGTTATCGAAAGTTGTTCGGAGTCCCGGATGAGATCCCGGACATCACGAGGAGACGTCACCGGGCTGCACGTGTGTTGAACGCGGAGGTGTCGTAGTTCGGCACTAGATCGGAATCACTGCGAGTACGACTCCATCAACCGCGTTCTAGCAACGCTTCCGCTTTGAGATCTTCAAAGGTATGAAGATGCTCTTATCCCTCTCTCGTTGCTGGTCTCTCCATAGGAAGATCTAAATATGCGTAGGAAAATTTTGAATTTATGCTATGTTACCCAACATCAATTCCATCCGCGATTACATCAAGGAGGAGGACATAAGTACTTGCAAAATGCACACGGATCTGAATGTTGCAGACCTGTTGACTAAGGCTCTTCCACGAGTGAAACATGATCAACACTAGAACTGTATGGGTGTTAGATTCATTACAATGTAAATCACATAGTGATGTGAGCTAGATTATTGACTCTAGTGCAAGTGGGAGACTGTCGGGGGGATAACCCCGGGGTAGGCTCATCAAGCCTATTCCTTCATTTCCGGCCCAATGGACATGAACATATGCAAATTCCCAAGGCCCAAGTCTTCTGGCCGGCTAGGCATCACCTACCGGCTAGAGGACGAGGCGACCATCTTTCTAGCCGGCCAAGCAACCCTTGCCGGCTAGAGTCAAGGCAGTCTCCTCTTCTGAGCCGGCCAGGTCCCGCCAGCCGGACTCGGGAGGAGGCGGCCACACTTAAGCCGCTAACCAAGCAGGCTAGCCGGCCGAGGATCACAGGTCACATCAGATCGTAGGTCAGGATAAGACCTCACGATTAAAGGTAGCTACGCGTCAGCAAAGGTACTGGATCGGGGCGCCCAGCAGGTACGAGCGTCGGCGGCCACGCCGCTGACCTACCCCGGCTCTGATCCATCACCTAACATAGTGTCGGACCGTCACACTCCCACTCCATTACTGCACTCGGCGTGGGGAACAGTGGAGGCGGCCGTACTACCTGCCCATGAAGAATCTTGCGGGGCGACGCTTGATGTACAACGCATGCTCGATGTCAACCTTACGCGAGAGCCTCATTGGCCAGCCGACGGGTCCCACAGGCAATCGAGACCATGCAGCCGGCGGGCCCCCCAGCGACAAGACAAGACTCTTGTGGGCCCCTGGCTAGCCGGCAAGGCTGCCAGCCGGGTCCCACACTTGTACCCTTTATCCATATTGTAGGCCGGCGGGTTCGTCTATAAAACCCCCCGGTCACCCTCCATGCAGGGGGCGATCATTCACCAGTCATTCAACAAAACACATTCACCAACCACACACAGAGAGGCAAAGACGAGCCGGCTGCTCCCCTCTTCCTCCTCCCAACACAGCTCCAGGAGCGACATTGTACTCTATTTATACACATCAAACACTCCGGCAGGATTAGGGGTATTATCTCTACGGAGAGCCCTGAACCTGGGTACATCGTGCGTCCCATGCGTGTACCAACCTCGTTCCCTGCGTCCACCTTTGTCACTTCGGTTCTCACCGACTTTAGCCTACCTATGGCATATGTTGTGAGTATTCACCGACATTTGGCGCCCACCGTGGGGCCCATCGCGGCATTGGCTGGCTTTACGCGCTGGGCAGGGCCCCGCACCTACACCACCGCATGCATCGCGTCCGGATCAGTTTGCATGCCCGTGGAGCCCGCTTTCGACGAGGCGACACCCATGATGATCGATGTCCCCGTCCTCCATGCGGATTCGGATGAAGATTCTGATGACAAGGCACTCCCAAGCGTCGTCGTCGCTGCTGTGGAGAACCTCAACATTCTCTTTAGCGACCTTCGTCTCAACGACGGCCCGCGCTACTTGGGTGAGGACTTCGACGTTGAGGCACTCTGTGCCAGCTTTAGAAGGCTCTCTATCGTTGAGATGCCTCCCCACGACGTATATCCCAGTAACGTCGTCATCTTCAACGGCCCTCCGCCTTCGGTGGGGTTCTTCACCCCTTACCACGTTGCTGCCGTCTACAACACCGTGGAGGTGATGGTTATCGGCGCCGGCACCAGCACGGCTCCCGGCAAGGCCTCCACGGGCGCTGGCGAGCCTACTGCTGCCACCACTGATACTCTTTGGGACGCCATCGCCGGCCTAAAGACGCCCGTCAACACTTCCGCAAACCCTGCTGACGCTCGGGCCTCGCTGGAGGAGGCTCGCAAGCGTATCTTGGAGGAGGGCACCGCCGTAGCTTCGGCAAAACGTCGGTTGGAGGCTACGCAGCACGAGTATAACTCCGCAAACGGTCTCACTCTGATTTCCGAGGCTCCTAGCCGGCTTGGATCGGTCCGCAGCAGCGGCCGGTTCATTGCCGAGGTTCTAGGCGGTGATCTTCCCACCTACGAGACTCCTGCGGCCAACATGCGAGCGGCGCAGGCAGCCCTGGAGGAGAAGGAAAGCCTGGAAGGCGAGGAGCGCGCTTTCTAGGAGAAGCGGGTCAAGGACCTCCTTGACGCCGCCAACCAGCAACACGCCCGGCTCGACCCGAGTCTGGCTCAATCGGAGTCCCCCGGACCCAACTCCAGGGCACGCCGCAACCCTAGCGGTCAGCATCATGCAGAAGGATCTTCCTCGCATCGCCCTTCCGGCCGGAGGGGCGAGGGAATCCACGACCGGCGCTCTCAGCGCTAGAGCGAGCCCACTTCGGGCTTGCGTCGCGGAGGCGATGAGGGCGATTCAGAGTGTGAGACTCTTCCCCCGCGAAGAACTCACGTCTCCGGCTCACGAGGCGCCTCCCCTCTCGCCACCAGGGCTGGCGCTCACGCCACCCAGGATGAGTGGGACGCCCGTCGGCGTCTCATCGTCATGGCCCAGTCAGCCCTCCTAGAGAAAGACGAACCCGTCGGTTCGGCATGCTTCGGCCCCCGGATCCGAGGGGAGCCGTTCCCCCGAAGTTTCACCCTACCGCAGGACACGCCAAAGTACAACGGCACGGCCAAGCCAGAGGACTGGCTGATTGACTACACCACGACTGTCGGCATCGCCTGGGGCAACAAGCGCGTAGCAGTTCGCTACGTACCACTCATGTTGACCGGCTCGGCCCGGACTTGGCTTAACAACCTCCCGGCCGGCAGTGTCAACTCTTGGGTGGACTTCGAGGAGGCGTTCGTCCACAACTTCACTGGCACCTACAAGCGCCCTGGCTGGCCCCGCGAGCTGGCCATGTGCATCCAGAGGGCCGACGAACCCCTTCGCGACTACATCACTCGGTGGACTAAGCTCCGCAATTCCTGCGAGTGGGTGCCTGAGGTACAAGCCATCCAGTACTTCATCGATGGTTGCCGAGACGGCACCCTCCTCAAGCACAAGCTCATGTGCACGGAGCCTACCTCTCTGGCGGTGTTCATGGCCAAGGCGGACAAATACGCCATGACCGACTCAGTAATGCGCATCAAGGTGACCGCCTCGGACAAGGTTGTGCCTACGCCGGCTACTCCCAAGCCTGCTGGGGACAACCGAGGCGGCCAGAACAACTACAAGCGCAAGGCGGATCAGATGGATTCCCGCTCCAACAGCAAGTTGGTGGCCAGTGTGGAGGGTGAAGCATCGGCTCCTCAAGCCGGCCCTCCACGAAAGCGTCCCAACCGGAGCAACACCAACTGGTTGCCCAAGCAATCCTTCGAGCAGCTGCTCGACGCCCCCTGCAAGATACATTCTGGGGCGTAGCCGTCTACCCACACCCTTCGACAGTGCAGCTTTGCACGCCGGCTGTTGCAAGGAGATGGCTTGCCGGCTCCTCCAGGTGTGCAGGCGGCCCCTCGTGTACCGGCTCCCAATCACGCTCCGGCTCCGCCGCCGCCGCCTCGCGACGATGGTCACCACCAAGACGACTACCCTCATCAAGATGGAGCGTTCGTTGTCTTCACTAGCGAAGGCGACGACAAGCACAGCCCACGCCAGAGGCGGCGCGAGGTAAACGCCACAGTTCCCCCGGTTCCCCAGTACATGCATTGGTCTGACAAACCAATCACATGGAGCCGGGTGGACCATCCTGCGGTGATGCCCAACCCGGGATCATACGCACTCGTCCTCAACCCCACCTTCACCTCCAAAAGGCTCACCTACCGATTCTCCCGGGTGCTGGTCGATGGCGGCAGCAGCACCAACATCCTCTACCTCGACACTCTCCTCAAGCTCGGGCTCAAGGAGACGGACATCCTACCAACCAGTACTGTCTTCCATGGCATCGTGCCTGGGCAGTCCTGCTCGCCCATCGGCAAGATCCAGCTGGACGTCCCCTTCGGTGGCAAAGCCCACTTCCGCTGAGAGTCCATATGGTTCGAGGTAGTGGATCTCAGTAGCCCGTATCACGCGCTGCTGGGAAGACCGGTTCTGGCCAAGTTTATGGCTATTCCGCATTACGCCTACCTAAAGATGAAGATGTCGGGCCCCAAGGGCATCATCATTGTTGTTGGCGACTACAAGAAGTCGCTCGAGTGCGCCCAAGATAGTTGCCGCCTCGCCGATGCCTTGGTGATTGCTAAGGAGAAGCGGCAGATCGACCGGCTCGTGGCCCAGGCTACCGAGCAGCCGGCGATTCCTTCTCCTCTGTCCCAATCGGCCGGCGAGGACTCTTTCAAGCCGGCTAAAGAGACCAAACAGGTCCCACTCGACCCTGCCAACCCGAAGCAGTGCATCACCATCGGGGCTGGCCTCAGTCCCAAATAGGAAGGCGAGTTCGTCGACTTCCTCCGTGAGAATTGGGACATCTTTGCATGGTCCCCCAAGGACATGCCGGGTGTTTCGAGGAAGTACGCCGAGCACAAACTTCACGTGCGACCGGATGCGAAGCCGGTGAAACAACCCCTGCACCGCTTCGCCGAGGGGAAGCGACGCACGATCGGAGAAGAAATCACCCAGATCCTTGCAGCCGGCTTCATCATGGAGGTTTTCCACCCGGACTGGCTGGCTAACCCAGTCCTAGTGCTGAAGAAGAACAACACGTGGCGAATGTGTATCGACTACACTAGCCTGAATAAGGCCTGTCCAAAAGACCCTTTCGCGTTTCCCATGATAGATCAAGTGATCGACTCCATTGCATGCTGCGAACTGCTGTCGTTTCTGGATGCTTATTCAGGCTACCATCAAATCAGGCTGGATCCAGCTGATCGCCTGAACACCTCCTTCATCACACCCTTCGGGGCCTACTGCTACACCACCATGACGTTCGGTCTGAAGAACGCAGGTGCGACATTCCAACGCTGCATGCAGCAGTGCCTACTGCCACGGATTGGCAGAAACATCCACGTCTATGTGGATGACATCATCGTAAAGATGAAGCAGCACTTCAGCCTCCTCGACGACCTGCGGGACACGTTCGCCAATCTGCGCGAGTACAAGATACGGCTCAACCCTGAGAAGTGCGTCTTCGGGGTCCCAGGCGGCAAACTCTTGGGGTTCTTCGTATCCGCCCGCGGCATCGAAGCGAACCCTGAGAAGGTAAACACCATCGAGCAGATGGTGCGGCCGGCTCGGATCCTCGACGTCCAAAAGTTCGCTGGCTGCTTGGCGTCCCTCAGCCGATTCGTCAGCCGGCTTGGCGAGAAGGCCCTTCCACTCTACCAGCTCATGAAGAAGACGACAAAGTTCGAGTGGAACGACCAGGCGGACGAAGCCTTCCGCGACCTCAAGCGGGTAATCTCGAGCCTGCCGATCTTGGCAGCCCCATCTGAAAGGGAACCCATACTCATATACATCGCGGCGACCGCTCGAGTGGTTAGCGCTGTGTTGGTAGTTCAGCGTAATGAGGAAGGCAAGGCCCTGCCAGTGCAGCGCCCTGTCTACTACCTTAGCGAGGTCTTATCCGCCTCTAAGAAAAACTATCCACATTATTAAAAAATGTGTTATGGTGTTTACCTTCCTGCAAAGAAATTGAAGCAATACTTCCAAGAGCATGCCATCACTGTGGTGAGCACTGCTTCGCTTTCAGAGATCATGGGCAACCGTGATGCTACGGGCAGAATTGCCAAATGGTCCATCGCCATGGAGGATCATGATATTCGGTACGAGCCTCACACCGCCATCAAATCACACGTGGTGGCCGACTTCTTAGTTGACTGGGCCGAGACCCAGTTTTAGCCACCGCCTCCAGACTCTACGCATTGGCGAATGCACTTCGATGGCTCGAAGATGCGGACAGGGCTGGGAGCCGACATCATCTTGACGTCTCCGAAAGGGGACCAACTCAAGTACGCTCTCCAGATCCATTTCGCCGCCTCCAACAACGTCGCCGAGTACGAAGCACTGGCTCATGGCTTCTGGCTTGCCAAGGAGATCGGCATCCGGCGGCTCATATGCTTCGGCGATTCAGACTTAGTGGTGCAGCAGGTCTCTGGCGAATGGGGCGCCAGGGACGCCAACATGGTGAGCTACCACTTCCGCATTCAGCAGCTCAGCGGTCCTTTTGAGGGCTGTGAGTTTCACCATGTTCCTAGGGCGGAAAATGAGGCGGCCGATACACTGGCAAAGATCGGCTCCACGAGACAGGCCATGCCAACTGGCGTCTCCCTCGAGCAACTCCATAAGCCGTCTATCAAGCCATCTCCCGAGTCGGCATCGATCTTTGTACCGGCCGACTCTACGATGCAAGCGCCGTCGGCTCCGTCAGTTACGCCGGCTGCGGACCCCACGCCGGCTGCGCTGGCGGCACCGACTCCAAATGCGGCACCGACTGAATCCATGATGCAAGCGCCGTCGGCTCCACCAACTACGTCGGCTGCGGTGCCTATACCGGCTCCATTGGTCCCACCGACTCCAATGGCGGCGCTGGCTCCAACAACAACCCCGGCTCTGCCCGTGCTCGAATCCTCCCAGTGGGCGGACGTCATGGAGGTAGACGGCGAGCCGGCTGCAGTGAGAGCACCAGAGACACCATCAACTCGGGGCCTGCAGAAGCCCCCAACAGTCAAGACGAAGCGGAGGCGACCCTTATGTCGGCTCCATCATGGGCTCAAGCTATTCTGGCCTTCCTTCTTCACGGCGAACTTCCTCAGAATGAGGCGCAGGAGAGACAGATCCAGCGCAGATCCGCCGCCTACGCCATCATCAATCGCGAACTGGTACAACGCAGCGTGACCGGTGTGTTCCAACGCTGCGTCGAATCAAAAAAAGGGCAGGAGATCCTGAGAGACATCCACCAGGGGGAGTGTGGGCATCACGCCGCCTCCAGAACCCTGGTGGCTAAAGCAGTCCGTCATGGATTCTACTGGCCCACGGCCCTCGAGGAGGCCGTGGATCTAGTTGACAAGTGCGAAGGCTGTCAACGCTTCAGCGCGCAGAGCCACATGCCGCCTTCGGCCCTCAAAACCATTCCCCTGGCATGGCCATTCGTCGTCTGGGGACTAGACATGGTAGGGCCCTTTAAGACGGCTCGCGGAGGGATGACACATCTTTTGGTGGCCGTTGACAAATTCACCAAGTGGATCGAAGCCAGACCTATCAAAAAACTTGACGGACCCACGGCTGTCAGGTTCATCACAGACATCTCTGTCCGATACGGCGTTCCCCACAGCATCATCACCGACAATGGCACCAACTTCGCCAAGGGCGCCCTAGCGCTCTACTGTTCCAAGGTAGGCATCCGGCTCGACTTGGCTTCAGTGGCACACCCTCAGTCGAACGGCCAAGCAGAGAGGCCAACAGCCTGATTCTAGCTGGCATCAAGCCAAGGCTGGTGGCACCACTGATCAGGTTAGCCGACTGCTAGATTGAAGAACTGCCGGCTGTGCTATGGAGCCTCCGCACCACGCCCAACCGGTGGACCGGCTTCACTCCATTCTTTCTGGTATATGGGTCTGAGGCTATTATTCCCACAGATGTCGAGTTTGACTCGCCTCGGGTCACCCTATACACAGAAATGGAGGCGAAGGAGGCCAGAGAAGACGGTGTGGATCTCCCGGAAGAAGCAAGGGACTTGGCCTTGAGCCGGACGGCCATCTATCAACAGAAGCTGAGATACTACCACAGCAAAAAGATCAAGCCTCTCTCTTTCAGGAAGGGAGACTTGGTCCTCAGAAGAATCCAGCGCACTGTCGGCCAGCACAAGCTCTCATCCCCATGGGAGGGACCCTTCATCATCAGTAGGGCGCTGCACAACAACGCTTACTACCTGATCGACGCCCAAAAGCCAAGGAAGCGCAAGAGGGACGACACCGGCCAAGAAACGGAACGTCCATGGAACGCGGCGTTACTTCGCCCGTTCTATTGCTAAAAGGCAAAAGTCAAGCAAAGGAAACAACATGCACGTGTATCTTTCTCCCTCTTCAGGGAACAACAAATGCAATAAAAAGAGCATGCTTCATGTTTCTTTTTATTGAGATTTTTCACTCAGTGTACGCCCTCTGACTCGCTTCATTAAGCTCGGGGGCTACACCGCGTACACCTCTTGCTGGCTTAATCAAGCTCGGAGGCTACGCAGTGCATGCACCTTGCTGGCTTTAACAAGCTCGGGGGCTCGCTAGCCGCTCGGACGCCATCCCTATTGTAAATGAACACATAGTGTAACCGGCTGATCCCTGGTCACCTCGTACGAGTCTGCGGGCTGGCTCCGGCCGCCTGGCTTGCGAGGTGACGCCAGGTCTGGTCGGATACATGCAAAGTTTGGCTACAAAGGGTCGCCGGCTCGGGCTGGCTCAATCATATATACGATCTCATTCAAGTCGGCCTCTGATTGGCTTATGTCTTGTTCTTTAAGTCTTGATGGCTTCAAAAAAAAGGAGTCAACCAGGAGTCAAAAGACAAGGTCATAAGACAACACGCTTGGCATACGAATATAATGTTGAATATATACATTCACAAAAGCATTGGCCCACGGCCCACGTTCATTACATCCCTCCGGGGGTAGAACAAAACACAAAAGGACACGGACTACGGGGCTGCGGCCTCATCGGTCGCCCCAGCCGCTGCTCCTGATGTGGTAGCATCACCATCTCCGGCTGCTCCCGAGGCGGTTGCGCCGTCTTCCTCTCAAGGTCTCCCGGCTCCGTCCACACCGGAGTCGGCGTACGCTGCACCGTTGGAGGCGGCAGCAGATTCCGTAGCCCGGACCGCTTCGTCGGAGCTGTCGTCGGCGTCATAGGGTTGAAGGCCGTGCAGATCTTCAGCGATCACACCCCCATCTTCACCCCGCTCCAAAACAAAGTCGTCCCAGGATGCGTACTCGGCGACGGCGCTGGCCCTCACACGAAGCTCCTCCTCCATGCCTTGCAGCTCCACCTCCGAGCCGTCGCGCTGGGCGGCTAGCTTGCCCAAGTTCAGGTTTCGATACCATGGCTTAGCCAAGCGTAGGGCCATGTAAGCCCCAGCCCGCGCAGCAGAGGCACGCCAGACATCCAGGCGCTCTCCACACACTGCAAGCCAGCGGGCGAGCCAGCTCATGGACGCCGGCTCCACGCCTTCCGGCCACAAGGCCGCCACCATCGACGAGCCTGCAACCGGGAGTTGAGCCACAGACTCGCCCAGGGCGTGCAGGTGGCCCCGAAGGCCCACCCCGATCTCCTCTACACTCTAGCCGGAGGTAGTGTCTACCTCCTGCCCGGCCGCATGGCGCTCCTCATGGCACACCTCGATGGCGGTGTCGGCCGTGATCTGGGTCTCGGGGAAGAGACCTGGAGTGACGGCAGCCAGGACATAAGAGCACAACAAAAGGAGGAGACGGCCAAAAAGACCAAACACGAGATAAGGAAGAGAGACCCATGATGGAAGGCGCCGTCGGTCTCATGGGAGACCTCGAGGACCTCGCGCTCCCGCACCTTACTCGCATGAGTAAGGCGGGCAACTTCCTCCTGGAGAGTCGCCGCAGACTCCAAAGCCTTGGCCAGCTGCGTCTGCTTCTGGACAAGGGCCTCCTCCTTCTCCCTCAAGGCGGCGTCCTTGAGGTCCATCTCCTTGAGGTGAAGCGACGCGAGGTAGTCCACGTCGGCAGAGTAGGAGGCCTCCTTCTCCTGCAACGTGGCCTGCAGCCGCTCCAGCTCGACCCGGCCGGCTGCCTCGAGCTCCGTCTTCTCCGCCTGAAGAAGGTCCAGCTGCTCCTGGAGCCGGCCGTCGGCGTTACGCAGTGCGTTACATTCCGTGGCGGCCTCGCCCAGCCGGGCTTCAAGCTTGGCAATCCGGCTATCGACCCCCAGACGCTGGGTCCGTAGCTCCTTGTATGCCTGTACCTGAGCATCATAAAGCGCCTGCCAAAAGAGCGAAAAAGGAACATGATTAAGATTCGGCCTGGTTAAGACCTAACCAGCCCAATTCTCGGGGGCTACACCCAGTGGGTGCGTTAGCGCACCCCCACTAAAGAAAACTATGCAGGGAAAAGGGCCTCCAAGAGATTCGGACCGGTCGACAATCGACCCGCCCGATTCTCGGGGGCTACACCTAGTGGGTGCGCTGTCGCGCCCCCACTAACGCCAAGAGAAGAGAAAAAAGTACGAAAAACCAAAGAAGGCAACACCTACCTGGGTGCGGGCCTCCAGGCGCTCCATGTCGCTACATACCACACGGGACGACTGCTCCACCTTGGACCGGCTGTTGGAAAACATCGTCACCAGCTCTGGTACGCCGGAAAGCACGGTGCCGGCGGGCAGTCGCAGGTGGGCCAGGTTCGCCGCCCGCCATGTCCTCATGGGCCGGCTGCCAGCCGAGCCCTCGGCTCCTGGCGCAAAAGGGCCGTGCTGAGGAACGACGATGGCGCCGACTCCTGGTACCGGCTCGACAGCCGGCTCGGGCGCCATCCCGGCCGGCGCTACCTCCTCCGCAGGAGGTGGATGGGCCGCGTCCAGCACATCCATGGTCACCCCTGGGGCGTCAGGGGCCGTATCCGGCACAGCCAACTCCAGCTCCGGCGCGTCGGGCGCCGCCTCGGCCCTGGGAGAGTCAGGGATCGTCTCCAGGTCCACCGGCGCCGAGGCTTCCGGCTTTGATGGCTGGGCCCCCTCGGCCCTTGGGGCTGGCCTGGAGGCGGCCTCGCTAGCTGGCTCCTCCACACGAGCATGTGCGGAAGGGTCATGTCTAGCCTTCACACGCTTCTCCACCGGCCTCTCGACCCGGCTGGGGCGAGGCTGACCCACGGTGGCCTTCCCCGCAGCCGTGTCCCACCGGCGCTTGGACTCCGTCTCAAGCTCCCTTTGGGTAGCATCAGCTGCTGCCGAGCCAGCCCGCTCGGCTGCGGAGGCGGTGTCTTCATCCATATCCTCCGCCTCCCTGTCAAGCAAAACTCCTAAGGAACAAAGCTCATCACAAGATGGACAAAGGAAAAGAGGAGGAAATCTTACCCCGCTACCACACGGACCTGCCTCCGGCCAGCACCGCGACGTCTCTTGACGCCGCCTGCTCGCTGTTCGGCTGGAGGACCCGGCGCCGGCCGCTTAGAGGCCGGCCAGGAAGTTGTGACACCCTTGCCCTTCTTCCGCGCTGCCTCGTCAGCAGCGGTCGCTCCGCCCCTTTGACGCCGGCCACGCGTCAGTGGTGGGCTGGTGACCTCCTCCACCTCATTAGAGTCCTCCTCGAAGGCTGCACCAGAACATAATGAGGCTATCTCATCATCGTCAGTCTAGTCTGCAACGGTGGGCCGTGCGTACTCACCAGACGGCTCGGTCCCTTTCGACTCCAGGGGATCCTCCGAGTCGGCGGAGGAGTCTGAGCGGGATTCCATCACGCCCTCGTCCTCAATCTCCGAGGCGTCGGACACCTCCGCATCGGGAGCGCGCGGACAGAGGGACCCCTGCAGGGTCTCGAACAGCTACGGAAAAGAGTTCAACCAAAGGCTCAACAACGCAATTGGCTTCAAGACAAAACAACAGAGAAGAAAGAGGCTACCTACCATCGGAGGCGGATGAGCCCTATTGAACGGGGACATCGCCCACATCCTTTCCCTGCTCTCATCCATGCGGGTGATGGAGATCAGGTTCACCCTTTGGGCTACAGCGCCCGGGGTAAACCTCTTCGTGGATAGCCGGCATGGATCATGCCGGCCGCCCATCTCGCAAACCAGATGCGGCCGCCTCTGCAGGGGCAGAATCCGGTGGACCACCATGGTGGTGAGAAGGTCCCGGACGAGGAGGCCGCTCTTATCCAAAATGTCGAGGTGGGCACAGATAAGCGCTACCTCAGGATGCGGCTTGGGAGTCTTCGCATCCCAGTTTCGCCGCGTCGGTGGGGCGATGTCGAACGGGGGCATGTTGAGGGCGTCCTGGGCCGGGTCGGCGCTCTTCACGTAGAAGAAGCCCTTCTGCCAATGCTTGATGGATTCTTGCAGAGGCATCTGGGGGAAGCCAGACTTCGAGCGGTGATGCACCAACGCGGCCCCGCACGACGTCATTGGGCACGGCCCCGTGAGCTTCTCCACCTCGGATTTCTCCATGGCGATGGATTGCTGCTTGAAGAAGAACAGGCTGTGCCACAGATCGACGCGAGGCTCGATCTGATGGGGAACGTCGCATGGGAAACAAAAAAATTCCTACGCGCACGAAGAACTATCATGGTGATGTCCATCTACGAGAGGGGATGTTCGATCTACGTACCCTTGTAGACCACACAGCAGAAGCGTTAGTGAATGCGGTTGATGTAGTGGAACGTCCTCACGTCCCTCGATCCGCCCTGCGAACCGTCCCGCGATCAGTCCCACGATCTAGTGCCGAACGGACGGCACCTCCGCGTTCAGCACACGTACAGCTCGACGATGATCTCGGCCTTCTGGATCCAGCAAGAGAGACAGAGAGGTAGATGAGTTCTCTGGCAGCGTGACGGCGCTCCGGAGGTTGGTGGTGATCTTATCTCAGCAGGTCTCCGCCTGAGCTCCGCAGAAACGCGATCTAGAGGTGAAACCGTGGAGATATGTGGTCGGGCTGCCGTGGCAAAGTTGTCTCAAATCAGCCCTAAAACCTCCGTATATATAGGTGGGAGAGGGGGAGCCTTGCCTTGGGGCTCAAGGAGCCCCAAGGGGGTCGGCCGAGCCAAAGGGGGGAGTCCTCCCCTTCCAAACCGAATCCAACTAGGTTTGGAAGGAGGAGTCCTTCCCCTTTTTCCCACCTCCTCTTTTTTTTTCTCTTTGATTTTCTTCCTATGGCGCCTAGGGCCTTCTTGGGCTGTCCCACCAGCCCACCAAGGGCTGGTGCGCCACCCCAAGGCCTATGGGCTTCCCCGGGGTGGGTTGCCCCCCCCCCCCCCCCGGTGAACACCCGGAACCCATTCGTCATTCCCGGTACATTCCGAGTAATTCCGAAAACCTTCCGGTAATCAAACGAGGTCATCCTATATATCAATCTTCGTTTCCGGACCATTCCGGAAACCCTCGTGACGTCCGTGATCTCATCCGGGACTCCGAACAACATTCGGTAACCAACAATATAACTCAAATACGCATAAAACAACGTCGAACCTTAAGTGTGCAGACCCTGCGGGTTCGAGAACTATGCAGACATGACCCGAGTGACTCCTCGGTCAATATCCAATAGCGGGACCTAGATGCCCATATTGGATCCCACATATTCTACGAAGATCTTATCGTTCGAACCTCAGTGCCAAGGATTCATATAATCCCGTATGTCATTCCCTTTGTCCTTCGGTATGTTACTTGCCCGAGATTCGATCGTCAGTATCCGCATACCTATTTCAATCTCATTTACCCGCAAGTCTCTTTACTCGTTCCGTAATACAAGATCCCGCAACTTACACTAAGTAAAATTGCTTGCAAGGCTTGTGTGTGATGTTGTATTACCGAGTGGGCCCCGAGATACCTCTCCGTCACACGGAGTGACAAATCCCAGTCTCGATCCATACTAACTCAACTAACACCTTCGGAGATACCTGTAGAGCATGTTTATAGTCACCCAGTTACGTTGCGACGTTTGATACACACAAAGCATTCCTCTGGTGTCAGTGAGTTATATGATCTCATGGTCATAGGAACAAATACTTAACATGCAGAAAACAGTAGCAACAAACTGACACGATCAACATGCTACGTCTATTAGTTTGGGTCTAGTCCATCACATGATTCTCCTAATGATGTGATCCCGTTATCAAGTAACAACACTTGCCTATGGCCAGGAAACCTTGGCCATCTTTGACCAATGAGCTAGTCAACTAGAGGCTTACTAGGGACAATGTTTTGTCTATGTATCCACACAAGTATTGTGTTTCCAATCAATACAATTATAGCATGGATAATAAACGATTATCATGTACAAAGAAATATAATAATAACTAATTTATTATTGCCTCTAGGGCATATTTCCAACAGTCTCCCACTTGCACTAGAGTCAATAATCTAGTTCACATCACCATGTGATTCCAACGAATCCAACACCCATATAGTTATGGGGTCTGATCACGTCTTGCTCATGAGAGAGGTTTTAGGCAACGGTTCTGAAATTTTCAGATCCATGTGTTTTTACAAATCTTTATGTCATCTTATATATGTTGCTACTATGTGCTATTCGGAAATACTCCAAATATCTACTCTACTATACGAATCCGTTTCACTACTCATAGTTATTCGGATTAGTGTCAAAGCTTACATCGACGTAACCCTTTACGACGAACTCTTTAACCACCTCCATAATCGAGAAAAATTCCTTAGTCCATCAGTTACTAAGGATAAATTTTGACCGCTGCTAGTGATTCAATCATGGATCACTCTATGTACCTCTCAACAGACTTGCTGCAAGGCACACATCAGGTGCGATACTCAGCATGGCATACTTTAGAGTCTACGGCTAAGGCATAGAAGACGACCTTCGTCTATTCTCTTTATTCTGCCGTGGTCGGGTTTTGAGTCTTACTCAAATTCACACCTTACAACGCAACCAATAACTCCTTCTTTGCTGATCTATTTTGAACTCCTTCAAAACTTGTCAAGGCATGCATCTTGTTGAAACTTCCATTAAGCGCTTTTGATCTATCTCCATAGATCTTTGATGCTCAACGTTCAAGTAGCTCAATCCAGGTATTCCTTTGAAAACTCCTTTCAAACAACCTTGTATGCTTTACAGAAATTCTACATTACTTCTGATCCACAATATGTCAACCACATATACTTATCAGAAATTCTATAGTGCTCCCACTCACTTCTTTGGAAATACAAGTTTCTCATAAACTTTGTACAAACCCAAAATCTTTGATCATCTCATCAAAGTGTATATTCCAACTCTGAGATGCTTGCACCAGTCCATTGAAGGATTGTTGGAGCTTGCATACTTGCTAGTATCTTTAGGATCGACAAAACCTCCTGGTTGTATCACATACAATGTTTTCTCAAGGAAACCGTCGAGGAAACAATGTTTTGACATCCTATGTGCAATATTTCATAAATAATGCAGCAACTACTAACATAATTCTAACAAACTTTCAGCATCGCTACGAGTGAGAAAGTCTCATCATAGTCAACTGTTTGATCTTGTCGGAAACATCTTTGCGACAAGTCGAGCTTTTCTTAATAGTGACTTATCACTATCATCGTCTGTCTTCCTTTTAAAGATCCATCTTTACTCAATAGTCCTATGACCATCAAGTAGTTCTTCCAAAGTCTACACTTTGTTTTCATACATGGATCCTCTCTCGGATTTCATGGCTTCCAGCCATTTGTCGGAATCTGGGCCCACCATTGCTTTCTCCATAACTCGTAGGTTCACTGTTGCTCAACAACATGACCTCCAAGACAGGGTTACCGTACCACTCTGTAGTAGTACGCGACCTTGTCAACCTACGAGGCTTGTAGTAACTTGATCTGATGCTCGATGATCACCATCATCAGCTTTCACTTCAATTGGTGTAGGCGCCACAGGAACAACTTCCTGCGCCCTGCTACACACTGGTCGAAGTGATGGTTCAATAACCTCATCAAGTTCTACCACCCTCCCACCCAATTCTTTCGAGAGAAACCTTTCCTCGAGAAAGGATCCGTTTCTAGAAACAAACACTTTGCTTTCGGATCTGAGATAGGAGATGTACCCAACTGTTTTGGATATCCTATGAAGATGCATTTATCCGCTTTGGGTTCGAGCTTATCAGACTGAAACTTTTTCACATAAGTGTCGAAACCCCAAACTTTCAAGAAACGACAGTTTAGATTTCTCTAAACCTCAGTCTATACTGTGTCATCTCAACGGAAATACGTGGTGCCCTATTTAAAGTGAATGCGGTTGTCTCTAATGCTTAACCCATAAACGATAGTGGTAATTCGATAAGAGACATCATAGCATGCACCATACCAAATAGTGTGTGGCTATGACGTTCAGAGACATCACCACACTATGATGTTCTAGGTGGCATGAACTGCGAAACAATTTTCACATTGTCTTAACTGCGTACCAAAACTCGTAACTCAGATATTTTATTTCTATGATCATATCGTAGACAGTTTATCCTCTTGTTACGACGAACTTCACTCTGAAACAGAATTGAACTTTTCAATATTTCAGACTTGTGATTCATTAAGTAAATACTCTTGTATCTACTCAAATCGTCATTGAAGTAAGAACATAATGATATCCACTGCGTGCCTCAGCACCCATTGGACTGCATACATCAAAATGTATCACTTCCAACAAGTTACTATCTTGTTTCATCTCAATGAAAACAAGGCTTTGCTCATGTGGTATGATTTGCATGTCACTAGTGATTCAAAATCAAGTGAGTATAAAGATCCATCAGCATGGAGCCTCTTCATGCAATTTATACCAACATGACTCAAGCGGCAGTGCCACAGGTAAGTGGTACTATCATCATTACCTCGTATCTTTTGGCACCAATATCATGAACATGTGTAACACTACAATCGAGATTCAATAAACCATTGAAGGTGATTATTCAAGAAAATAGAGTAACCATTATTCTCTTTAAATGAATAATCGTAATGCAATAAACATGATGCAATCATCTTCATGCTTAACGCAAGCACCAAATAACAATTATTTAGGTTTAACACCAATCCCGATGGTAGAGGGAGCCTGCGACGTTTGATCATATCAACCTTGGAAACACTTCCAACACGTATCGTCACCTCGCCTTTAGCTAGTCTCCGTTTATGTCGTAGCTTTCATTTCGTGTAACTAATCACTTAACAATCGAACCGGTATCCAATACCCTCATGCTACTAGGAGTACTAGTAAAGTACACATCAACATCATGTATATCAAATACACTTCTTTCGACTTTTGCCAGCCTTCTTATCTACCAAGTATCTAGAGTTGCTCCGCCTCAGTGACTGTTCCCCTCATTACAGAAGCACTTAGTCTCGGGTTTGGGTTTAATCTTGGGTCTCTTCATTAGTGCAGCAACTGTTTTGCCGTTTCACGAAGTATCCCTTCTAGCCCTTGCCTTATTTGAAACTTAGTGGTTTTACAAACCATCAACTATTGATGCTCCTTCTTGATTTCTACTTTCGCAGTGTCAAACATCGCGAATCGCTCAAGGATCATTGTATCTATCCTTGATATGTTATAGTTTATCACGAAGCTCTCACAGCTTGGTGGCAGTGACTTTGGAGAACCATCACTATCTCATCTGGAAGATTAACTCCCACTTGATTCAAGCGATTGTCGTACTCAGACAATCTGAGCACACGCTCAACGATTGAGCTTTTCTCCTTTACTTTGTGGACAAAGAATCTTGTCGGAGGTCTCGTACCTCTCAACAAGGGCACGAGCATGAAATCACAATTTCATCTCTTTAGAACATCACTTATGTTCCGTGACGTTTCAAAACGTCTTCGGTGCCTTGCTTCTAAGCCATTAAGTATTTTACACTGAACTATCGTGTAGTCATCAGAAACGTGTATGTCGGATGTTCACAGCATCCACAGACGAAGCTCGAGGTGCAGCACACCGAGTGGTGCATTAAGGACATAAGCCTTCTGCGCAGCAACGAGGACAATCCTCTTCAAAGTTTGCTACTATCAACTTTCAACTAAATTTTCTCTAGGAACATATAAAAACAGTAGAGCTATAGCGCAAGCTACATCGTAATTCGCAAAGACCATTAGACTATGTTCATGACAATTAGTTCAATTAATCATATTACTTAAGAACTCCCACTCAAAAAGTACATCTCTCTAGTCATTTGAGTGGTACATGATCCAAATCCACTATCTCAAGTCCGATCATCACGTGAGTCGAGAATAGTTTCAGTGGTAAGCATCTCTATGCTAATCATATCAACTATACGGTTCATGCTCGACCTTTCGGTCTCATGTGTTCCGAGGCCATGTCTGCACATGCTAGGCTCGTCAAGCTTAACCCGAGTGTTCTGCGTGTGCAACTGTTTTGCACCCGTTGTATGTGAACGTTGAGTCTATCACACCCGATCATCACGTGGTGTCTCGAAACGAAAAACTGTCGCAACGGTGCACAGTCGGGGAAAACACAATTTCGTCTTGAAATTTTAGTGAGAGATCACCTCATAATGCTACCGTCGTTCTAAGCAAGCTAACGTGCAAAAAGGATTAACATCACATGCAATTCATAAGTGACATGATATGGCCATCATCATGCGCTTCTTGATCTCCATCACCAAAGCACCGGCACGATCTTCTGGTCACCGGCGTCACACCATGATCTCCATCATCATGATCTCCATCAATGTGTCGCCATCGGGGTTGTCGTGCTACTCATGCTATTACTACTAAAGCTACGTCCTAGCAATATAGTAAACACATCTGCAAGCACAAACGTTAGTTTAAAGACAACCATATGGCTCCTGCCGGTTGCCGTACCATCGACGTGCAAGTCGATATTAACTATTACAACATGATCATCTCATACATCCAATATATCACATCACATCGTTGGCCATATCACATCACAAGCATACCCTGCAAAAACAAGTTAGACGTCCTCTAATTTTGTTGTTGCATGTTTTACGTGGTGACCATGGCTATCTAGTAGGATCGCATCTTACTTACGTAAACACCACAACGGATATATATGAATTGCTATTTAACCTCATCCAAGGACCTCCTCGGTCAATTCCGATTCACCTAAAGTTGGAGAAACTGACACCCGCCAGTCATCTTTGAGCAACGGAGTTACTCGTAGCGATGAAACCAGTCTACTCGAGAAGACTAAGGAGGGCAGCAAAACGCACATCACCGCCCACAAAAACTTTTGTGTTCTACTCGAGAAGACATCTACGCATGAACCTAGCTCTGATACCACTGATGGGGAACGTCGCATGGGAAACAAATAATTTCCTACGCGCACGAAGACCTATCATGGTGATGTCCATCTACGAGACGGGATGTTCGATCTACGTACCCTTGTAGACCGCACAGCAGAAGCGTTAGTGAACGCGGTTGATGTAGTGGAACGTGCTCACGTCCCTCGATCCGCCCCGCGAACCGTCCCGCGATCAGTCCCACGATCTAGTGCCGAATGGACGGCACCTCCGCGTTTAGCACACGTACAGCTCGACGATGATCTCGGCCTTCTTGATCCAGCAAAAGAGACAGAGAGGTAGATGAGTTCTCCGGCAGCGTGACGATGCTCCGGAGGTTGGTGGTGATCTTATCTCAGTAGGGCTCCGCCCGAGCTCCGCAGAAACGCGATCTAGAGGTGAAATCGTGGAGATATGTGGTCGGTCTGCCGTGGCAAAGTTGTCTCAAATCAGCCCTAAAACCTCCGTATATATAGGTGGGAGAGGGGGAGCCTTGCCTTGGGGCTCAAGGAGCCCCAAGGGGGTCGGCCGAGCCAAAGGGGGGAGTCCTCCCATTCCAAACCAAATCCAACTAGGTTTGGAAGGAGGAGTCCTTCCCCTTTTTCCCACCTCCTCTTTTTTTTTCTCTTTGATTTTCTTCCTGTGGCACATAGGGCCTTCTTGGGCTGTCCCACCAGCCCACCAAGGGCTGGTGCGCCACCCCCAAGGCCTATGGGCTTCCCCGGTGTGGGTTGCCCCCCCCCCTCGGTGAACACCCGGAACCCATTCGTCATTCCCGGTACATTCCCGGTAATTCCGAAAACCTTCCGGTAATCAAATGAGGTCATCCTATATATCAATCTTTGTTTCCAGACCATTCCGGAAACACTCGTGACGTCCTTGATCTCATCCGGGACTCCGAACAACATTCGGTAACCAACCATATAACTCAAATACGCATAAAACAACGTCGAACCTTAAGTGTGCAGACCCTGCGGGTTCGAGAACTATGCAGACATGACCCGAGTAGCGGGACCTGGATGCCCATATTGGATCCCTCATATTCTACGAAGATCTTATTGTTTGAACCTCAGTGCCAAGGATTCATATAATCCCGTATGTCATTCCCTTTGTCCTTCGGTATGTTACTTGCCCGAGATTCGATCGTCAGTATCCGCATACCTATTTCAATCTCGTTTACCGGCAAGTCCCTTTACTCGTTCCGTAATACAAGATCCCGCAACTTACACTAAGTCACATTGCTTGCAAGGCTTGTGTGTGATGTTGTATTACCGAGTGGGCCCCGAGATACCTCTCCGTCACACGGAGTGACAAATCCCAGTCTCGATCCATACTAACTCAACTAACACCTTCAGAGATACCTGTAGAGCATCTTTATAGTCACCCAGTTACGTTGCGACGTTTGATACACAAAAAGCATTCCTCCGGTGTCAGTGAGTTATATGATCTCATGGTCATAGGAACAAATACTTGACATGCAGAAAACAGTAGCAACAAAATGACACGATCAACATGCTACGTCTATTATTTTGGGTCTAATCCATCACATGATTCTCCTAATGATGTGATCCCGTTATCAAGTAACAACACTTGCCTATGGCCAGGAAACCTTGGCCATCTTTGATCAACGAGCTAGTCAACTAGAGGCTTACTAGGGACAGTGTTTTGTCTATGTATCCACACAAGTATTGTGTTTCCAATCAATACAATTATAGCATGCATAATAAACGATTATCATGAACAAAGAAATATAATAATAACTAATTTATTATTGCCTCTAGGGCATATTTCCAACACGATCCCCACGAAGCCCTCGCACAGGACCATGAAGGCGGCCAGCTACAGTATGGCATTCGGCGCCAGATGATGCGGCTGCACGCCAAAGAAATGGAGCCATTCGGCGAAGAAAGAGCTAGCCGGGATCCCGAAGCCCCGGTAGAAGTGCATCGACGAAGACCACGACCTCTCCCGCGGCGGGTGCGGGAGCGGTCTCAGCACTGGGGAGGCGCACCAATACTTGGGAAGCCGGGGGCAGCAGTCGATGGTGACGAAGCGCCTCGATGTGCCCCTCGTCGACGTCGCTACCCGACCAGGCTCCCTGCGAGGACGCCTTCTGCGCCGATGGCTTCTTCGACGAAGAACCGCCGGCCATGGCTGCGGGAGACGAGAGCTCGAAGTAGTCGGTGATGTCCGACGACGAAGATGAAGAAGACGAAGGGCGCGAGTTCTTCTTCTCAGAGCGCAGGGAGGAAGAGAGCGCGGATGCAGGGCGAGAAGAGGGGGCGAATGGCTTCCTCGGAACCCTCGCGTCCCATTTAAACCCCCGCGAAGCATCGTGGGGAGGGGATCCGGTGCGCACCGGGCCCCATTAACCCCATGTATTACGGGCGGTAACACTTCTCTAAGCCCAACCGCCGCGGAGTAAATCCGCAGAGGATCTCCCGCGCGGAGGCCGAGGGGGCGTCGTGGCGGGACCCAGGGCCTAGGCCCGGTCCCGTCCGCAGTAATCGCCATCATTACGCCAGGCAGGGCCTGGCACGTGGCGTTCTCCGAGCAAGTTACGACTAGACCGAGGCGTCGCTTCGAAGCCACCCGGTTTCGAAGCCGACGTCCGTCGTCGCGAATAGCGGCCAAAATATCAAGACAAGTCAACAAGCCGGTGAGGCCGCCCGCCCGCAGGCAGCAGACCTCACCAGCTTCGGGGACTACTGTCGGGGGGATAACCCCGGGGTAGGCTCATCAAGCCTATTCCTTCATTTCCGGCCCAATGGACATGAACGTATGCAGATTCCCAAGGCCCAAGTCTTCTGCCCGGCTAGGCATCACCTACCGGCTAGAGGACGAGGCGACCATCTTTCTAGCCAGCCAAGCAATCCTTGCCGGCTAGAGTCAAGGCGGCCTCCTCTTCTGAGCCGGCCAGGTCCCGCCAGCCGGACTGGGGAGGAGGCGGCCGCACTTAAGCCGGCTAACCAAGCAGGCTAGCCGGCCGAGGATCACATGTCACATCAGATCGTAGGTCGGGATAAGACCTCATGATTAAAGGTAGCCACGCGTCAGCAAAGGTATTGGATCGGGGCGCCCGGCAGGTACGAGCGTCGGCGGCCATGCCGCTGACCTACCCTGGCTCTGATCCATCACCTAGCATAGTGTCGGACCGTCACACTCCCACTCCATTACTGCACTCGGCGTGGGGAACAGTGGAGGCGGTCGTACTACCTGCCCATGAAGAATCTCGCCGGGCGACGCTTGACGTACAATGCATGCTCGGCGTCAACCTTACACGAGAGCCTCATTGGCCAGCCGACGGGTCCCACAGGCAATCGAGCCCATGCAGCCGGCGGGCCCCCCAGCGACAAGACAAGACTCTTGTGGGCCCCTGGCCAACCGGCGAGGCTGCCAGCCGGGTCCCACACTTGTACCCTTTATCCATATTGTAGGCCGGCGGGTTCGTCTATAAAACCCCCCCGGTCACCCTCCATGCAGGGGGCCGATCATTCACCAGTCATTCAACACAACACATTCACAAACCACAGAGAGAGAGGCAGAGACGAGCCGGCTACTCCCCTCTTCCTCCTCCCAACACAGCTCTAGGAGCGACATTGTACTCTATTCATACACATCAAACACTCCAACAGGATTAGGGGTATTATCTCTACGGAGAGCCCTGAACCTGGGTACATCGTGCGTCCCATGCGTGTACCAACCTCGTTCCCAGCATCCACCTTTGTCCCTTCGGTTCTCACCGACTTTAGCCTACCTATGGCATATGTTGTGAGTATTCACCGATAGAGACTGTTGGAAATATGCCCTAGAGGTAATAATAAAATAGTTATTATTATATTTCCTTGTTCAATATAATCGTTTATTATCCATGCTAGAATTGTATTGATTGGAAACTCAGATACATGTGTGGATACATAGACAACACACTGTCCCTAGTAAGCCTCTAATGGATTAGCTCGTTGATCAAAGATGGTCAAGGTTTCCTGACGATAGACAAGAGTTGTCACTTGATAACATGATCACATCACTAGGAGAATGATGTGATGGACAAGACCCAGACTATGAACGAGCATGTGATCATGTCAGTCTATTGCTATTGTTTTGTACATGTCAAGTATATGTTCTTATGACCATGAGATCATGTAACTCACTAACACTGGAAGAATTATGTGTGTGTATCAAACATCGCAACGTAACTGGGTGACTATAAAGGTACTCTATACGTATCTCCGAAGGTGTGTGTTGAGTTAGCATGGATCAAGACTGGAATTTGTCACTCTGTGTGACGGAGAGGTATCTCGGGGCCCACTCGGTAATACAATATCACAACAAGCCTTGCAAGCAATGTGACCAAAGAGTTATTCACGGGATTTTGTATTACGGAATGAGTAAAGAGACTTGCTAGTAACAAGATTGAACAAGGTATAGAGATACCGACGATCGAATCTCGAGCAAGTAACACACCGAAGGACAAAGTGAATAATATACGGGATTAACTGAATCCTTGACATAAAGGTTCAACCGATAAAGATCTTCGTAGAATATGTAGGAGCCAATATGGACATCCAGGTCCCACTATTGGTTATTGACTGGACATTGTCTTGGTCATGTCTACATAGTTCTCAAACCCGCAGGGTCTACACACTTAAGGTTCGGTGACGTTTCAATACAGAAGAATTATGTATGTTGGTAACTGAATGTTTTTAGGAGTCCCGGGCGAGGTCCTGGACATCACGAGGAGTTCCGAAATGGTCCGGAGATGAAGATTGATATATAGGAAAGATCTATTCAGGTACCACAAAGTTTTCAGGCATTACCGTTAAAGTACGGGGAGTGACGAATGGGTTCTGGGGGTTCACCGGGAGGGGCCATGTTGGAAATATGCCCTAGAGGCAATAATAAAATGGTTATTATTATATTTCCTGGTTCATGATAATTGTATATTATTCATGCTACAATTGTATTAACCAGAAACCGTAATACATGTGTGAATATATAGATCACAATGTGTCCCTAGTGAGCCTCTAGTTGGCTAGCTCGTTGATCAGTAGATGACCATCGTTTCTTGATCATGGTCATTGGATGTCATTGATAACGGGATCACATCATTGAGGAATGATGTGATGGACAAGACCCAATCCTAAGCATAGCACTAGATCGTGTTGTTCGTCTACTAAAGCTTTTCTAATGTCAAGTATCATTTCCTTAGACCATGAGATTGTGCAACTCCCAAATACTGTAGGAATGCTTTAGTAACGCTTCCGCTTAGCGATCTACAAAGGTATGAAGATGCTCTACAACCTCTCTCGTTGCTGGTTTCTCCATAGATAGATCCTTGCATGGCGTGGGATTTTTTTTAAAATTACTACGATCCACAACAGTGGCATCCGAGCCAAGGTTCTATGCGTAGATTCTATGCACGAGTACAACACAAAAGTTGTGGGCATTGGTTTGTCAATTTTCTTGATGTTACTAGTCTTATCTTTATTCGGCGGCATCGTGGGATGAAGCGGCCTGGACCGACTTTACATGTACGCTTACGTGAGACTGGTTCCACCGACTGACATGCACTAGTTGCATAAGGTGGCTAGCGGGTGTTTGTCTCTCCCACTTTACTCGGATCGGATTCGATGAAGAGGGTCCTTGTGAAGGGTAAATAGCATTTGCATATCAACGTTGTGGATGTCATGTAGGTAAGAAGTGTTCTTGCTAGAAACCCTAACCAGCCACGTAAAACTTGAACCAACAATTAGAGGACGTCTAACTTGTTTTTGCAGGGTATGCTATGTGATGTGATATGGCCAAAAGGATGTGATGTTACATATGTGATGTATGAGATTGATCATGTTCTTGTAATAGGATTCACGACTTGCATGTCGATGAGTATGACAACCGGCAGAAGCCATAGGAGTTGTCTTAATTTATTGTATGAGATGCAACACCATGTTGATTACTTTACTTTATCGCTAACGGTTAGCTATAGTAGTAGAAGTAATAGTTGGAGTGACGACTTCGCGACGACACAATGATGGAGATCATGGTGTCATGCCGGTGACGATGATGATCATGGTAGCCCAAAGATGGTGATCAAAGGAGCAAGATGATATTGGCCATATCATGTCACTATATGATTGCATGTCATGTTTTAAATCTTATTGCTTAGAACGATGGTAGCAAAGATAAGATGATCCATCATTAAAATTTCGATATGTGTATTCCCCTAAGTGCGCACCATTGCGAAGGTTCGTTGTTTTGAAGCACCATGTGTTGATCGGGTGTGATAGATTCTAATGTTCGCATACAACGGATGTAAGCCAGTTTACACACGCAAAACACTTAGGTTGACTCGACGAGCCTAGCATATACAGACATGGCCTCGAATACGGGAGACCGAAAGGTCGAACATCAGTCGTATAGTTGATACGATCACCATAGAGATGCTCACCATTGATGACTAGTCCGTCTCACGTGATGATCGGACACGGGCTAGTCGACGTGGATCATGTAACACTTGGATGACTAGAGGGATGTCGATCCGAGTGGGAGTTCATTAGTAATTTGATTAGATGAACTTAATTATCATGAACTTAGTCTAAAAGTGTCTTTACAAATATTGTAGATCGAATGGCCAACGCAAATGTCCCATTCAACTTCAACGTGTTCCTAGAGAAAACCAAGCTGAAAGACGATGGGAGCAACTATGCGGACTGGGCTTGTAACTTAAAGCTCATCCTCATGGCTTGCAAGAAGGCATATGTCCTTGATGCACCGCTAGGTGATCATCCCGTTCACGCGGCAGACCAGGATGCTAGGAACGTCTGGCAGTCGTTGAGTGATGACTACTCTCTCGTTCAGTGCGGCATGCTTTACAGTTTAGAACCGAGGCTCCAAAGGCGTTTTGAGCAACACGGAGAATATGAGATGTTCGAGGAGCTGAAACTTGTTTTTCAAGCTCATGTCCGGGTCGAGAGATATGAAGTCTCCGACAAGTTCTTTAGCTGTAAGATGGAGGAGAATAGCTGTGTAAGTGAGCACATACTCAGAATGTCTGGGTTGCACAATTGCTTGACTCAACTGAGAGTTGAACTTCCGGATGATGCGGTCATTGACAGAATCCTCCAGTCGCTTCCACCTAGCTATAAAGGCTTTGTGATGAATTACAACATGCAAGGGATGGAAAAGACTACTCCTGACTTGTATTCAATGCTGAAATTTGCGGAGGTAGAAAACAAGAAAGAGCATAAAGTGTTGATGGTCAATAAGACCACCAGTTTCAAGAAGGGCAAGGGTAAGAAAAGGTTCAAGAAAGACGGCAAAGCAGTTGCCGCGCCCGGTAAGCCAGTTGCCGGGAAGAAGCCAAAGAAAGGACCTAAGCGTGAGACTGAGTGCTATTACTGCAAGGGAACGGGTCACTGGAAGTGGAATTACCCCAAGTACTTAGCGAATAAGAAGGTTGTAACGACCAAGATGCGGTCCTTTCCGATCTGGGGGTCGAGGCCCCCGAATAGGAAAGAAGCGCATCTAAGCGTTTCGCAAGCAAGTAACATAGCACAAAAAATAATAAAAGTAGACAATTCGGGATTCAGCTGTCTTCTTATTAATACTCAGAGTACATCACAGATACAATCAAGGTAGTTCCGCTACGGACTAAAAAACAAGAAAATGCTAGGCTACCCTGCCTACAGGCCCGCGGTCACGACCACGCCTCAGTCCTCTGGATAGTTCACGTAGAGGCGGTCTGTCTCCTCGTCGTACTGCCACGCCAGCTCGGTGTCGTCGGGATCATCTATCTCTGGGGTACCTGTACCTGCTGGGAGTTTCGGAGGAATCCGTGAGCCACGGGGACTTAGCAATCTAAGACCTTGGTGCCAGAACTAGTCATGTTATTAGGTAGGGTAAGGGTGAAGTGTATAATGCTGCAGCATCCCAAGCTTGATTAAGTGACTAACTTACGCGAAGTAATTGTGAAGGTGGTCTACACTAACGGCCGGGATTACTTGATCACTAGGTGATCCTGAACACCTACCTACGGCATTCATAACCCCACCGTGTTCCCGATCGAAGAGAGATCTTCGAAGGGACAATCACGGTTACGCACACAGTTGGCAATTTTATTAGCTTATGTTTAAGTTCTCTAATACCGGATCTTAACAAAATATTCCAAGTTGCCACATAACCGCGGGCACGGCTTTCCGAAAGATTAAACCCTGCAGGGGTGCTCCAACTAGTCCATCACAAACGAACACAGGCCGCAAAGGCATCCTCTATCACGAATCTCGTGATCTCGTCGGATTCCTTAGAGGAAAACCTCAACTCTGGGGGAAACCAAAGTTTCACTAGGATTCCTATACGCACGATATACCGCTAAGGTAAGACAAGGCTAGAGGACCTCCAGACGTGTCGACGACCCTAATAAGAGCTGTGTATCTCAGTCTGAGGACACGACGGATGGAAAAGCCTACAGGAGCCAAACCTCAAGTTTCCCTATGGTGGTTTCCGCAGTCTGTCCAAGTTGGACCAACACTCATGCGGAGCACTGGCCCGGGTTGTTGATTAAAATCCTCGGGGTAGCTATTCCCTATGCAGTTTATTATTAGGTGATTAGAAAATTAACACCAATGTTGAGTCCTGCCGGACAAGCCTTAGCACTACGCGATTTATCGAGGGGGTCCCCATAACAACCCCGAACGTGTTAGGAGCGATCATTATGGAATCAAACACCGGTAACCGGTAACTAAGGCGGCAAGAACGGAACAAAGCATCCGGCAAAAGGCTAGGACTCCCATCATTTACCAAGTATATAGGTGCATTAATTAAATAACAGAATTTAAGATAACGATATCAAGGCTCATGTTATCACATGAGTCAAAGCACCTGCATCTAGCAACGCTAACATTAGTAGCTGAGCAAGCCTACTTAGCCATACAAGTTTGCTAGGAAGGAGAACGGTGTTTGGGCTCATGGCATATGAAGAGGCAATATAATTTCAGTGGTAGGCAGCGAGCAATATGACATGGAAACGAAAACTAGCATAACAAGTCTAGAGATGGAATCAAGGTCATATCATCTTGCCTGTGATATCCTCAGCTTGGAATGGTTCTGGATCGTCCTGCACGTACTCTCCTGACTCCATGTATTCGTTCTCCGATCCCGGTGCTACCCAACATGAGAATAACATCCAATGAACAGAAGCACCACAAGATGAAACAATCACATGATGCATGAGATGAAAAATGGGCATGCATCACTAATTCTATCACTAGCACAAGCAAATTAAACTACTGCAAGTGTCTGGACAGAACTGTACACTAAGTTATTTTGACATGCGTGAGGATGGCATGAATAGATGCGGCTCGTGAAAACGATGCAAAACCATATAAAGAACATCGCGAACGGAGCTACGGAACAACGGGAATCAACAAAACAAGATATGAAGCTCTACGTGGAAGATCCAACACCACACTCACAATTGGCACAAATCTGGTATTCCCAGGTTGCCAAGACATAATACAAGCCATCATGGATAGAATGGATCAAGGAAGAACACCACAACATCCTCCAAGCACAAACAATGATCAAAATGACAAAACTACATAATCTGCCATAATCTGCATCTTAGCTCTTTGGGAGCTACATGCAACATAGCTACAGGACTCCAAACATGACAAATAATATATGTGGCTGTTGCCAACCAAGAACACTACAAGCACCAGCAATAATCACAGCAAAAGGAATTAAGCTCTAGAAGATACAAGGCCACAAACTTTCCCAAAACCATTAGATCTCAGGGACTTGGTGAAAATTCCTGCACCTGAGTTTCTGTCTTTGTTCTGAAGCTTTTTGGCAGCAATCAAAACACAACCTACTGGACTCCAAATGATATGAAATTTGACAGGGAGCTTCACAAACATATCAGGTCCAAAATCCTAGCACTGTACTAAGGCTAGTTCGCAATATAATGACCAACACATCCTCATCTATAAGAGAAGAAAATGTTTCTAGAATCACAGACTTAGTGAAATTTCACGTTTCACTAAGCTGGACTTTTTTCAGCCACATGCCCACTTTGTCTAGGCATAGTTTGCACACACATAGCACCAAGTGGTAAATGACACCACTATGGTGTAGAGCAAAACCCCTACTACTATCACGCAAAAACTCATGCCCTTGGGCTCCACCTATACCATGGAATCAAGGAACAAACTTGCAACAAATCTGAATATGTCAACTCCATAAAGTATCCTAATGGCAATACAAACTTCACCACTGGATTCCTTGGGAGATTCTACCCCAAAATCATCTATAAGATGTGGACACTTACTTGGAACAAGTGACCACAAATCTAAGGGAGAGAAAACTACTCCAAATCATGCCTAGGGAATGGGCATCATTTCATGTAGTTCCTACTAAGACAACAACTACAAAGGTGGAGCTCATGTGCACAATGAAAAAGTGACATGGGGGTTTGAACCCCATCTTTGTGTCATGCACATCAATAACACAAATACTTCTCACAAGTCACCCCCACACACAACATGCTCTCTCTCATATTAAACATGAGGAGGTGCACAACTTGCAAAGGTGGGAAGGTCCACACACACACATATGTCAAGCACAACATATAGCTAGTCCTACACATGCTAGTTAGAACATACACTAACTACACTCACATCATGATTCCAACACCTACACACCCAAGCTTGCTCATGTGCACATCAAGGCACATCATGCCTTGGCATGTGTGAGACACACACACACATCAATCACACTAGCACCACATGGTGCAAGAGCCCAACACCAAGCACAAGATAAACACACTCACATACATAACTATTCTAGTTCAAACCACAAGCTAATACACACACATCATGGTGTAGCTCATACCTACACTCATGCTCACATGGGTGTGTATGCATAAGTGTGTGGGGAGACACACACACATGCACAAAACTACTAACACACAAAGCTTAAACTCAAGGGCTTGTGCAATTGCACAATCATGTGTGTAGGGTCACACACACACTTGCACACACACTCACCCTCAAGCACTCACTCACACACACATAAATCTACACATGTACCCTAACACACATGAACACTACATACATGCTCTCTCTCACTCCTCCATCAAACAATAGGGAAAAAATATATGAGGGCACCTGTAACCCATTGATCTAGGCACAAGTGTAGCAAACAAAGCAAGGGAAAACAAAAATTAGAAAGAAGGAAAAGAAAAATGGGGTCTCTCTGGGATTCGAACCGAGAGCCCCTGGTGCAACACACCACACACAAGCACTTCGCTACTGCTACTGCCTTTGACAAAGAGATGGAATGAGCAGGGTAAGGCTTCCCTGTAGATCACTGTGCCGAAAACAAACAACCAAAAAGAAGGTGCCGAGGGGGGACTCGAACCCACGCCCTTCTCATCAGGCACACGCACCACTACCACTACGCTACGGCTCGACGACTGACATATGCGCGTGAAGAAAAACAGAAAACGAGCCTCCCTCCTGCCTATCTGCTACTCTGAACTTTCCTGCTCGCCGGAGACAGAGAGGGCAACGCGGTGCAGACTGCCCATGCCCAACGTCGACGAGGGGAACACCCTGGCCGTGGCACTGCTAGCACGAGGGGGAGGAAGCCCCTGCTACACCTACACATAGCCACGGGGACTCATCAAACCCGCGACTACCTCGCCACGAACAGAGGGAGGACCCCCTATAACTACCCCACACAGCCTGCCGGTGCAACTCCGGCAGGTCTCGAGCAGGAGGCCCGGTGCGCCTAACGAAGAGGAAACGAGGAGGAGGGCACGATCTTGCTCACCTAGCGTTGGGAGGAGAGGCCCTCGTCATGGTGGCGGAGCTGTCGTCGACGAGGTGCAGCAGGATGGCCGCCGTAGAGGAGGAAGAGGAGGACGATGAGGCCAACGAAGTAGCCGCTCCCGCTAGGTCTTGACGGGAATGGGTTCACCTGGGCCACCGCACCCTCTCGAACCGGTTGGGGCAGAAGGAGGGGCGCCGATCCGCCGGCGTCGAGCTCACCTGGAGCCGACCATGGCGTAGCTCTGCTTGGGATCCTTCCCGACGGCGCCAGAGAAGAGAGGAGGGGAAAACGGCGCCCTAGGGTTACGGGGAGGAGGGCCGGCCGCTTAAGTAACCCCGGGAGGCGCACTTGGAGCCACCAGATCGAGGGGAAAGGAGGATCAGTGGTGGAGCGTCGGTCGTACAAAGTGACGTCGCCAGGAGGAAGACGAGGGACGGCGTGTGGGCTCCTGGCGCGAAGAGGCTTGGGCCAGGGAGGAATTGGGCTCTTGCTGCCAGTAAGAGAGGGAGAGAAAACCTGAGGCCCTCTCTAATAAAAATACATCATCACATGCAACTAAATTCCTAGGAAAAACTAAGGGCATAAAAATAGAAATGAAATATCCCTGGGCATAAGGGAATTATGCCCCAAATAAATAAAATACCAAAATGGCTAATTGGGCAACTAAAAATAATTGCCAAACAGATTTAAATAAATCTGAAATAAAGAAAAACCTCAAGCAAAAGAGGTTCTAAAAACCCCTCCCCTACATGCCCACACTCCAAATAAAATGGACTAAATGTGTAACATTTTTAAAACAGCCTAGGAGCAAATAGGTTTTGAACTTGAGAATTAAAGAGAGAAAGGTTGGAACTAACAAGGGGTTGAAAAGAAAAACAATCCCAAACACCACACACCACTACTTCACACCACATCATCACATGTGCAACAACACATGAAATCACAAGATCACAAAATCACACCTAGCAAGTTATGTGCACACAAGACATGACATGGAGCATCATGGTTTGCATGCATGCAAGGGAAACTAAAAATAAGAGACACATGAAATCACAAGGACAAGGAGATGACATGATATGTTATGTTATGCATGCATGCAAGGAAGATATGCAAGGGACACAAGGTGACACGGGAAATCATAGACACAAGTGACATCATCATATCTCTGGCAAGGTGGACCCACATGCAATAGGTTCCAAATATGGCAATTACACACTTGGGGCATTACAAAGGCCGACAACGTCAAAGGTATATGTGATATACTTGTTATTGATGTGTACCTTACCAGCGCTCGTAGTAGATCCTGGGTATTTGATACCGGTGTTGTTGCTCACATTTGCAACTCTAAGCAGGAACTGCAGAACAAGCGTACGCTGGCTAAGGACGAGGTGACAATGCGCGCCGGGAATGGTTCCAAGGTCAATGTGATTGCCGTTGGCATGCTACCTCTACATCTACCTTCAGTATTAGTTATAAACCTTAATAATTGTTATTTAGTACTGGCTTTAAGCATGAGCATTGTATCGGGATCTTGCTTGATGCAAGATGGCTACTCATTTAAATCTGAGAATAATGGTTGTTCTATTTATATGAGTGCTATGTTTTATGGTCATGCCCCGCTGGTTGATGGTTTATTCCTAATGAATCTCGATCGTGATGATACATATATTCATAGTGTGAGTGCTAAAAGTTGCAAGGTTGATAATGATAGTCCCACATACTTGTGGCACTGCCGCCTTGGTCATATCGGCGTGAAGCGCATGAAGAAACTCCATACTGATGGATTTTTGGAGTCTCTAGATTTTGAATCATTTGACACATGCGAGTCGTGCCTCATGGGCAAGATGACCAAGACGCCATTCATTGGAATAATAGAGCGAGCGACCAACTTATTGGAAATAATACATATCGATGTATGCCGTCCAATGAGCGTTGAAGCTCGCAGAGGCTATCATTATGTTCTCACCCTCACTGATGATTTGAGTAGATATGGGTATGTCTACTTAATGAAGCACAAGTCTGAAACCTTTGAAAAGTTCAAGGAATTTCAGAATGAGGTGGAGAATCAACGTAACAAGAAAATAAAGTTCTTACGATCCGATCATGGAGGAGAATATTTGAGTCACGAGTTTGGCACACACCTAAGGAAATGTGGAATTTTTTCACAACTCACGCCACCTGGCACACCGCAGCGTAACGGTGTGTCTGAACATCGTAATCACACTCTATTAGATATGGTACGATCTATGATGTCTCTTACCGATTTACCGCTATCATTTTGGGGCTATGAATTGGAAACCGTTGCATTCACATTAAATAGGGCACCGTCTAAATCCATTGAGACGACACCGTATGAATTATGGTTTGGCAAGAAACCTAAGCTGTCATTTCTGAAACTTTGAGGTTGCGATGCTTATGTGAAGAAACTTCAACCACAAAAGCTCGAACCCAAAGTGGAAAAATGCATCTTCATAGGATACCCTAAGGAAGCTGTTGGGTACACCTTCTATCTTAGATCTGAAGCCAGGATCTTTGTTGCTAGGAACGGATCCTTTCTAGAGAAAGAGTTTCTCTCGAAAGAAGTAAGTGGGAGGAAAATAGAACTTGATGAGGTAATTGTACCTCCTCTCAAACCGGAGAGTAGCGCAGCGCAAGAAAATGTTTCTAAGGCACCTGCACCAGCTAGAGATGAAGTTAATGATGATGATCATGACACTTCGAATCAAGTTGCTATTGAACCTCGAAGGTTGACAAGGGTACGTTCCGCACCAGAGTGGTACCACAACCCTGTCATGGAAATCATGTTGTTAGACAACTGTGAACCTTCGAACTATGAAGAAGCAATGACGGGCATGTATTCCAACAAATGGCTTGAGGCCATGAAATCCGAGATAGGATCCATGTATGAGAACAAAGTATGGACTTTGGTGGACTTGCCCGATGATCGGCGAGCCATAGAAAATAAATGGATCTTCAAGAAAAAGACTAACGCGGATGGTAATGTGACCATCTATAAGACTCGACTTGTCGCTAAGGGTTATCGACAAGTTCAAGGGATTGACTACGATGATACCTTCCCACCTGTAGTGATGCTGAAGTAGGTCTGAATCATGTTAGCAACTGCCACATTCTATGATTATGAAATCTCGCAAATGCATGTCAAAACAACATTCCTCAACGACTGTCTTAAAGAAGAATTGTATATGATACAACCAGAAGGTTTTGTCGATCCTAGCAATGCTAACAAGGTATGCAAGCTCCAGCGCTCCATCTATGGACTGGTGCAAGCATCTCGGAGTTGGAACATTCGCTTTGATGAGATGATCAAAGCGTTTGGGTTTATACAGACTTATGCAGAAGCCTGTATTTACAAGAAAGTGAGTGGGAGCTGTGTAGCATTTCTCATATTATATGTGGATGACATATTGTTGACGGGAAATGATATAGAACTATTGGAAAGCAAAAAGGCCTATTTGAATAAGAGTTTTTCAATGAGGGACCTTGGAGAAGCTGCTTACATATTACGCATCAAGATCTATAGAGATAGGTCGAGACGCCTCATAGGTCTTTCACAAAGCACATACCTTGACAAGATATTGAATAAGTTCAATATGGATAAGGCTAAGAAGGGGTTCTTGCCTGCATTACAAGGTGTGAGGTTGAGTGCGACTCAACGACCAACCACGACAGAAGATATAGAGAAGATGAGTACCATCCCCTATGCTTCAGCCATAGGCTCTATCATGTATGCCATGCTATGTACTAGACCTGATGTGAACCTTGCCATAAGTTTGGTAGGGAGGTACCAAAGTGATCCAGGAGTGGATCACTGGACATCGGTTAAGAATATCCTAAAGTACCTGAAAAGGACTAAAGATATGTTTCTCGTCTATGGAGGTGACGAAGAGTACGTTCTTATCCCATATGACATGGAACATCGTCGCGCTATGCAATCTAGAGTAGTCAAGCTCCCAGATCTCTTCGGCCCTTCCGAAATATCTTTCAATTACGTTCCCGGTCATGGCTTCCATCGTCACACCTGAGTTCTGGTTATCACTGTTTATATCTTTGGCCTCCGTGTAGAACGTGTATCCGTTGATATCGTATGCTTGATAAGTCGCGAGGTTGACCAACGGGCCATGTGCTAAGACGTATATGAGCGTTCTGTCCGGACAACCCGGCCTGTTCCGGGGGATTAGCCAGAACACGCTCTTTGAACCAACGCAAGAAAGTGGAGTTGTGCTCTCTAATAACTTTAGTGTATGTCTTGTGCACCCGACAGTCATGGTAATTCTTTGCGATGGTCTCTTTGTGCAGTGTCATGAAATCTTCTAGCACGTCTAGGTGTTGTAGCACTACTAATTTTTCCCTGTCAAAGTCGTTTTGTTGGCCCGAGTGGACTATATTCACATCGCTCTAACCGTTGGTGTGACCTTCGCCTTCGAGCCTTCCATGGTGCTTGTTGATGGGAAAACCAACAATAGGGTATCCGATGCCTACATAACTCTCGTAGAAAGAGATGGACTCTTTGGTCAGATATCCCTGGGCTATGCTTCCATCCGAACGGGACATGTTATGAATGAATCCTTTGATGACCCCATTCATCCTCTCGAACAACATCATGTTGTGTAGGACTGTCGGCCCTAGGTCGATGATATCGTCCATGATGTGGACACATAGATGCACTATGACATCAAAGAACGCGGGCGGTAAGTACATCTCTAGCTCATTTAGTGTGACAACGATCTCTTTCTCTAACCTATGGAGTTGCTTCACACTGATCGACTTTCGAGAGATAACATAAAAAAAGTGGCATATGTCGGTAAGCATCTCACGGACGTGTGTGTCCATAATGCCTCTAAGTGTAACCGGGAATAACTGTGTCATCATCACATGAGAGTTGTGAGACTTCATTCGACTGAATTTTATTTTCTTAGTGTCCAGATATCTGCTTATACTCCCCCAGTATCCGGAACTAACTTTGATTCCGGCAAGGCACTTGAACAATTGATCGATCTACCTCGGAAATAAGGTGAAGCAAGACGGGGGCAATATTGTTCTTCCTTCTTGTTTAAATTTTTGCCCCTATCTTCCTTCTCCGTCTTTATATCCGTATCCTCCCCCGACTTTTTACCGAGCATTTGGAGATCTTTCCTGATATTCAAAAATTCCAAGTCTTTTCTTGCCTTCGGCCCATCCTTGGTCTTCTCTGGCATGTTCATCAATGTTCCAAGCAAGCTCTCGAGGATATTCTTTGTGATATGCATTTGATCAAGGCTATGAGGCATATCGAGTTTGGGCCAGTACTCCACGTCCCAGAAAACAGATCTCGTCTTCCATACCTTCAGTAGCGGCTCTCGCGCCTTTTTCTTCATCTTTCCCGGCGAGGGGCACTCTTTTCAGTTCTTCAAGACCTCGTATATTTCGGCACCGCTATGCTTACGTGGAGGACCTCGATGCCCAACCTTACCATTGAATAGATCTCCATGCTTTCTCCACGGGTCATCCTTCTCGAGCCATCTTTGATGCCCCATGTATTTCGAAGATCCACCATCTTTCGACAGCTGCTGAGAAGTTGAATCAACCATGCACCTGGTGAATCCACAATATACAGGTCACACCTGGCCGGAGAGATAGACATAACCGAAATAGTCCTGCACCGTCGTGATCAGCGTGACTCTCATGTAGAAATACTCTCCTTTGCTTGCGTCCCATGTCTTGGTCGGCGTTGTTCATAAGGTGTGTAGCTCCTCTTTCAGTCACCTGCGATACACATTTATATCATTTCCCGGTTGTCTCGGCCCTTGAATAAGCATAGTCATGTGTATGTATTTTTCCTTCATGCACTTCCAAGGGGAGGTTGTACATCCATACAAACACGGGCCATGTGCTATGATTGGTGTTCTCGTGGCCAACCGGATTCATGTCATCACTACTAGCGCCAAGAACGATGTTCCTTGCATCATTTGTGAATTAAATAAATTCAACGCTCAATGCTCTCCACTGGCTAGCATCTATGAGGTGTCTCGGTTTCAGATCATCTGTGTCATCTGGCTTCACCCTCTTCGTGTGCCAGCTCATAAGCTTTTCTTCCTTAGGATCTACTGAATACTGTTGCCCACGCAGAGTGATCAGAAAGTACCATACAACTTTCTGTGGAGATTTCTTTCCAGCCTTCTTATATCGTGAAACATTGCACTTTGGATAGATGGGTTTTCCAGCGTGCTCGTTCAGATATATGATGCAATCTTTGATGCATGCGTGATATCTAATGTGTGGCAGATCAAGAGGGCACACGATTTTCTTTGCCTCCTCGACACTAGTAGGACATAGGCTTCCCGCGGGAAGAGCCTTCTTTAGATACTTCAGAAGCTCATCCAGGCTTGCATCCGTACATTTGTTTTTTGCCTTTGTCTTTCGAAGTTCTAGCATGAAACTCAAGAGGGACACCTCGGGATCGCAACCGTCATACAAAGGAGTCATCGAGTCTACCTCCAGTTGCACCAGTTTGGTCTCCTCTTGTAATGACTAAGATGCGGTCCTTTCCGATTTAGGGAACGAGGCCCCAAAATGGAAAGAAGCGCATCTAACCGTTTTGCAAGCAAGATAAACATAGCACATACATAATAAAAGAATGACAAATAGGGAATCGTTTGTCATCTCATATATAATATCAGAGTTACATCACACATTTATTAAGACAAGGTAGTTCTGCTGCGTACTACATAACATGAGAAAAGGCTATGCTATCCCGCATGCTTGCCAACGATCACGACCACGCCTCAGTCTTCTGGATAGTTCACGTACAGGCGGTCATTCTCCTCATCGTACTGTCACGCCAGCTGCGTGCCATCGGGATCACCAGTGTCGGGCGTACCTGTACCTGTTGGGGTGTTGAAGTAATCTGTGAGCCACAGGGACTCAGCAATCTATGACCTCGGTACCGAAACTAGTCAAGTTATTAGGTGAGGAAGGTTAAGTGTTTAGGTTGCAGCATCCTAAGCATTTATGGTGGCTAACTTTCGTAGAACAAAGTTATAGATGTGGTGGTCTATGCGAGCGGTCGAATACTAGCTGATCACTAAGTGACCCTGAACACCTACTTACGTCAAACATAACCCCACCGTGTTCCCGATCGAAGAGAGGTCTTCGAAGGGTACAGTCACGGTTACGCACATAGTTGGCAGTTTTATTAGATTAAGTTCAAGTTATCTAGAACCGGATGTTAACAAATATTCCAAGTTTCCACATAATCGCGGGCACGACTTTCCGAAAGATTAAACCCTGGAGGGGTGCTCCAACTAGTCCATCACAAACGGTCACGGGCCGCAAAGTAATCCTCTATCACGAATCTCGTGATCACGTCTGATTCCTTAGAGGAAAACTCTCTGGGGAGAACCAAAGCTTCACCGGGATTCCTTTACGCAAGATATATCGCTAAGGTAAGACAAGACTAGCAGGACCTCCCGTCGTGTCGACGACCCCAATAAGAGCCGTGTATCTCAGTCTCAGGACACGACGGATGGAACTAGCTACGAGAACCAAACCTCAAGTTTCCTTGTGGTGGTCCCGCAGGTAGACCAGTTTGGACCAACACTCATGGGGAGCATTGGCCCGGGGTGTTGATTAAATTCCTCGGGGTAGCTATTCCCTATGCAAGTTATTATTAAGTGATTAGCAGATTAAAACCAATGTTGGGTCGTGCCGGACAAGTCTTAACACTACACGATTTATCAAGGGGATCCCCGTAACAACCCCGAACGTGTTAGGAGCGATCAGTTATGGAATCAAACACCGGTAGCCGGAAACTATGGCGATAATAACGGAACAAAACACCCGGCAAGAGGCTAGGTGTTCCGTCATTTACCAAGTATATAGGTGCATTAATTAAATAACAGATTTAAACATAATGATATCAAAACCCTTGTTATCACACGAGACAATTGCACCTGCATCTAGCAACGCTAACATTAGAAGTTGAGCAAGCCTATTTAGCCATTCAATATTAGCTAGGATGGGAAAGTGTTTGGGTTTCATGGCAATATCAGGAGGCAATTATTTCATTGGTAGGCAGCGAGCATATGATGAAGGGAACGTGAATCTAGGCATAACAAAGCTAGAGACGGTATCAAGGTCATGGTCATTTTGCCTGTGATGTCTTCAGCTTGGAACTGCTCTTGTTCGTCCTACACGTACTCTCCCGAATCCACGTACTCGCTCTCCGATCCCGGTGCAACCCAACATAAAAATGCATCCAATGAACAATAGCACAACATGATGCAACATACACATGATACATGAGAAGAGACTGATCATGCATCTCTATTCTAATCACTTGCATATGCATGAGAAGAAACTACAAACTTCTGGACAGAACTTCACCCTAATCTATCTTGACATGCATGAATATGACATGAACAGATGCATCACGCAAAAACGATGCAAAAACATATAAAGAACATTACGAACGGAGCTACGGATCAACCGGAAACTACGAAACACCATATGGAGTTCTACGGGTCAAATCTACCACAAGCACTCTCCAATGGCACACTTCTGGTATTCCCAGGTTGCCACATCACCAAACAAACAAGTATGGATGGAGTGGTGCAAAGAAACTCACCACACCATCAACTATGCACTCACAAGCGTCAAAACAACAAAATTTTACATTCTGTCCTAAACAGCAACATGGCAGTTTGAGTGCAACATGCAAAGCACCAACAACTACCCAAATGTGCCAAATAAGATATGTGGCAAAAGCTATTCCAAAGCTCTACAATCATGAGCAAGAAGATAATACAAAGGGGTTACACACAGAAAGATCTACAGCTGCTAACTTGGACAAAAATATCAGTTTTCTGGGACTTAGTGAAATTCTCAGATTCTCACTAGTTGTTTATGCTCTGAAGCATTTTGACAGCACCCAAAACAATATCTAAAGGAAGCCAAATGGAATGAAAATTGACAGAGAGCTAGACAAACACAAAAGCTACAACTCTCTAGTTGATTGCAAGGGCTGATTCCCAACACATGAACTTTTGCAAGCACAACTACACGGGGAGAAAATATCAGCAGTTTCTCAGACTTAGAGAAAATCACAGATTTTCACTAAGCTGATAATTTCAGCCACATGCCTACTTTGACAAAGCACAACTTGCACATATAAACTCCTAAGCATAAAACAAAACCACCATGCTATAGAGGGGTTCACCCTCTACTGCCACAACAAGGAATCATCCTCTTGGGCTCATCACATCACATGGAACCAAGCTCTAAACATTGAACAAAACAGAAAAATGACATTCCTATAAAGTGTTCCAAAGTGGAATCTGATTCCACCAATGGATTCCTGGGATGATTCTACCCAAAAAACATATATAATACCTAGGTACTTGCATAGAACAAATGGGCACAAAGTTAAGATGAAAATCTACATGGAATCACATAGAGGTAAATAGTGCCATATTACATGTGTTGCTCACTAGGTCATCACCTACTCATGCACTTGCACACACTCACAACACCAATGGTGACATGATGGTTTAGACCTCATGTATGTGTGCCATGGCACATCACCATACATACTCACATCGATCAAGCATACACACACTTCACATACATACACTCCAACAACTACCATTATCTCCTACACACATATGCTTGCACACAAGTGCTCATCAAGGCAAACCATGCCTTGGACATGTGGGTGTCACACACACACAAGCACACACAACTCCACAAGCTAGTGAGCTCACACTCACACATATGTGATCACAACTACACCAACACAAGCACTTGGGTGCTTGCACCACACAAGCACACATACCTCATGCACATATGCACAAGCTCTCTCACACAACACACATATAGGCACATACACCTACCCATGCTCTTGGGTGCTTGCACCACACAAACACACATACACATGAAGCTTGCACCACATACACATGAGCCAATAATCCCTACACACACACAAATACATAGCATCACTAAAATACACATGCACCTAACTACAACAAAGGTGGTAACCTACTGGTTTCGGTCCTTAGGGAGAATATAGATATGCCCAAGCCATGTAATCAGCCTCCTATCTATAGAACAGCAAGCAGCAAGTTATAGAACAGCAAAAGGAAAAAGAAAAATAAAAAGGGCAGAGGGGATTCGAACCCTCAACCTGCTGATCAACACACACACATGCAACCACTAGGCTAGCTACTCTGGCTCGACAGAACAGAGGCAATTAACAGGATATGCTACCCTATGCTACTGTGCCACAAATCCACAAAACAAAAAGGAGCGCCACTGGGTCTCGAACCCACGACCTAACGCTGCACAAAACACCACCTACCACTACGTTGTTGCTATCAATCTTAACAGAGAGGGGGGACTATGCTCTTTTGAGCAATCCCTTCTGGATCTACTTCTGCCCGACGGTGGCCGAAACAGGGGAGGCTCACCGCCGGCGATCCACACCGAATTGAGCTCGGGCTCGTTGCCGGGAGGAAGAGGGAAGATCCCTGGATCCATTTCAGCACTAAGCACAGCGCGAGAAGCTCTGCAACTACTACTGCAACTGCACGGCGGCGCCGGCGACAAAGAGAAGATCGGCGACGATGATACAACCCTATACGCGAGATCTAGCTACGGGGGAAGGGGAAGGTTTCTCGTGCTCACCCACTGGACTAGGAAGGCGCGCCTGTCGGAGAGGAAGCAGGGGAAGTAGAGGAAGTAGCCGTGGCGGAGGAGGTCGTCAGAGCGGAAGGGGGCAACGACGAAGTAGTGGATGCAGGGTAGATCAGCGACGGCTAGCTGCGGGAGCGGGCTCCTTCGAGGTCCCTGATATGTCTCCAACGTATCTATAATTTTTGATGGTTCCATGCTATTATCTTGTCAACTATGGATGTTTTATATGCATGAATATGCTATTTTATATCTTTTTTGGGACTAACCTATTAACTCACTGCCAAGTGCCAGTTTCTGTTTTTTCCATGTTTTTGACCCTTTTTCATACGGAGTCCAAATGGAATGAAACTTTACGATGATTTTTTTGGACCAAAAGAGACCCCCGAAGCTTTGGAAGAAGGCCAGAAGATCCACGAGGGAGTCAAAAGCCCATGGGGCGCGGCCTACCCCCCAGGTCGCACCGTGCAGGCTTGTGACCCCCTCGTCGGCCCAACTGACGCAATTCCACCGCCATAAATTCATATAAATACGAAAACCTTCAGAAAGAAACCTAGATCGGGAGTTCCGCCACCGCAAGCCTCTGTAGCCACCAAAAACGAATCTGGAGCCCGTTCCCGCACCCTGCCGGAGGGGGAATCCATCTCTCGTTGCCATCTTCATCATCCCGACGATCTCCATGATGAGGAGGGAGTAGTTCACCCTCGGGGCTAAGGGTATGTACCAGTAGCTATGTGTTTGATCTCTCTCTCTCTCTCTCGTGTTCTTGAGATGTCTTGATCTCGATGTACCATGGGCTTTGCTACTATAGTTGGATCTTATGATGTTCTTCCCCCTCTCCCTTCTTGTAATGAATTGAGTTTCCCCTTTGAAGTTATCTTATCGGATTGAGTCTTTGAGAACACTTGATGTATGTCTTGCACGTGTCTAACTGTTGTGATCAACTTGCGGGTTTGTGACAATTGGGAACCTATGCATATGGGTTGGCACACGTGGATTCATGTGAGTACTCGATGTATGTTTTGGTGATCAACTTGCGGGTTCGTGACATTGGGAACCTATGCATTACACGTTTTGACTCTCCGGTAGAAACTTTGGGGCACTCTTTGAAGTCCTATGTGTTGGTTGAATAGATGATTCTGAGATTGTGTGATGCATATCGTATAATCATTCCCACGGATACTTGAGGTGACAATGGAGTATCTAGGTGACATTAGGGTCTTGGTTGATATGTATCTCAAGGTGTTATTCTAGTACAAACTCTTGAATAGATCGATCAGAAAGAATAACTTTGTGGTGGTTTCGTACCCGACAATAATCTCTTCGTTTGTTCTCCGCTATTAGTGACTTTGGAGTGACTCTTTGTTACATGTTGAGGGCTAGTTATATGATCCAATTATGTTATCATTGTTGAGAGAACTTCACTAGTGAAAGTATGAACCCTAGGCCTTGTTTCCACGCATTGCAATACCGTTCGTGCTCACTTTTACCTTTTGTTACCTTGCTGTTTTTGTAATTTCAGATTACAAAAACCTATATCCACCATCCATATTGCACTTGTATCACCATATCTTTGCCTAACTAGTGCACCTATACAACTTACAATTGTATTGGGTGTGTTGGGGACACAAGAGACTCTTTGTTATTTGGTTGCAGGGTTGCTTGAGAGAGACCATCTTCATCCTACGCCTCTCGCGGATTGATAAACCTTAGGTCACCCACTTGAGGGAAAATTGCTACTGTCCTACAAACCTCTGTACTAGGAGGCCCAACAACGTCTACAAGGAGAAAGTTGCGTAGTAGACATCAAGCATTTTTCTGGCGACGTTGCCGGGGAGGCTAGGTAAGTGGCACTAACATCCCGTCAACGAAGCATTTTTCTGGGAGGTTAGCGCTTGAAGGTATATCTTTAGATCTTGCAATCGAATCTTTTTGTTTCTTGTTCTTTCGCTAGAAAACTACAAAAAAATGGAATTGAGGATGCCTCATATGCTCCATCTTCTCAATGTCTTTCCTGAGCATGATGGGAAGGAAAATTGTGCTCAAGTGCTGAAAGAAGAATTACATAGAATGCTTGGCATAGAATTTGTGAATGATGAGCATGATTGCAATGTTCTTAGAATGAATTCTTTGAATACCCATGATGCTAATGATATGCAAAGCCACAAGCTTGGGGATGCTAAATTTGATGAAGATGATCTTTTTAGTTCTTCCACTTTGAATGATCAAAATCATTTTGATGAAAGCATGCCCCCTATCTATGATGATTATTGTGAGGATACTTATGCTTTGAAGAAGAGGGATGATAAAAATTGTCATACTTTCGAAAACCCCTTTGCTAAACCTTGCTTTTTCATTGTGGACACAATTTGTAGTGCTCAAGTCTTTTACGATACTCCCACTACTATTCTTGAGAATAGGTTTCCTTATGTGGAGGGTAGTAAAATTTCTATGCTTGTATATCATGAAAAGAATACTTTAGGTGCTGGTTATATTTTTGAATTCATTCATGATGCTACCGAAAATTACTATGAGAGAGGATCATATGCTTCTACTTATTGCAATAGTATCAAGCTTCCTCTCCATGTGTTGAAATTTTTGAGGCAATGCTTGTTTTGCCTTCCTATGCTAGTTGATTCTTGCTCCAATAAATTTTTTGATCACAAAATCCCTATGCATAGGAAGTGGGTTAGACTTAAATATGCTAGCCATATGCTCCATGATGCTCTTGTTGTGTTTCAATCCTTACCTTTTATGTGAGCATCATCGAAATCAATGCCTAGCTAAGGGCGTTAAACGATAGCGCTTGTTGGGAGGCAACCCAATGAATTTATTTGCTCCTTTTTATTTATGTTTTGCTTTTTCCACACCATCATAATTCTGTTATGATTGCGTTTTTTTGTGTTTCTTTTAGTGTTTGTGCCAAGTAAAGCCTTTATGATAGCTTGGGTGATAGTTGTTTGATCATGCTGGAAAAAGACATAAACTTTCTGCTCACGGAATTATTTTTCATTTTTATTAAGAAAGAGCTTTTGAGTTGATTCTTTTTTTCTTCTGATCGATATGCTTTTTCCCCAGACCGTCGTAATTTGACAGATTTTTTGAGGTACCAGAAGTATACGAAGTATACAGATTGCTACAGACTGGTCTGTTTTTGACAGATTCTGTTTTTATTGAGTTGGTTGCTTGTTTTGATGAAACTATGGTTAGTATCGAGGGGTGCTAGCCATGGAAAAGTGAGAATACATTATCCTAACATCAATATAGGTAGAATTCAAGTTTGCTACAGTACCAAGAGAAGTGGTAATTTGTTTTCTTGTGCTAATGTTATCACGAGTTTCTGTTTAAGTTTTGTGTTGTGAAGTTTTCAAGTTTTGGGTGATGTCCTCATGGACTATGAGATAAGGAGTGGAAAGAGATCAAGCTTGGGTATGCCCAAGGCATTCCAAGCCAAATTCAAGGACACCAAAAAGCCTAAGCTTGGGGATGCCCCGGGAAGGCATCCCCTCTTTCGTCTTCAATCCATCGGTAACATTACTTGGAGCTATATTTTTATTCACCACATGATATGTGTTTTGCTTGGAGCATCTTGTATCATAGGAGTCTTTTCTTTTTGTTGTGTCACAATAATCCTTGCTGCACACCTTTTTGAGAGAGAGAGAGACATGCACTGATCGTGATTTTGCTAGAATGTTCATTGTGCTTCATTTATATCTTTTGAGCTAGATACTTTTGCTCTTGTGCTTCACTTATATCTTTTGAGCTAGATACCTTTGCTCTTGTGCTTCACTTATATCTTTTAGAGCACGGCGGTGTGTGATTTGGTAGTTGGCTTATGCTATGAAAGTAGTCCCAAATGTGATAGGTACCCAAAGAGGATACAAAAACCTCCATCTTCATGTACATTTAATAGAAAGAGAAATTTTGATTCCTCTCAATTAGTTTTGAGACGTGGATTCTGTAATATTAAGAGTTATGTTAGTAGGGTGTTGTGAATCTAGAAATACTTGTGTTGAAGTTAGTGATTCCCGTAGCATGCACGTATGGTGAACCGCTATGTTAGGAAGTCGGAGCATAATTGATCTATTGATTGTCATCCTTTGTGTTGAGGTCGGGATCGCGCGATGGTTAACACCTACCAACCCTTCCCCTAGGAGTATGCGTTTAGCACTTTGTTTTGATTACTAATAAAAACTTTCGCAACAAGTATGTGAGTTCTTTATGAGTAATGTTGAGTCCATGGATATTACGCACTTTCACCCTTCCACCATTGCTAGCTTCTCTAGTACCGCGCAACTCTTGCCGGTGCACAAACCCACCATATGCCTCCCTCAAAACAGCCACCATACCTACTTATTATGGCATTTTCATAGCCATTCCGAGATATATTTCCATGCAACCTTCACCGTTCCGCCTCATGACATGTGCCATCATTTTCATATTGCTTTGCATGATCGTAAGATATCTAGCATGATGTTTTCATGGCTTGTCCGTTTTTTGATGTCATTGCTACGCTAGATCATTGCGCGAGGCATTTCCTATGGAGTCATCATCATTGTGATCTTTGAGCTGTGAGTAAATAAAAGTGTGATGATCATCATTATTAGAGCATTGTCCCATGTGAGGAAATAAAAAAAAGAGGCCAAATTGCCCAAAATAAAAAAAGAGAAAAGAAAAGAAAAGAAAAAAAGAGGCCTAAGAGCCCAAATGAAAAAAAGAGAGAAGCGACAATGCTACTACCTTTTTCCACACTTGTGCTTCATGTTAGCACCATGTTCTTCATGATTGAGAGCTTCTTGCTTTGTCACTACCATATGCTAGTGGGAATCTTAATTATGTAAGTTGGCTTGTATATTCCAATGATGGGCTTCCTCAAAATTGCCCTAGGTCTTCGTGAGCAAGCAAGTTGGATGCACACCCACTAGTTTTCCTCTTGAGCTTTCACATTCTTATAGCTCTAGTGCATCTCTTGTATGGCAATCCCTACTCATTCACATTGATATCTATTAATGGGTATCTCCATAGCCTATTGATATGCCGATTCAACGTGACCATCTCCTTCTTTTTGTCTCACAACTACCACCACACTCTATTCCACCTATAGTGCTATATCCATGGCTTGCGCTCATGTATTGCGTGATAGTTATAAAAAGTTTGAGAAAGTAAGAGTGCGAAAACAATTACTTGGCCAATTCCGGGGTTGTGCATGATTTACATTAGTTGTGTGAGGATGATGGAGCATAGCCAGACAATATGATTTTGTAGGGATAACTTTCTTTGACCTTGTTATTTTGAAAGTTCATGATTACTTTGCTAGTTTGCTTGAAGTATTATTATTTTCATGTCAATAGCAAACTATTGTTTCGAATCTTACGGATCTGAACATTCATGTCACATGAAAGAATTTACGAAGGACAAATATGCTAGGTAGGATTCCACAACAAAAGTTCATTCTTTATCACTTCCCTACTCGAGGACGAGCATGAGTTAAGCTTGGGGATGCTTGACACGTCTCCAACGTATCTATAATTTTTGATGGTTCCATGATATTATCTTGTCAACTTTGGATGTTTTATATGCATGAATATGCTATTTTATATCTTTTTTGGGACCAACCTATTAACTCAGTGCCAAGTGCCAGTTTCTGTTTTTTCCGTGTATTTGACCCTTTTTCAACCGGAGTCCAAATGGAATGAAGCTTTACGATGATTTTTTGGACCAAAAGAGACCCCCGAAGCTTTGGAAGAAGGCGAGAAGAGCCACGAGGGAGTCACAAGCCCATGGGGCGCGGCCTACCCCCCAGGTCGCACCATGCAGGCTTGTGACCCCCTCGTGGGCCCAACTGACGCAATTCCACCGCCATAAATTCCTATAAATACGGAAACCTTCAGAAAGAAACCTAGATCGGGAGTTCCGCCGCCGCAAGCCTCTGTAGCCACCAAAAACCAATCTGGAGCCCGTTCCGGCACCCTACCGGAGGGGGAATCCATCTCCGGTGGCCATCTTCATCATCTCAGCGATCTCCATGACGAGGAGGGAGTAGTTCACCCTCGGGGCTGAGGGTATGTACAGTAGCTATGTGTTTGATCTCTCTCTCTCGTGTTCTTGAGATGTCTTTATCTCGATGTACCATGGGCTTTGCTACTATAGTTGGATCTTATGATGTTCTTCCCCCTCTCACTTATTGCAATGAATTGAGTTTCCCCTTTGAAGTTATCTTATCGGATTGAGTCTTTGAGAACACTTGATGTATGTCTTGCACGTGTCTATCTGATGTGACCAACTTGCGGGTTTGTGACAATTGGGAACCTATGCATATGGGTTGGCACACGTGGATTCATGTGAGTACTCGATGTATGTTTTGGTGATCAACTTGCGGGTTCGTGACATTGGGAACCTATGCATAGGGGTTGGCACACGTTTTGACTCTCCGGTAGAAACTTTGGGGCACTCTTTGAAGTCCTATGTGTTGGTTGAATAGATGATTCTAAGATTGTGTGATGCATATCATATAATCATGCCCACGGATACTTGAGGGGACAATGGAGTATCTAGGTGACATTAGGGTCTTGGTTGATATGTATCTTAAGGTGTTATTCTAGTACGAACTCTTGAATAGATCGATCAGAAAGAATAACTTTGTGGTGGTTTCGTACCCGACAATAATCTCTTCGTTTGTTCTCCGCTATTAGTTACTTTGGAGTGACTCTTTGTTGCATGTTGAGGGCTAGTCATATGATCTAATTATGTTATCATTGTTGAGAGAACTTCACTAGTGAAAGTATGAACCCTAGGCCTTGTTTCCATGCATTGCAATACCGTTCGTGCTCACTTTTACCTTTTGTTACATTGCTGTTTTTGTAATTTCAGATTACAAAAACCTATATCCACCATCCATATTGCACTTGTATCACCATCTCTTCACCGAACTAGTGCACCTATACAACTTACTATTGTATTGGGTGTGTTGGGGACACAAGAGACTCTTTGTTATTTGGTTGCAGGGTTGCTTGAGAGAGACCATCTTCATCCTACGCCTCCCGCAGATTGATAAACCTTAGGTCACCCACTTAAAGGAAAATTGCTACTGTCCTACAGACCTCTGCACTTGGAGGCCCAGCAACGTCTACAAGGAGAAGGTTGCGTAGTAGACATCAGTCATGCGTTCTCCTGGGCTGCTCGGAGAGGACGGAGACGCGCGGCAACAACGGCGACGAGCTCCTCATGGATCGGCCATGGGGGAGGAGGAACTCGTCCTGCTGCTGTCGATCTGAGGAGAGGGAGGAGGAAGAGGAAGGAGTGGCGGCGGCTTGGAGGAACCCTAGGCCACTGCACGGACGCCAAGGGGGATTTATAGGAGGAGGAGGAGGCGAGGGACGCGTGGCCTTAACGTCCGTGAGCACGGCGTCGTGTCTGTCGCACTGTCTCTGAAGAAACTGACGGAAAGGGGCGAGAGGAGGGAAACGCCGTCTGCAGGAGCAGGATGCTGCGTGAGGAAGTAAGTTGGGCCGGCCAGGGGGAAGAAGCCCACTCTGAGCGCCAGATAAGAAAGAGAAAAACCCACTGGGGTTTTCTATTCAAAACAAACAGAGACAAAATCTAATACAGAGGCAACACCGTTGACCCTAAAAATAAAACAAAAATGCCCCTGGTCATAAGGGATCATGACCTATTTAAATAAAATGAAAAAGGAATTTTTTGGAGAAATTAAATATGTACAAAACAGAATTTAAATAACTGTTTTGTGAATATTTACCCCACTCAAACAAAGTTTCAAAACACTTTAAACCTAGCATCACATCCACCACAATTCACTCTAAATGAACTACATTTTTGAATCAAGGATAGGGCAAGTAAAACTAGAGCTTGAGATAAATGGAGAGGGGGGATTTTTGAAACCTATTTGAAAACTTACAAGTTGCACCTCACTTTCAAATACCCCACTCCACATCACATCACATCACACCACATCCAAGGATCACAATAACAACAAACACAAGAGGCATGGAAGAATGGATGCATGAATGCAAGGGGAGACAAAGTAACATCACATGAAATGACACATGCATATACCTCACATGGCAATGACAAGATGGACCCACATACAATAAGGTTCCAATAAGGCAAGTTACACTCTTGGGCATTACACCTCTCTAGAAGCATCTCTGTCGCTAGTCGTCTTCTTGCGAAGCAGGTCTCGAACATGCGGGTCCCCCATGGCTGAACTTAGTAGCGATGAAGGTTGCGGCGTGTCCGCTTCTTCTCCGCCTTGTACTGCCCCTTTGCCATCACCATTTTCGAGGTCGTCTTCTTCTTCGGGCCCATAATCAGTCATATCTTCGTCTGGCCCCATGTCGTTATTTCCTGCCGCGTCGACGTCCTCCTCCTCATCCTCATCATCTTCACTTATCCACCGAGTATGGCCATCCATGAAACCATGCATGAGCAGGTGCGCCTTGAATTTACCACCCTTAAAGGGGTTGAGCCTGACTCCTCCTTTGCATTTTCAACACAGACATAAAACATCCTTCAGTCTTTTTTCATACATGTCGTCCACCGTGGATTGCTAGTATCTTTCCACCATCCTTCCATTGACCTTCATGATCATGTGCATGGAGCAAAAGAATTATATCCACATATGCATGCATGGATCAAATTCATAAAATTACATATTTAGTTTGCCCAAAATTCGCTGAAATGGAATTGAATCGACATGTAGGCAAAACATAGGCAACTCATGTCACCCACATTTCAACAAATACACAATATAGGCAACTCACATACCACACACAATTCGGTATATTCATAGCGCGCATATATAGTTTCGGTCCTATCGTGCACACACATGTTTCCATTCTTGCACAACTTTTTTAGCTCACCTGTGTGTCGAGAGGGATATCCCCCCTTCTTAATTAGCTAGTAGCTCTAGATAGTGAGGTACCTACATATATCTCTAACTACCTAGGGAGAGAGAGCTAGTGGAGATGGGTGGATAGCAAAGAAAGAGAGATGGAGGAGGGAAGCCATTAATTAATGGAGGTGGGTGGAGGGGGCAAAGAAAGAAAGAGGGATGAGGGAGGGCATTAATGGAGGAGGTGGTGGAGGGGCAAAGAAGAGAGGGGGAGGAGGGGGAGAATTGAAAGGAAAAAAGCAACAAGCAAGTGCAAGTGGAGGGGCAAAAGGAAGGGGGAGGAAGAAGAGAGGGGTGGAAGGTGGTCATATTTTGGTTGGCAACCATAGCAGTAGCGCTGGCCACCAATGAGCGCTACTGCTATGGTCACCAGCCAAAATATCTACTGGTAAAGTTTGACTAGCTATAGCGTTAGATGAAAAAACATGCTACTGCTAAAAGGGCCCACAAGTTTACACACAGAAGAAATAGCACTATCCACATTGGTAAGACCAGGCTCTACAGATCTAACGTTAATAGTAGCGTTGGGTGGACGACCGATGTTGCTAATATCTCTAGACATGGCAGTGTGGTGTGGCACACTTACCCATGGCGTATCCTAGAAAAACAAACGCTGCTGCTAAGTCTTACTAGTAGCGTGTTTTAAACACAGTGCTACTAGTACTTACCAGTAGCGTTGGGACCCAAACATACGCTACTGGTAAAGTTCTACGTGTAAGTATTTTCCTAGTAGTGTCCGATGATGTGTGAGTAGTTCATATTAGACCTACGGGTCCGTAGGCAGTAGCTAGATGGCTTTCTCTCTTGTTTTCCTTCTCAATACAATGGTCTCTTGGAGATCTATTTGATGTAACTCTATCTGTTGCGGTGTGTTTGTTGGTATCCGATGAATTGTGAGTTTATGATCAGATCTATGAAATTATATTCATGCTTGATTATTGTAGCCTCGTATTTCTTCTCTGATATTTGGTTTTTGTGTGGACAACTTGATCTTTTATCTTGCAATGGGAATAGGTGCTTTGTGATGGGTTCGATCTTGCGGTGCTCAATCTCACTGACAGAAAGAGACACGACACGCATGTATCGTTGCTATCAAGGATAAAACGATGGGGTCTATTCCTACATGAACAGATCTTGTCTACATCATGTAATCGTTCTTAAGGCATTACTCCGTTTCTCCATGAACTCAATGTTGGAAATATGCCCTAGAGGCAATGATAAAATAGTTATTATTATATTTCCTATTTCAAGATAATCATTTATTATCCATGCTATAATTGTATTCAATGAAAGCATAGATACATGTGTGGATATATAGACAAAACAATGTCCCTAGCAAGCCTCTAGTTGGCTAGCGAGTTGATCAAGGATGGTTAAGGTTTTCTGACCATACGCAAGTGTTGTTACTTGATAACTGGATCGCGTCATTAGGAGAATCATGTGATGGACTAGACCCAAACAATGAACGTAGCATGTGATCGTGTCATTTTATTGCTATTGTTTTATGTGTGTGAAGTATTCATTCCTATGACCATGAGATCATGTAACTCACTAACACTGTAGGAATACCTTGTGTGTATCAAACATCACAACATTACTGGGTGACTATAAAGGTACTCTACAGGAATCTCCGAAGGTGTCCGTTGAGTTAGCATGGATCAAGATTGGGATTTGTCACTCCATGTGACGGAGAGGTATCTCGGGGCCCACTCGGTAATACAACATCACATACAAGCCTTGCAAGCAATGTGACTCAAGTGTAAGTCAGGGATCTTGTATTACGGAACGAGTAAAGAGACTTGCCGGTAATGAGATTGAAATAGGTATACGGATACCGACGATCAAATCTCGGGCAAGTAACACACCGAAGGACAAAGGGAATGATATACGAGATTATATGAATCCTTCGTACAGAGGTTCAACCATTAAGATCTTCGTAGAATATGTAGGATCCAATATGGACATCTAGGTCCCGCTATTGTATATTGACCAAGGAGTATCTCGGGTCATGTCTACATAGTTCTCGAACCCGCAGGGTGTGCACACTTAAGGTTCGATGATTATTTAGTATAGTTGAGTTATATGTGTTGGTGACCGAAGGTTTTTTGGAGTCCCGGATGAGATCACGAATGTCACGAGGGTTTCCGGGATTGTCCGGAAACGAAGATTGATATATAGGATGGTTTCATTTGGTCATCGGAAAGTTTTCGGGCATTACCGACATTGTACGGGGAGTGACGAATGGGTTCCGGGTATTCACCGGGAGGGGCCTGCTACCTCTTGAGCTTGTGTTGGTTTTTCCCTTGAAGAGGAAAGGGTGATGCAGCATAGTAGCAGTAAGTATTCCTCTCACTTTGAGAACCAAGGTATCAATCCAGTAGGAGTATCAAGACAAGTCACCAATGTACCTGCGCAAAAACAAACAAACTTGCACCCAACACTATAAAGGGGTTGTCAATCCCTTCACGATTAATTGCAAGGTGAGATCTGAAGGTGGAAAGTGCAACAAAGTAAAAGTGTAGATATGAAAATATGATGTGAAGTAGACCCGGGGGCCATAGTGTTCACTAGAGGCTTCTCTCATGATAGCAAGTATTATGGTGGGTGAACAAATTACTATCGAGCAATTGATAGAATCGCGCAAAGTCATGATGATATCTAAGGCAATGATCATACATATAGGCATAACGTCCGAGACAAGTAGACCGATACTGTTTGCATCTACTACTATTACTCCACACATCGACCGCTATCTAGCATGCACCTAGTGTATTGAGTTCATAACAAACAGAGTACCGCCTTAAGCAAGATGACATGATGTAGAGGGATAAATTCATGCAATAGATATAAACCCCATCTTTTTACCCTTGATGGCAACAACACGATGCGTGCCTCGCTACCCCTTATGTCACTTGGTGAGGACACCGCACCGTATGAACCCAAAACCAAGCACTTCTCCCATTGCACGAATTATAGATCAAGTTGGCCAAACGAAACCCACAACTCGAAGAGAATTACAAGGATACGAAATCATGCATATAAGAGATCAGAGGAGACTCAAATAATATTCATAGATAATCTGATCATAAATCCACAATTCATTGGATCTCGACAAACACACAACAAAAGAAGTTTACATCGGATAGATCTCCATGAAGATCATGGAGAACTTTGTATTGAAGATCCAAGAGAGAGAAGAAGCCATCTAGCTACTAGCTATGGACCCAAAGGTCTATGATGAACTACTCACGCATCATCGGAGAGGCAATGGTGTTGATGAAGAAGCCCTTCGTGTCCGAATCCCCCCTCCGGCGGGGCACCAGAACGTGCCCCAGATGGAATCTTGCGGATACAGAAGCTTGCGGCGACGGAGAAGTATTTTCTGGCTCTCTGTGGCAATTTTAGATTTTTAGAGAATTTATAGGCCGAAGAAGTAGGGAAAAGGAGCCATGGGGGGGCACAAGCCTGTGCTACGGCGACAGAGATCTTCTGTCGTCCCTTGAGAACCAAGGTCTACCACAAGTTGGTTTTTCCCTTGAAGAGGAAAGGGCGATGCAGCACAGGAGCAGTAAGTATTTCCCTCAGTTTGAGAACCAAGGTATCAATCCAGTAGGAGAATCTCGTCAAGTCCAGAGTACCTGCACAAACACAAAAGAGCTTTCACCCAACACTATAAAGGGGTTGTCAATCCCTTCAAGATTTATTTCAATGTGAGATCTGAAGGCGGAAAGTGCAACGAAGAAAAAGAGTAAGGCTGAAAATATAATGTGGAGTAGACCCGGGGGCCATAGTGTTCACTAGAGGCTTCTCTCAAAATAGCAAGTATTATGGTGGGTGAAAAAATTACTGTCGAGCAATTGATAGAACCGCGCAAAGTCATGACGATGTCTAAGGAAATGATGATACATATAGGCATCACGTCCGAGACAAGTAGACCGATACTTTCTGCATCTACTACTATTACTCCACACGTCGACCGCTATCCAACATGCGTCTAGTGTATTGAGTTCATGACAAATAGAGTAACGCCTTAAGCAAGATGACATGATGTAGAGGGATAATCTCAAACCAATGATGAAACCCATCTTTTTACCCTTGATGGCAACAACACGATACGTGCCTCGCTACCCCTTCTGTCACTGGGTGAGGTCACCGCACGGTATGAACCCAAAACCAAGCACTTCTCCCATTGCAAGAATCATAGATCTAGTTGGCCAAACAAAACCCACAACTCGAAGAGAAATACAAGGATATGAAATCATGCATATAAGAGATCAGAAGAAACTCAAATAAGATTCATAGATAATCCGATCATAAATCCACAATTCATCGGATCTCGACAAACACACCACAAAAGTAGATTACATCGGATAGATCTCCATGAAAATCATGGAGAACTTTGTATTGAAGATTCAAGAGAGAGAAGAAGCCATCTAGCTACTAGCTATGGACCCGTAGGTCTATGGTGAACTACTCACGCATCATCGGAGAGGTCATGGTGTTGATGAAGAAGCCCTCCATATCCGAATCCCCCCCCCCGGGGCAGGGCACCAGAACATGCCCCAGATGGGATCTTGCGGAGACAGAAGCTTGCGGCGGCGGAAAAGTACTTTCGATGATCTCCTGATTTTTTCTGGGATTTTAGGGAATATATAGGCGAAAAACCTAGGGAGCTCACAAGCCTGTTAGGCCCGCCCCCCTAGGCCAGGCCTGGTGGGCTTGTGACCTCCTCCGAGGTCTCCTGCCTTGGTTCTCAAGTCTCCCGCGTGTCTTCTGTTATGGAAAAAATCATTCCGCAGATTTTATTCCGTTTGGACTCCATTTCAAATTCTCCTCTCAAAAGGGTCAAAAACACGACAAAAAACAGGAATTGGCACTTGGCACTGAGTTAATAAGTTAGTCCCAAAAAAGATATAAAAGCCATACAAAACATCCAAAGTTTGACAAGATAATAGCATGAAACCATCAAAAATTATAGATACGTTGGAGACGTATCAGCCTGCTAGGCGCGGCCCCCCGAGGCCGCGACTAGGGGGCTTGTGACCTCCCCCGGGGTCCTTTTCCTTGGTTCTCAAGTCTCGTGCGTATCTTCTGTTATGGAAAAAATCATTCCGCGGGTTTTATTCCGTTTGGACTCCGTTTAATATTCTCCTCCAAAAAAGGTCAAAAACACGGAAAAAACATAAACTGGCACTTGGCACTAAGTTAATAGGTTAGTCCCAAAAAAGATATAAAATAGCATATTCATGCATACAAAACATCCAAAGTTGACAAGATAATAGCATAGAACCATCAAAAATTATAGATACGTTGGAAACGTATCAGTGCCCACCCACCCGGGAGTGAGCCTAGTGACCCTAGGGTGGCGCACCAGCTTTAGTGGGCTGGTGAGGCCATCCCAAGAGGGCTATGGCGCCACAATGGAAAAATACGAAAGGAAAGAAAAAAAAGGAAAGAGGGAGGTGGGAAGCAAGGAGTGGACTCCTTCCCCCAAACCGAATTGGGGTGGGAGTCCACCTCTTCCCTTCGGCCGACGCCCTTGGGGCTCCCTTGAGCCCCAAGGCTAGCCCCTCCTCTCCACCTATATATATTGGTGGTTTAGGGCTTTTGAGACACAACTTTTGCCACGTGCAACTCAAACCTATACCACGTAGTTCGTCCTCTAGATCGGATTTCTGCGGAGCTCGGGCGGAGCCCTCCAGGAGTAGATCATCACCACCACCGGCGCGCCGTCACGCTGCCGAAGAAGTCATCCACTTCTCTGTCTCTCTTCCTGGATCAAGAAGGCCGAGATTGTCAACGAGTTGTACGTGTGCTGAACGCGGAGGTGCCGTCCGTTCGGCGCTAGATCGGAACGGATCGTGGGACGACGATGATTTGAATCAGGAAGCTGTACCACTACATCAACCGCGTTTCTTAACGCTTCCCGCTTAGCGATCTACAAGGGTATGTGGATCTAATCTCCTCTCATAGATGAACATCACCATGATAGGTCTTCGTGTGCGTAGGAAAATTTTCTTTCCCATGCAACATTCTCCAACAGTGGCACCATGAGCTAGGCTCATGCGTAGATGCTATCTCGAGTAGAACACAAAAGGTTTTGTGGGTGTTGATGTTTGATTTGCTGCCCTCCTTAGTCTTTTCTCGATTCAGCGGTATTGTTGCATTGAAGCGGCCCGGACCGACATACTCGTACGCTTACGAGAGACTGGTTTCATCGACTGACATGCAACTCGTTGCATAAAGATGTCTGGTGGGTGTCTGTTTCTTCAACTTTAGTTGAATTGGTTTTGACCGAGGCGGTCCTTGGAGAGAGGTTAAATAGAAATTTGCACATCTCCGTTGTGGTTTTTTGTGTAAGTAATATGCGATCATACTAGATACTCATAGCAACCACGTAAAACATGCAACAACAAATTAGAGGACGTCTAACTTGTTTTTGCAGGGTATGCTTGTGATGTGATATGGCCAAAGACATGATGTGATATATTGGATGTATGAGATGATCATGTTGCAATAGTTAATATCAACTTGCACGTCGATGCTACGGCAACCGATAGGAGCCATAGGGTTGTCTTCAAACTAAAGTTTGTGTTTGCAGATGCGTTTACTATATTGCTAGGTTGTAGCTTTAGTAGGAATAGCATAGATAGCATGACAACCTCGATGGCAGCACGATGATGTAGATCATGATGATGGAGATCATGGTATGGCGCCAGTGACAAGAAGATCATGCCAGTGCTTTGGTGATGCAGATAAAGAAGCACAAGATCATGGCCATATCATGTCACTTATTAATTGCATGTGATGTTAATCCTTTTATGCACCTTATTTTGCTTAGAGCAACGGTAGCATTATAAGGTGATCCCTCACTAAAATTTCAAGATGAATATGTGTTCTCCCCGACTGTGCACCGTTGCGATAGTTTGTCGTTTCGAGACACCACGTGATGACCGGGTGTGATAGACTCAACGTTCACATACAACGGGTGCAAAACAGTTGCACACACGGAACACTCGGGTTAAACTCGACGAGGCTAGCGTGTGCAGACATGGCCTCGGAACACAAGAGACCGAAAGGTCGAGCATGAATCGTATAGTTGATATGACTAGCATAGAGATCCTTACCACTGAAACTATACTCAACTCACGTGATGATTGGACTTGAGTTAGTGGATTTGGGTCATGTACCACTCAAACGACTAGAGGGATGTAATTTTTGAGTGGGAGTTTATTAAGTAATTTGATTAGTTAAACTCTAATTATCTTGAACATAGTCTAAGTCCACTTTGCAATATTTTATGTTGTATATCAATGGCTCACGCGGTAGCAACCCTGAATTTCAATACGTTCCTAGAGAAAGCTAAGTTGAAAGATGATGGAAGCAACTTTGTAGACTAGGCACGTAATCTTAGGCTCGTCCTACAAGTTGGGGAAAAGAATTATGTCCTAGATGCTACGCTAGGAGATGAACCACCCGGTACGTCTGACCTAGATGTTTTGAACGCTTGGCAATCGCGTAAGGAGGACTACTCAGTAGGTCAATGTGCAGTCTTGTATGGCTTGGAACCGGGACTTGAACGTCGCTTTGAGCGTCATGGAGCATATGAGATGTTCCAGGAGTTGAAGTTTATCTTTTAGAAGAACGCTCAGATCGAGAGGTATGAGACCTCCGATAGATTATATGATTGCAAGATGGAGGAGAATTCGTCTGTCAGTGAACATGTGCACAAAATGTCTGGGTACTCAAACCGTCCAGCTGAGCTGGGGATTGAACTCCCGCAAGAGGCTATCACTGAGAGAATTCTTAAATCACTTCCACCTAGCTGTAAGAGTTTTGTGTTGAACTATAACGTGCAAGGGATGAACAAGTCACCCGGCGAGTTATTCGCGATGCTGAAAGTCGCAGAGTCAGAACTCCGGAAAGAGCATCAAGTGTTGATGGTCAATAAGACCACTGGCTCAAGAGAAACGACAAAGGCAAGAAGGGTAACTCCAACAAGAGCGGCAAGCCTGTTGCCAATCCGACGAAGAAACCCAAGGCTGGACCTAAGCCGGAAACAGAGTGTTATTATTGCAAGGGGATGGGTCACTGGAAGCGCAACTGCCCCAAGTATTTGGCTGATAAGAAGGCGGCCAAAGGAAAATCAGGTATATGTGATATACATGTTATTGATGTGTACTTAACCAACTCTCGTAGTAGTGCCTGTGTATTTGATACCGGTTCTGTTGATCATATTTGCAACTCGAAGCAGGAACTGCGGAATAAACGAAGGCTGGCGAAGCATGAAGTGACGATGCGCGTGGGAAATTGTTCCAAGGTTGATGCAATTGCCGTCGGCACAGTCTCACTTCAGTTACCATCAGGATTAGTTATGAACTTAAATAATTTTTATTTAGTGCATCCGTTAAGCATGAACATTATATCTGGATCTTGTTTATTGCTAGACGGTTACTCGTTTAAGTCAGAGAATAATGGTTGTTCTATTTCTATGAGTAATATCTTTTATGGTCAAGCACCCAATGTGAGAGGATTGTTCATATCGATTCTTGATTGTGATGACACACATATACATAACATTGAGAACAAAAGATGTAGAGTTAACAATGATAGCGCCATGTTTTTGTGGCCCTGTCGCTTAGGTCATATTGGTGTAAAGCGCATGAAGAAACTCCATTCCGATGGGCTTTTGGAGTCACTTGATTTTGAATCACTTGACACATGCGAACCATGCCTCATGGGCAAGATGACTAAGAATCCGTTCTCCGGAACAATGGAGCGTGCAAGTGACTTGTTGGATATCATACATACCAATGTGTGCGGTCCAATGAGTGTGGAGGCACGCGGCGGATATCTTTATTTTCTCACCTTCACTGACGATTTGAGTAGGTATGGATATATCTACTTGATGAAGAACAAGTATGAAACGTTTGAGAAGTTCAAGCAATTTCAGAGTGAAGTTGAAAATCATCGTAACAACAAGATCAAGTTCCTACATTCTGATCGTGGGGGTGAATATCTGAGTTTCAAGTTTGGTGCTCACTTGAGACAATGTGGAATCGTTTCACAGTTAACACCGCCTGGAACACCATGGCGTAATGGTGTGTCCAAACATCGTAATCATACTTTGTTAGAAATGGTGCGATCTATGATGTCTCTTACCGATTGCCATTATCGTTTTGGGGTTATGCATTAGATACAGTTGCATTCACTTTAAATAGGGCACCATCAAAATCCGTTGAGACGACACCATACGAGCTGTGGTATGGAAAGAGGCCAAAGTTGTCATTTCTTAAAGTTTGGGGATGTGATGCTTATGTCAAAAACCTTCAGCCTGAAAAGCTGGAACCCAAAGTGGGAAAGTGCGTCTTCATAGGTTACCCAAAGGAGACAATTGGGTACACCTTCAATCTCAAATCCGAGGGCAAAGTGTTTGTTGCTAAGAACGGAGATTTTCTTGAGAAGGAGTTTCTCTCGAAAGAATTGAGTGGGAGGAACATAGAACTTGATGAGGTTGTCAAACCTCTAATCCCTCTAGATGGTGGCGCAGGGCAGGGGGAAACCTCTGTCGAAGCAACGCCGGTTGAGGAGGAAGTTAATGATGATGATCATGAAACTTCGTATCAAGTTCCTATCGGACCTTGCACGTCGACAAGATCACGTACTGCTCCTGAGTGGTACGGTAGTCCTGCCTTATCAATCATGTTGTTAGACAACAATGAACCTGCGAATTACGAAGAAGCAATCGTGGGCCTGGATTCCAACAAATGGCTGGAGGCTATGAAGTCCGAGATAGGATCTATGTATGAGAACAAAGTGTAGACTTTGGAAGTATTACCTGAAGGCCGCAAGGCTATTCAGAACAAATGGGTCTTTAAGAAGAAGACGAACGCGGATGGTAATGTAACCGTTTATAAAGCTCGACTTGTGGCAAAGGGTTTTTCACAAGTTTAGGGAGTTGACTACGATGAGACATTCTCACCAGTAGCGATGCTTAAGTCTGTCCGAATCATGTTAGCAATAGCTGCATTTTTCGATTATGAAATCTGGAAGATGGATGTCAAAATGGCGTTCCATGACGATTTTCTTAAGGAAGAGTTGTATATGATGCAACCCAAAGGTTTTGTCGATCTAAAGAATGCTAACAAAGTATGCAAGCTCCAGCGATCCATTTATGGACCGGTGCAAGCATCTCAGAGTTGGAATAAGCGCTTTTGATGAAGTGATCAAAGCGTTTGGGTTTATACAAGTTGTTGGAGAATCTTGTGTTTACAAGAAAGTGAGTGGGAGCTCTGTGGCGTTTCTAATGTTATATGTGGATGACATATTGCTGATTGGAAACAATGTGGAGTTCTTAGAGAGCGTAAAAGATTACTTAAACAAGTCTTTCTCTATGAAGGACAGATACGTCTCCGTCGTATCTACTTTTCCGAACTCTTTTGCCCTTGTTTTGGACTCTAATTTGCATGATTTGAATGGAACTAACCCGGACTGACGCTGTTTTCAGCAGAATTACCATGGTGTTGTTTTTGTGCAGAAATAAAAGTTCTCGGAACATCCTAAAAATTTACGGAGATTTTTTCTGGAATAAAAGAAAAATACCTGCGCAAAGTTCCACGTGAGGGGGCGTGCGAGTGGGCCACAAGCCCACAGGCCGTGGCCACCCCCTATGGTCACGCCGTGCAGGTTTGTGGGGCCCACGTGGCACCACCGCCCCCAATCTCAGCTATAAATCTTTTGTTTCGCGTGGAAAAAACTAGAGAGAAGGTTTCATCGCGTTTTGCGATACGGAGGTGCTGCCACATCCTGTTCATCTGGAGGGCAGATCTGGAGTCCGTTTCGGGCTCCGGAGAGGGGAAATCATCGCCATCGTCATCATCAACCTTTCTCCATCGACAATTCCATGATGATCTTCATCGTTCGTGACTAATCTCATCTTAGGCTTGCTGGACGGTGATGAGTGGGATTAGATCTATCATGTAATCGAGTTAGTTTTTGACGGGGATTGATCCCTAGTATCCACTACGTTCTAGATTGATGTTGCTACTACTTGGCTATGCTTAATGCTTGTCACTAGGGCCCGAGTGCCATGATTTCAGATCTAAACCTATTATGTTGTCGCCAATATATGTGTGTTTTAGATCCTATCTTGCAAGTTGTAGTCACCTACTATCTGTTATGACCCGGCAACCCCGGAGTGACAATAGTCGGAACCACTCCCGGAGATGACCATAGTATGAGGAGTTCATGTATTCACCTCGTGTTAATGCGTTGGTCCGGTTCTTTATTAAAAGGAGAACCTTAATATCCCGTAGTTTCCATTAGGACCCCGCTGCCACGAGAGGGATGGACAATAGATGTCATGCAAGTTCTTTTCCCTAAGCACGTATGACTACATACGAAATACATGCCTACATTAGATTGATGAACGGGAGCTAGTTACATATCTCTCCGTGTTATAGCTGTTACATGATGAATCACATCCGTCACACTCATCCATCACCGATCCACTGCCTACGAGTCTTTTACTACTGGTCCTCGCTACGTTACTTTGCCTAGGCTTGTCCCTTGCTACAAGAGGGATTGGGCCACTTTGCTGCTGCTGTCGCTTTGCTGCTGTTGCTACTGTTGTTACTTGTTACTTTGCTGTTGCTACTACTATTGTTCCTTGATACTCCGTTGTTACTTGTTGCAACACTTTGTTGGCACTAACATCCCGTCAACAGGGCCTTTTCTGGTGCAGTTGCTGGGAAGTGTCAAAGCTTTTACTGGCGCCATTGATACAACAGTTAGGAATAGTCTGTCATCAACACATCGTTTCTGGCACCGTTGCTATCATACTACCTTGCTACTGATACTTTGCTTGCAGACATTAATCTTTCAGGTGTTGTTGAATTGACGACTCAGCTGTTAATACTTGAGAATATCCTTTAGCTTCCCCTTGTGAGCGAATCAATAAATTTGGGTTGAATACTCTACCCTCGAAAACTACTGCGATCCCATACGCTTGTGGGACATCAAGGCTTTTTCTGGCGCCGTTGCCGGGGAAGCACAGCTATATTCTGTGAGTCACTTGGGATTGACGTCTGCTGATCACTATGAGGAATCCGAAAGAGCCAAGAACTAAAATTCTACCTTCCACTATGAGGATAGGTAAGGAACTGCCATCTAGCTCTGCACTTGATTCACCTTCAGTTTTGAGTAAGTTTGCGACTTCACCTCCTGCTAGAAATCTTGATATGTCGCCTGTGCTTGATGATGCTACTTCTGCTGTCCATGATGCTTATGATGATGCTATGCTAGATATTATGCCTGATGATGCTATGCTTGATACTATGTCTGATGATGCTATACCTGATACTGCTTTGCCACTTGGTGCCCTTGATGCACATATTGCTAGAGTTTCTGCTAGATGTGATGATACTTCTGAAACTGCTGATACTATTGAAGTAGAACCTGCTACTATGCCTGCTATGCCTGATACACGCTATGTTATGGAGGGAGAGATAGCTGAGGATTTTCCTGCGTGTAAGGATAGCTATGATGTTGAGAAACTTCTGCACAAGTGGAAAGAAAAATCTCTTAACGCTAGGATGAAATACGACCCGAAGTTTGCCACTTCACCTATCTTTGTCACCGATAAGGATTATGAATTCTCAGTCGACCCTGAGTTAATCACTCTGGTCGAATCTGATCCCTTTCACGGTTACAAGTCTGAAACGGTTGTAGCCCATCTTACCAAACTACACGATATAGCCACCCTATTCACTAGTGAGGAAAAGATCCGCCACTACTTTATGCTCAAGCTGTTTCCTTTCTCGCTAAAGGATGATGCTAAGACCTGGTTCACTTCTCTTGCCCCTGGTTGTGTGTGTAGCCCCCGGGATATGGTCTACTACTTCTCTGAGAAATATTTCCTTGCCCATAAGAAGCAAGCTGCCTTGCAGGAAATATACAACTTTGCTCAAGCTGATGAAGAGAGTCTCCCACAAGCTTGGGGGACGCTCATCGAGCTACTGAATGCTTTGCCTGATCACCCTCTTGAGAAGACCGAAATACTTGATATATTCTATAATGGACTTATCGATGCTTCCAAAGACCACTTAGATAGTTCTACCGGTAGTGTTTTTAGGGAACGAACTATAGAACAAGCTGAGATTCTACTGAATAACATCTTGTGCAATGAGAATGCTTGGACTATTCTCGAACCACCTCCTAAGCCAACTCCGAAGAAAAGAGGTATTCTATTCCTTAGTCCCGAAGATATGCAAGAAGCCAAGAAATCTATGCGAGAGAAACGCATTAAATCTGAAGATGTCAAAAATCTACCACCTATCGAAGAGATCCATGGTCTCGATGACCCGATACAGGTAGTAGAAGTAAATTCTCTGCATAGGTTTGATGAGAGTGATATTCCTTTTGATAAACCTGCTAGCTTATGAATGGATGAATTTGATAACTTCGTTGCCAAACAACAGAGTTTCAATGATTATGTTAGCAGATAATTGGAAAAGAATGCCCGTATGCTTAGTCATGTAAGTGCTTGTGTGGACAGAAATGTCAATGATTTTAAGCTTCTGAGTAAACATGCTTCTATTGTTACTACTCAGGTAGAACAAGTACTTAAAGCTCAAAATGACTTGGTCAATGAGTTGAATGACAATTCCGTCAGAGTCGTCACTAGAGGCGGTAGAATGACCCAGGAACCTTTGTATCCTCAGGGTCATCCGAAGAGAATTGAACAAGATTCTCAAGGAGTTAGCACTGATGCACCTAGTCATCCTAGAAAGAAGAAGAAAGATGATAGGAACCTGCATGCTAGCAACGTTGCTGCTACCCCTGACAGTCCAAACAATGCCTCTATCTCTGATGCTGAAACACAATCTGGTGAAGAACATGAGCCTAATGATAATATCAATAGTGATGTTCATGAAGGTGCTCAACCTAGCAATGAAAAGGATGTGGAGATTGAACCTAGTGTTGATCTTGATAACCCACAGCCTAAGACTAGAAGATACGATAAGAATGACTTCGCTGCTAGGAAGCACGGTAAAGAAAGGGAACCGTGGGTTCAGAAACCTATGCCCTTTCCTCCCAAACCATCCAAGAAAAAGGATGATGAGGATTTTGAGTGATTCGTTGAAATGATCAGACCTGTCTTTCTGCAGATGCGTTTGACTGATATGCTCAAGATGTCTCCGTATGCCAAGTACATGAAAGATATTGTGACTAATAAGAGGAGGATACCTGATCTTGAGATCTCCGCCATGCTTGCCAATTACACTTTCAAGGGTGGAGCTCCGAAGAAACTAGGTGATCCCGGTGTGCCCACTATACCTTTCTTCATTAAAGGTAACTACGTTAGAACTGCTTTATGCGATCTTGGAGCCGGTGTTAGTGTTATGCCTCTCTCTCTTTATCGTAGACTTGAACTGGATAAGTTGACACCCACTAAAATCTCTCTGCAAATGGCCGACAAATCAACTGCTTTCCCTATCAGCATTTGCGAGGATGTGCTTGTTGTGGTTGCTAACACCACTATCTTAACAGACTTTGTTATCTTGGATATTCCCGAGGACGATGTCATGGCCGTCATCCTCGGAAGACCCTTCTTAAACACTGTAGGGGCTGTTATAGATTGCAACAAAGGCAATGTCACTTTCCATGTCAACGGTAATGAGCATACAGTGCACTTTCCGAAGAAACAATATCAAGTACACTGCATCAATGCTATCGAAATAACTTCATCGATTCTTATTGGGAGCTTTGAATTCCCTATTCCCTCTGTCAAGATGAAGTATGATTTGCTCGTTGGGCAGATACATGCTACTGTGACAACAGACCTTCCCTCGCAACGGCGCCAGGAATCCTTTTGCTACGGCTACGCCTATAGGGACTTCCTTGGAAAATATGCAAAGGATTTCCCCGCGGCCTTGGAGCCTTGCCTTGGTGTTCCCTTGAAGAGGAAAGGGTGATGTAGCACAGCGGCGGTAAGTATTTCCCTCAGTTTGAGAACCAAGGTATCAATCCAGTAGGAGGAGCGTTCAAGTCACAAGTACCTATACAAACACAAAGAGCTTGGACCCAACGCTATGAAGGGGTTGTCAATCCCTTATAGATTGTTTGCAAAGTGAGAACTGAAAGCAAAAAGTAAACAAAGCAAAGTAAAAGTGAAAGTGGAGACGACAGTTGTGAATAGACCCGGGGGCCGTAGTGTTCACTAGTGGCTTCTCTCATGAAAGCAAGTAGACAGTGGGTGAACGAATTACGGTCGAGCAATTGATAGAACCGTGCAAAGTCGTGACGTTATCTAAGGCAATGATTGTATCTATAGGCATCACGTCCAAAACAAGTAGACTGATACTGTCTGCATCTACTACTATTACTCCACACGTCGACCGCTATCCAGCATGCCTCTAGTGTATTAAGTCCAAAAGAATAGAGTAACGCCTTAAGCAAGATGACATGATGTAGATGGACAATCTCAAATCTATGATGAAAGCCCATCTTGTTACCCTTGATGGCAAAAACACGATGCGTGCCTTGCTGCCCCTTCTGTTACTGGGAAAGGTCACCACATGGTATGAACCCAAAACCAAGCACTTCTCCCATTGCAAGAATCATAGATCTAGTTGGCCAAACAAAACCCAAGACTCGGAGAGACTTACAAGGATATCAAATGATGCATATAAGAAATCAGCAAAGACTCAAATATAATTCATAGATAATCTGATCACAAATCCACAATTCATCGGATCTCGACAAACACACCGCCAAAGAGGATTACATCGGATAGATCTCCATGAAGATCATGGAGAACTTTGTATTGAAGATCCAACAGAGAAAAGAAGCCATCTACCTACTAACTACGGACCCGTAGGTCTGAAGTGGACTACTCACGAGTCATTGGAGAGGCGATGATGTTGATGTAGAAGCCCTCCAACTCCAAAGTCCCCTCCGGGAGGGCACCGGGAAGGGTCTCCAGATGAGATCTCGCGGAAACGGAAGCTTGCGGTGGCGGAAAAGTGTTTTCGTGGATGCCCTGATTATTTCTGCGATTTTAGGGAATTTATAGGCCAAAGAGCTAGGGCAGGGGAGCGCCAGGGAGGCCATAAGCCTGGTTGCCACGAGCCCCCCTGGCCGTGGCAACAGGGCTTGTGGGCTCCCTGTGGGCCCCCTGCCTTGGCCCTCAAGCCTCCCAATCTGCTTCTGTTCTGGAAAAATTTATTTCGGGGATTTTATTCCGTTTGGACTCCGTTCCAAAATCAGATCTGAAAAGAGTCAAAAACACAGAAAAACAGGAACTGGCACTTGGCACTGAATTAATAAGTTAGTCCCAAAAAAGATATAAAAGGTATATAAAACATCCAAAGTTGACAAGATAACAACGTGAAATCATCAAAAATTATAGATATGTTTGAGACGTATCAATACACATCCCCATTGAGGTGACCTAGTGACTATTCAAAAATTCTTCGTCTCTTTTGCGATTCAAAAAAGTTTTGTCGAGGGGATTTGATCAACCCCATTGACGGATTTCTTTCGATGACCATGAGATGGATGAATCAAGGAGTCACAAACCTCTGTTCCAAGTTTCACTTTAGGTTGCTTAGAAGAAAATGATAGATTTAGTTTAGTTTTCCTTGTTTTCTGTTTTAGCGTCTGGTAGAAATGTACCCCAAAAATCAAAGTTCTCCGAACGCTGTGAAACTCAAGTATGATTTTTTCTGGATTTTTTGAAAAAATCTGGGACAAAGAGTCTGTCTGGGGGCCACACCAGTGGGCCACAAACCCTAGGGGCGTGGGCACCCCCCATGGCCGCGCCACCCAGGCTTGTGGGGCCCACAGGCACCCCCTCCACTCATTCTTGCTCCCATCCAGTTCTCCTACCTCTAGAAAAAATCGTTTCGCAGTTCAAACCCGTGTTATTGCTCCTCTTGCTGGGATTTTCGATCTCTTTGCTCAAATCACCGTTCTCCGAACTGTTTTGGGGAAATTACTCCTTGGTAAGTGACTCCTCCATTGGTCCAATTAGTTTTTGCTCTAGTGCCTTCTACTCCGCGTATTTTTGCTGCCTTGGTGACCATGTTCTTGAGCTTTGCATGCTGATTCTAGCTGGTCCCAAGTAGTTTTGATGCGTAATATGGTCTCTAGGCACTCGTTGGAGTAATTGCTACTAGTTTAGTTGAACCTCGTTCACCTTTCCTTTGGGTCACTGAAAATTTCAGAAAAGGAAGATGTTCAGGAGAAGCTTTCATGGTGGTTCCTCAAGCAAGAGAGGTTCTCGTCTTGCGATTCGGGAGCCTCATCCTTACCAACCTAGGACGCGCAGGTTCAACCATGTGAATGGCCTTCTGATGAATTTATGATTGAGGCAGGCTTCAAAGATGAGTTTGATGCACTTGTTCACAACATCGGACGTGAAGAATTCATCTCCGATAAATGTGAACAGTATGTTTCTCTCACTTCCTCTTTTGTTCGTACAATCAAATTTTCAACTCGCCGTGAGCCATCGGTATTGTTTGATCTCTATGATAAATCGTATACCATGGACTTAGAGGATTTCAGTAGAATTTGCAAAATACCTATTTGGGGTAACCTCAATGATCCTCCTAAATCTTCGGTTAGAGATTTTTGCGCTGGTATTACGGTTGGAGAAACTAGAGACATTACGCCAGCTACCATGGGGAGTATTCATTTTCCTACCTTGCATTACTTTGCCCTCTTCATAGGTAGATGCATTAATGGAAAGATTGAGCATTGTCACCTCTACGCACCCGACCTTAGTATCCTTAAGAGCGCAGTGACGGGTGACAAAAGCTTCAACATGGGAGCTATTATAGCAAGGAGGCTGAATAAGAATGCTATTGATGGGGATTTCTTTGGCGGCATCTATGCCACTCACATAGCAAATTTTCCTGGAGTACCCATCCGCGCAGGAGATCCCCCGCTCCAAACAACTTTCCTTGACTGCGTCGCTATGACATGCTACCAGTTCCTTGAGAGGGATGATGAATCCCTCCTATACCGACTGATATTTAACTGGCAGCGTTTTTTCCATATTACCCTTCCTGCTCCTGCTCTCTTTGACTATCAGGTAAAACATAGATATTACATAACTAGAGGAGAGGCAGAGGAGTATGAGAGGGAGGCAAAGGCTGCTCGTCTCCGTGAGGCAGCTATTCAGGCAGTGGCTGCAGCGCTCCCGTATAACCCCCATTATGATTTTGGGTTTCGCCAGGACCATCCTTGGGAGTAGACCAAGTTAGGCCAAAAGCCTAAGCTTGGGGGAGTACGTGTTTTCACCGACTTTACATTCTTGCTTATGCTTTTACTTTGTTAGCCGGTGTTCACCCTTTGCCACTGTATCACCCATGCGAGTTTATTTTCTTTTTCTCGTTTTCTTTTCGTGTGTCTGTCTAGTTTGAGAAAAAACAAAAAGATTTTCTTTTCTTCTTTTGCTTGTTGGGAGTTTTCCCGTGTAGATAGTTTTCTTTTTCTTTGGGTCAAGGTAGAAGATAATGGTTACAATGTTTAGTGGCTCTTGCATGCATACCTGTTTAGCTTTCAAAGAGCCATATTACTTTGTCTTCTCCTTTGTGTTTGCCTGCAGATTCCAGCGTAGTCCAATGCATGAGCACTCTTATTATTGTTCACATTGTTCGGTCGTGCAAGTGAAAGCCAATAAAGACAATATATGATGAAGTGACTGAGCCTGGAAAAGCTGGTATGAACTCGATCTATTTTGTTTTTGTAAATATGGCTAGCTCATCATGCCTGATTCAGCTTTGTTGTGAGAGAAACATGTTTGCAATGACAACTTAGAGATCATAGTTGCTTATGCCATGCTTACTTAGCTAGGAGCTTATAATGGTTTGTCTTGGTTGCCAACATGAAAGTTGAGATGACTATGATGTAGTATGATAGGATGGTATCCTCCTTTGAATGATTCAAGTGGCTTGACTTGGCGCATGTTCACGCATGTAGTTGAAACAAAATCAACATAGCCTCTATGATCTTCATGTTCATGGTGATTTATGTCCTACTCATGCTTGCACTCAATGTTAGTTACTCTCAATGCATTTTGATGTCTGTTGTCGCTCTCTGCTAGTCTTTTGCTAGCTTTCACTTGTACTAAGCGGGAATACTGCTTGTGTATCCACCTCCATAAACCCAAAGTTGTTCCATATGAGTCCACCATACCTACCAATGTGCGGTATCTACCTGCCGTTCCAAGTAAATTTGCATATGCCAATCTCTAAATATTCAAGAAATAATCTGTTTTGCATACCCGAACCGCTCATGTGGTGACAGAGGGCTATTGGTATCTTCCATGCTAGCCGTGTTATCCTTGATATGTGTTTATTCACTATCATTAACGAGAAAGGGGCCGGTAATTGGAATTCCCAGTTCCATGCTCAAATCGAAAAGATAATTGCAAACAAAACTCCCCCAGGATTGTTGTTGGTATGGACGGTACCCCAGGATTCGGCTAGCCGTGGAGTGTGATTGATTGATGGTGGGGGAGTCAAAACTTTACTTTTCTGTTTGGGAACCGCCTATAGCATGTGTAGCGTGGAAGATGTTGAGAACTCTTAGTCATTGCGTTGACAATGAAAGCATGCCACCCAAAATTATTATCTCTGTTTTCAAAGCGTGAGCTCTGGCACCTCTGCAAATCAATGCTTCCCTCTGCGAAGGGCCTGTCTATTTATGTTCCTGTTGAGTCATCCTCCTCTTACAAAAGCACCAATTACAGAGCACCTCTGTCATTTTTATGCTTTGCTTTTAACTGTGTTGAGTATGACTATGATTGGATCTTCATTGCCATGAATTACAATGTTTAATCAGCCCTTGTTCTTTTAAGGTGCTCTGCATTTATGTTTTGCGGTCTCACAAAGAGCTAGCGAGATACCATCTATTCGTACTGCTTCATGTTGTTTTGATTGAAGTGTTGACACTTGAGGCTTATTATTATTTGCTCGCTAGTTGATTATGCCATTGATATGAGTTTACCGTGAGACCTAGATGCCATTTGCTTTTGTGGTTTGCTTGTGATCTTGTTGAAACTCTGGTTATGAGTTAGACATAGTTGCAACAACAAGATCAAACAGAGTTCGTCAAAGTTTTTTTTGTCTCTCTCACTTTGTCAACTGAGTCGCTTGAGGACAAGCAAGGCTTTAAGCTTGGGGGAGTTGATACGTCTCCATCGTATCTACTTTTCCTAACTCTTTTGCCCTTGTTTTGGACTCTAATTTGCATGATTTGAATGGAACTAACCCGGACTCACGTTGTTTTCAGCAGAATTGCGATGGTGTTGTTTTTGTGCGGAAATAGAAGTTCTCGGAACGTCCTGAAAATTTACGGAGATTTTTTCTGGAATAAAACAAAAATACCTCCACGTGAGGGGGCGTGCTAGTGGGCCACAAGCCCACAGGCCGCGGCCACCCCCTATGGTCGTACCGTGCAGGCTTGTGGGGCCCACGTGGCACCACCGCCCCAATCTCACCTCTATATCTTCCGTTTCGCCTAGAAAAAAATCCGAGAGAAGGTTTCATCGCGTTTTGCAATACGGAGGCGCCGCCACATCCTGTTCTTCATCTGGAGGGCAGATCTGGAGTCCGTTTCGAGCTCCGGAGAGGGGAAATCGTCGCCATCGTCATCATCAACCTTTCTCCATCGACAATTCCATGATGCTCTTCATCGTTCGTGAGTAATCTCATCGTAGGCTTGCTGGACGGTGATGAGTGGGATGAGATCTATCATGTAATCGAGTTAGTTTTTGACGGGGATTGATCCCTAGTATCCACTATGTTCTAGATTGATGTTGCTACTACTTGGCTATGCTTAATGCTTGTCACTAGGGCCCGAGTCCCATGATTTCAGATCTGAACCTATTATGTTGTCGCCAATATATGTGTGTTTTAGATCCTATCTTGCAAGTTGTAGTCACCTACTATGTGTTATGACCCGGCAACCCCGGAGTGACAGTAGCCGGAACCACTCCCGGAGATGACCATAGTATGAGGAGTTCATATATTCACCGCGTGATAATGTGTTGGTCTGGTTCTTTATTAAAAGGAGAACCTTAATATCCCGTAGTTTCCATTAGGACCCCGCTGCCACGGGAGGGATGGACAATAGATGTCAAGTTCTTTTCCCTAAGCACGTATGACTACATACGAAATACATGCCTACATTAGATTGATGAACAGGAGCTAGTTACATATCTCTCCGTGTTATAGCTGTTACATGATGAATCACATCCGTCATACTCATCCATCACCGATCCACTCCCTACGAGTCTTTTACTACTGGTCCTTGCTATGTTACTTTTCCTAGGCTTGTCTCTTGCTACAGGAGGGATTGGGCCACTTTGCTGCTGTTGTCGCTTTGCTGTTGTCGCTACTGTTGTTACTTGTTACTTTGCTACTGCTACTACTATTGTTCCTTGCTATTCCACTGTTACTTGTTGCAAGACTTTGTTGGCAATAACATCCCGTCAACAGGGCCTTTTCTGGCGCAGTTGTTGGGAAGTGTCAAAGCTTTTACTGGCGCCATTGATACAATAGTTAGGAATAGTCTGCCATCAACAGATCGTTTCTCGCACCGTTGCTATCATACTACCTTGCTACTGATACTTTGCTTGCAGACACTAATCTTTCAGGTGTGGTTGAATTGACGACTCAGCTGGTAATACTTGAGAATATCCTTTAGCTTCCCCTTGTGAGCGAATCAATAAATTTGGGTTGAATACTCTACCCTCAAAAATTGTTGTGATCCCATACGCTTGTGGGACATCAAGGACCTAGGAGAAGTTGCTTACATTCTAGGCATTAAGATCTATAGGGATAGATCGAGATGCCTCATAGGACTTTCACAAAGCACATACCTTGATAAAGTTTTGAAGAAGTTCAAAATGGAACAGTCCAAGAAGGGGTTCTTTCCAGTATTACAAGGTATCAAATTGGGTAAGACTCAGTGTCCAGTAACTGCGGAAGATACAGAAAAGATGAGTACCGTCCCCTATGCTTCAGCCATAGGGTCTATCATGTATGCAATGTTGTGCACTAGACCGGACGTCAGCCTGGCCATAAGTATGGCAGGCAGGTTTCAAAGTAATCCAGGTGTGTATCACTGGACGGTGGTCAAGAATATTCTGATGTACTTGAAAAGGACTAAGGAAACGTTTCTCGTTTATGGAGGTGACGAAGAGCTCGTCATAAAGGGTTACGTCGACGCAAGCTTTGACACTTATCCGGTTGACTCTAAGTCTCAAACCGGATACGTATTTATTCTTAATGGGGGTGTGGTAAGCTGGTGCAGTTCCAAGCAAAGCGTCGTAGAAGATTCTACATGTGAAGCGGAGTACATGGCTGCCTCGGAGGCAGCTAAGGAGGGTGTCTGGATGAAGCAGTTCATGACGGATCTTGGAGTTGTGACGAGCACACCAAATCCAATAACCATGTTCTATGACAACACTGGTGCCATTGCTTTAGCAAAGGAACCAATGTTTCACAAGATGACCAGACACATCAAACGACGCTTCAACCTCATCCGCGACTACATTGAAGGAGAGGACGTAAATATTTGCAAAGTGCACACGGATCTGAATGTAGCGGATCCGCTAACTAAACCGTTTCCACGAGCAAAGCGTGATCAACACCAGAACTGTATGGGTCTTAGATTCATTACAATGTAAATCGCATAGCGATGTGAGGACTAGATTATTGACTCTACTGTAAGTGGGAGACTGTTGGAAATATGCCCTAGAGGCAATGATAAAATAGTTATTATTATATTTCCTGTTTTAAGATAATCGTTTATTATCCATGCTATAATTGTATTGAATGAAAGCATAGATACATGTGTGGATATATAGACAAAACAATGTCGCTAGCAAGCCTCTAGTTGGCTAGCCTGTTGACCAAGGATGGTTAAGATTTTCTGACCATACGCAAGTGTTGTCACTTGATAACTGGATCACATCATTAGGAGAATCATGTGAGGGACTAGACCCAAACTATGAACGTAGCATGTGATCGTGTCATTTTATTGCTATTGTTTTCTGCGTGTCAAGTATTCATTCCTATGACCATGATATCATGTAACTCGCTGACACCGGACGAATACCTTGTGTGTATCAAACGTCACAACGTTAGTGGGTGACTATGAAGGTACTCTACAGGTATCTCCGAAGGTGTCCGTTGAGTTAGCATGGATCAAGACTAGGACTTGTCACTCCATGTGACGGAGAGGTATCTCGGAGCCCACTCGGTAATACAACATCACATACAAGCCTTGCAAGCAATGTGACTCAAGTGTAAGTCACGGGATCTTGTATTATGAAACTAGTAAAGAGACTTGCCGGTAACGAGATTGAAATAGGTATACGGATACCGACGATCAAATCTCGGGCAAGTAACATACCGAAGGACAAAGGGAATGATATACGAGATTATATGAATCCTTGGTACAGAGATTCAACCGATAAGATCTTCGTAGAATATGTAGGATCCAATATGGACATCCAGGTCCCGCTATTGGATATTGACCGAGGAGTATCTCGGGTCATGTCTACATAGTTCTCGAACCCGCAGGGTCTGCACACTTAAGATTCGATGATGTTTTAGTATAGTTCAGTTATATGTTTTGGTGACCGAAAGTTGTTCGGAGTCCGGGATGAGATCACAAACGTCACGAGGGTTTCCGGGATGGTCCGGAAACGAATATTGATATATAGGATGGTTTCATTTGGTCACCAAAAAGTTTTCGGGCGTTATCGGCAGTGTACGGGGAGTGACGAATGGGTTCCGGGTATTGATCGGGAGGGGCCCACCCACCCGGGAGTGAGCCCCGTGACCCTAGGGTGGTGCACTGGTGAGGCCAGCCCAAGAGGGCTATGGCGCCACAAGGTAAAAATACCAAAGGAAAGGAAAAAAAGGAAAGAGGGAGGTGGGAAGGAAGGAGTGGACTCCTTCCCCCAAATCGAATTGGGGTGGGTGTCCACCTCCTCCCTTCGGCCGGCGCCCTTGGGGCTCCCTTGAGACCCAAGGCTAGACCCGCCCCTCCTCCTTTATATATAGGTGGTTTTAGAGCTTTTGAGACACAACTTTTGCCACGTGCAACTCAAACCTATACCATGTAGTTCGTCCTCTAGATCGTATTTCTGCGGAGCTCGGGCGGAGCCCTGCAAGAGTAGATCATCACCACAACCGGCGGGCCGTCACGCTGCCGGAGAACTCATCTACTTCTCTATCTCTCTTGCTGGATCAAGGAGGCCGAGATCGTCATCCAGCTGTACATGTGCTGAACGCGGAGGTGCCGTCCGTTCGGCGCTAGATCGAAACGGATCGTGGGACGACGGTGATTTGAATCACGAAGTTGTACCACTACATCAACCGCGTTTCTTAACGCTTTCGCTTAGCGATCTACAAGGGTATGTGGATCTAATCTCCTCTCATAGATGAAATTAGCATGATAGGTCTTCGTGTGCGTACGAAAATTTTGTTTCCCATGCAACGTTCTCCAACACTCAATACACTAGATGCATGCTAGATAGCAGTTGATGTGTGGAGTAATAGAAGTAGATGCAGGCAGAAGTCGGTCTACTTGTCTTGGACGTGATTACTATATATGCAATCATTGTCTTGAATATCGTCATAATTATTTGCTCTTTTATCAATTGCCCAATAGTAATTTGTCCACCCACCTTTTGCTATTTTCTCAAGAGAAGCCACTAGTGAAACCTACGGCCCCCGAGTCTACTTCACATCATCTATTTGTAATCTCTTCTTTTCTATTCGCGTTTCTATTTTATTTGCTCTTTTATTTTCAAATCTATATTATCAAAAAACCCAAAAATACCTTGCTGCATTTTATTTGCAACCACTTTTATTTGCATCTATCAATCTATCTTTTACTTTACTCACGAGGGATTGTCAACCCCTACACGCGTTGGGTTGCAAGGATTTGTTATTTGTGTGCAGGTACCGCTTACATAGTCTTGTCGATCTTCCTACTAGATTGATACCTTGGTTTAATAACTGAGGGGAACACTTGTCATCGTTGTGCTACATCACCCCTTAAGCTTGGATGAAAACTAATGCAAATCAACGGGGACTCAGGTTCTTCCTCAAATGAGTCAATCTCCTATTGGAGCTTGTCGTCGCCCTTGTGGTCTTGTGGTGTAAGGTCATCTTGAGAGCTTGTCCCTTTCGAGAGAGTAGGATCATACTTCTCCTTTTGGGGAATAAGCTTCGGTATGGGGTATTGACCTTCTTCCCATTCAACTATGTTGGCATTGAAGTAGTCGACGCCGTGCTTCTTCTAGTGTCCTCCTTGCTTGCGTACAACCCCCTCGAATTCCTTACTTACGGCAAGACTCTTGAAGACACCTCTCTCTATAATTCCTTTCAATAAATAATTTTTTTGCTCAAGTATAAATTGGCTAAGAGAATCATTAGTGGAATCAAGAGAGCTACTAGCAACAACACCATTTGATTTAACATTAGTATTGTTGTTACTAGATGAAGAAACTTTCTTGCCTTTGTTACTAGCATACTTAGGTTTAACTTGTGGACCAAAAGTAGACAAGAGTAATCATTTGGCTAGATAAGAAGAACTCTTCTTTCAAAGATCATCATTGATTTCTTTTAGAAACTCATGCTCCTGCTCTAAATTCAGCTTCTTGAAGCATAGCTTCTCATGAGTTCTTGCAAGCTCTCTATGCTAATCTAGAGTAGATTCATGGGATAACTTAAGAGTGTTTAATTCTTTAATTCATTGTTAAATCTCTTTCTTATCATCATCATACGACTTATCTTGACTAGCATGATTATCATCAAGTTCATTTTCATTGTTAACACTAGTTTTATGAAAGAACAAGTCATCTTCTCCTAGCAAGTCATCCTCATCATTATTAAAGTCAAAGTACTCGGGGTGTGATATCTTGGGGCCTTTAGCCATGAAGCAGTTTCCAATCCCTTCATTTGGTGAATCAAATATGTCATAGGAGTTGGAGGATATGAGTGCAAGACCGGCAACACCTTCATCTTGACTATAGTCGGAGTTGGAGTGGTATCTTCTCTTGGATTGGTTGTCGGACTCAGAGTTGGATACCCATTCACAAACATGAGCTTGATGTCTTCTTCTTGAGCGGATCTTGGTGTACTTGTCCTTCTTCTCCGATTCCTTACTTCTCCGTGAGGGTCTTCGTTCATAACGATCTTATCTACTACATCTCTCTGTTTGAGGTGACTCCTCTCTTGCGCTTAGTCTTCTAGGCAACTCTTCTCTTCGTTTGTGGGGAGTCGAGCACTCAATAGAGTAGTGATCGGGCTTTCAACAATTGTAGCAGTTTCTCTCATGACTAGATGAATGCTTCTCTTCATATGTTGAGCTATAGCTTCTCTATTTGCCTCTACTCTTGTAGAACTTGTTGAATTTCCTCACCATGAGGCTTATCTCTTCATTGGTGACAAGGTTGTCACTTGAAGTAGCGGGAGCATCACTTGAAGCTCTATAAGCACTGCTTGACTTGTTGTGCACCTCTTCTTTGTCCTTGAGTGACATTTCATGAGCGACAATCCTTCCGATGACTTATGTTGGCTTGAGATCCTTGTAGTTTGGCATCATTTGTATCAATGTGCACACAGTGTCGCACTTCCCATCCAAGGCTCTATGTATCTTCTTGATGATGAATTTGTCAGTCATCCCTTTGCTTTCCAAGCCGGCAATCTCATTTGTGATGAAAGCTAGCCTAGAGTACATCTCAGCAACTCCTTCACCATCCTTCATATTGAACTTGTCAAGCTGACTTTGTAGCACATCCAACTTAGATTCCCTGACACATTCGGTACCTTCGTGCATATCAATCAAAGTGTCCCAAATTTCCTTGGCATTCTCAAGACGACTGATTTTGTTGAAATCTTCGGGGAATAGGTATATGAATAGAATGTCACATGATTGAGCATTTTATTGCAACATCTTCAATTCTTCCGCAGTCACTTCGCAATCCGGTTTCTTTCCATCACCGAAGAAATCACCTTGCAATCCAACACGAACGACAGCCCAAACGGAGTGGTTATGACCAAGAATATGCATTTTCATCTTATGCTTCCAACTAGCAAAGTTTGTACCATCAAAATATGGACCTCTATGGTGGTAATTTCACTCACTAGACACCATACTCTTCTAGATTGTGAAACCAATGCAATGAAGACCAAATCTCTAATAACACTTGTAGGATTCGAAGTATGTCTAGAGGGGGTGATTAGACTACTTACCCAAACAAAAACTTAGCCTTTTTTCCAATTTTAGTTGTGGGCCAGTTTTAGCAATTGTAACTAGTCAAGGACACCCTGCAAATGCATATCTAAGAGTATTGCAGCGGAAAGTAATGACATGCAAATGTAAGTAGAGGTAAGGGATAGAAAGATCAAACGCAAAGGTTGACACGGAGATTTTTGGCATGGTTACGATAGGTGGTGCTATCATACTTCTACGTTCGTGGAGACTTAAACCCACGAAGAGTATCGGTCGTGCGAGTCCATGGAGGGTCCACAAAGAAGCAATCTTGTCTATTCCACCATGGCTTACGTCCACGAAGGACTAGCCTCACTTGAGGTACATCTTTACGAAGTAAGCGATCTCCTTGCCCTTACGAACTCCATAACACGAAGTAGGAGGATCCCAAGGGACACCTAACCAATCTAGGAGGCACCACCCTCAAAAAGGTAATAGATGTGATAGAACGATGAACTCCTTGCTCTTGTGCTTCAAAAGATAGTCTCCTCAACACTCAATCACTCCCTCACAGATTTGGCATGGGTAGAAGAGATTGATTGGGTGGAAAGCAACTTGGGGAGGCTAGAGATCAAGTTTCAAATGAATGGATTGGGATATCTTGATCTCAACACATGAGTAGGTGGCTCTGTCTCGGAAAAATGGATATGGCAAGTGTGTGTGTGTGTGTGTGTGTGTGTGTGTGTGTGTGTGTTTTGAGTGCTTCCTGTGCGAATGACAGGTGGTGGATGGGTATATATGGACGTCTTCCCTCCAGTCGGCCCGGGATCGACACACACACAGAAGGCGTAAGGCCGGCGTGGGAGATTCAATGTTCTAGGGACTTAATACCGCACATCAAATGTAGGTAGGACCATTGTTACCTACAATTGCAATAGTAATGGTGTCTGTTACTAGTAGTTGCCCTAGTTATTCTCCTTCATCTCCCTTGAAACAGCTCACTAATGGGGCTTGTCACACTCTATATAAGCCTCCCCCGAGCTCTGGACAATGGTTCAACATTGTTGTAATCACACCCCCAGAGAAAACACAAAGCCCCCGGACATGAGACGTAGGGTTCTTACCTCCCCAGGAGGGGCCCGAACTCGCTAATTCCGAGTTATACGCTTGCGCCGTAGCTAGGCTTCGCCCCTCATTTGTACCCCTAGTACTCATTGTCACGATCATTGCCTCGACACTCACTACATAGCTTGATGGCCGGAGGATACCGAGCTTTTAGCGTCGCGAAAGGCCTACTAGGGCTCACTAGAACGCTTGATGGTTGAAGGGTTCCGAGCTTTTAGCGCCGCGAAGGGCGTACATGCGCTCACTAAACAGCTTGGTGGTGAGCCCACGAACGAGCATCACGCAAAATCATATTACAGCACGAAAGACTATCAAAGAAAAAGGCTTTCTCGAGGAATCGAACTCGAGTCTCCATCTTGGGCTAACCACTTGACAAAGTGGATTCTAGTAATTTACAACAACACGAAAAGTTTAAGAATAATAGTACCCGCGTTATTAAACATGAAAAGTTTAAGAATAATAGTACCCGTATTATTAAACACAAAATTACACAATCTTGTTATTGTAACGCATGGATTTTTGAATTGTTTGAAAACATTTTGGAAAAATGTAATTTTCTTTAAAAAAATGTGCACAATCTTTGAAACTTAACATATTTCAAAAAAAGTGCACAAACATGAAAGAAAAGTTGGCCTATGCAAAAAAAGGTTCATGAATTAGAAAAAAGTTTACAAACCTTCAACAAATTCATCAAATTTGAAAAATAATAATAGATTTTTTTAAAAAGCTCATCAATCTTTAAAAAAGAGCATAGATTTTGGAAAAAATGCATCATTTTTTTAAAGATGAATAATTTGAAAAAAACATCCATTTTAATTTCTTTTTTATTTAAAAAAATAGTTCACAAATTGGGAAAATTTTGGACATATAGAAAAAAGGAAAAAATATTAAAAGGAAAAGGAAAAATAATATAAAATCCCGAAAAAAAACGTTCCAAAAAAGAGGAAAATGCAAGAGTAAATAAAAGGTAAAAATGAATAAGGGTTAAAATGAACAAGATGTTAACAAAGATATTGGCTCAGGGTGGTTGGTTGGTTAGTGTGGCCTACAATGGATAAGGAAATCGCGTCGTGTTCGAATCCCACCCAAGCTCTCAGTTTTTTGCGGGCATAGTTTTTTTCCTTTTCTCACTGACTTGGTGGTTCGAACGGGCCGAATAGTCACTATGGTGGGCCGGGCCCATGCGGGATTTCGCGGCGACAACGGTTGTGCAGGGACTTAGTTGGAGTGCCCAGTGCGAGTCATATTCGGTTTGCATAGTTTGTACGCGGCGGAATGGCTAATATATCGTCCGGTCGTACGGGTACGCGACGGTATGGCTAATTTACATCACTTTGCTACACTGCCCTAAAAAAATTGCCGCTGACCTATTTAAGGTAGCCGTTGGAGACTGTTTTTCGCTGTTCTCTGCCCTATATGACAGGTTTTATACATCCCTACCCTATATAGGGTTGTTGTTAGAGATGATCTAACATCAGAACCACCACCCGCTGTTCACCATACCAAACCATGGACGAGCATCTTGCCTTGCGAACTGACAGCACCGTTGAGGGCGCACACCATGAGTCCACCAAGGGAGACCGGATCCGTAGCACCACCAGACCGACCGAAGACGAACTTCCACGGATCTTTCTGATGAGGACATGCCTACCTTTGATATTATTACAATCATTGCATATGCGTATTTATTTGAGGTGATTTCTGATAAAACTCATGCAATAATTTATTTATGTTATCCGAAACAAAAATACTTCACCTGTTTTTATTTTATGCCTAAATGCAGAATGGTCGAACACTTGTATGAATCACGTGTCATGACAAGGGAAGAGTAAATGATTGGATGCTATTCAATAGGTCCTCTCATGTCAAAAGAAATAATTAGTTGTTGTTCAAGAAGTTCTCTCACGTCATTTTTAGCCCAAGAGAAGATAGAGTCCAAGTCTTTCACGTTCTGGACTCAGATTCGGACTGCACACACATACCTGTACCAAAACGCTTTCAACTTTTTCATCCGGACTCCGAATTGCGTGATTCATTTTGGACTGAAAAGTAGATTTTATGCGCTTTAAGGCCCAATTGGAATCACCTTCAAATTCTTCTGGGGCGTGGATATATCGACCAAACAATATGATGTTGCACCAGAATCCGAGTCAAACAACAAGTCCAAAGGTGTTGCACCACCTCCACCTCGGACCATAAGCCTTGTACGACCTAGGGTAAGTTTTAGGCTGCCTTGGGATGTCCTCCCACCTCCTTGGCCGCCACCCCTTGCTCCTATATAAGTAGATCAACCTAGTAGCTTTTTCCTTGGGATTTGTTTAGTTAAAAGTTAGCCATTGCAACTTCGTGTACTTCGTTTGTGTCCAATGACCAGACTAAGACCGCTTTCGGATCTCACTCTTATCAATACTTCATCTATATTCGCAATATTCAGATTGCAATATTATATTCTTGCTTGTTCTTCGATTGCTTGCAGGAATAGACCTTCGTGGTCAGGTTGATCATGCTCCGGCGTGGTCAATAACCTCTTGGAGTTTGGTTTAGCGATTGCTAAGGCGCAACGTCGTGCACGTTTGTAGTCGGATCGTCAAAGTCGTCTCCACCAAATCGATAGCCACCATCTCATCGAAAGATCGGGCACCCTCCCCTCTATCAAGTGGTATCAGTTTCCACGTTGCTCGGTGAGAATTTCCAGTTATCCCTAGATTAGATTTATTCTTCTTACCCATTACCCAAGAAAAAATCACAAAAAGAGTTAGATCTAGTCGTCCTTTGTCCAAGCCAGTCTGAGCCTTTGCAATTTTCTTTTTAGTGTTTTCATAGTTGAATTATCGGTTGCATCATCGTGTCAAGTTACTGGTCTTAGCGTCTAGTCTTTTAGAGTTTCAAGTTCTGTTCACAAGTTGCCACGCCGCCGCCACACCATCTTCATCGCTGCTGCCATATAACAACACCATGCCGTTGTCATCCCTTCTGTTGTCGCCCACCACTATTCATCAATTTCCACCGTTCGCATCTACGCTTGATCCAATCTACACATTATCTGATTGGTTGGAGAGAAGAGAAAAACAAAGTGAGACCAAAAAAAGAGAGAAAAGAAATAAAAGAGTGAGAGAAAAATAGAGAGAAAAAAAGTATAAAAAGTGAGGAAAGAAGGTTGATGATGACAAATAGATTACTCACGAACGACGAAGGGCTTCATGGAATTGGAGAGGGAAGAAGGTTGATGATGACGATGGCGACGATTTCCCCTCTCCGGAGCCCAAAACGGACTACAGATCTGTCCTCCAGATGAAGAACAGGATGTGGTGGCGCCTCCGTATCGCAAACGCGACGAAATCTTCTCTCTTTATTTTTTCTGGGACGAAAGTGAACTTATAGAGCTGAGATTGGGGATGGCAGAGCCACGTGGGCCCCACAAGCTTGCCATCCGCCACCAGGGGGTGGCGGTGGCAGGGCTTGTGGCACACTGGCCCACCCCCTCAGGTGGATCTTTGCGTAGGTTTTTTCATATTTTCCAAAAATATTCCTCGTAAATTTTCAGGACGTTATGAGAACTTTGATTTCTGCACAAAAAACAACACCAATGTAATTCTGCTAAAAACAGCGTCAGTCCAGGTTAGTTCCATTCAAATCATGCAAATTAGAGTCCAAAACAAGGGCAAAATAGTTTGGAAAAGTAGATACGATGGAGACGTATCAACTCCCCCAAGCTTAAAACCTTGCTTGTCCTCAAGCAACTCAGTTGACAAACTGAGAGAGAAAGAAAAACTTTGACAAACTCTGTTTGATCTTGTTGTTGCAACTATGTCTAACTCATAACCAGAATTTCAGCAAGATCACAAGTTAACCACATAAGCAAGTGACACAAAGGTCTCACGGTAAACTAATATCAACGGCATAATGAGCTAACGAGCAAATAATAATGAGTTTCAAATACCAACACTTCAATCAAAACAAGCATGAAGCAATATGAATAGGTGGTATCTCGCTAGCTCTTTCTGAGACCGCAAAACATAAATGCAGAGCACTTTCAAAGATCAAGGGCTGACTAAACATTGTAATTCATAGCAACGAAGATCTAGTCATAGTCATACTCAATATCAATCAAAAGCAAAGCATAAAAATGACAGAGGTGCTCTCTAATTGGTGCTTATATAAGAGGAGGATGACTCGACGGGAAAATAAATAGACAGGCCCTTCGCAGAGGGAAGCATTGATTTGCAGAGGTGCCATAGCTCAAGCTTTGAAAACAGAGATAATAATTTTGGGTGGCATGCTTTCATTGTCAACGCGATGACCAAGAGTTCTCAATAATTTCGGGTGGCATGATACTCATGCTATAGGCGGTTCCCAAACAGAAAAGTAAAGTTTTAACTCCCCCACAACCAATTAATCACACTCCACAGCTAGCCGAATCCTCGGGTACCGTCCATACTAACATCAATCCGGGGGGAGTCTTATTTTACAGTTATGTTTTCGATTTAAGCGTGGAACTGGGCATTCCAATTACCGACCCCTTTCTTGTGAATGACAGTGAATAAACACATGTCGAGGATAGCACTCCTAGCATGGAAGATACCAATAGCCCCCTGTCACCACATGAGCGGTTCGGACATGCAAAACAGATTATTTCTTGAAGGTTTAGAGAGTGGCACATGCAAATTTACTTGGAACGGCAGGTAGATACCGCAAATAGGTAGGTATGGTGGACTCTCATGGAAAAACTTTTGGGTTTATGGAAATGGATGCACAAGTAGTATTCCGCTTAGTACAAGTGAAGGCTAGCAAAAGACTGGGAAGCGACCAACTAGAGAGGGACAACAGTCATCAAGATGCAATGAGTTTGACTAACATTGAATGCAAGCATGAACAGGATATAAATCACCATGAACATGAACATCATAGAGGCTATGTTGATTTTGTTTCAACTACATGCATGAACATGCGCCAAGTCAAGCCACTTGAATTATTCAAAGGAGAATACCATCCTATCATACTACATCATAGTCATCTCAAAATCTATGTTGGCATTCAAGACAAACCATTATAAACTCCTAGCTAAATAAGCATGGCATCAGAAACTATGATCTCTAAGTTGTCATTGCAAACATGGTTCTCTCACAACAAAGCTGAATCTGGATCGACAAGCTAGTCATATTTACAAAAACAAAATAGATAGAATTCATACCAGATTTTCAGTCTCAGTCACTTCATCATATGTCATCATTATTGCCTTTCATTTGCACGATCGAACGATGAGAACAATAATAAGAGTGCTGGTGCATTGGACTAAGCTAAATCTGCAGGCAAACACAAAGGAGAAGACAAAGTAATATGGCTCTTTGAAAGCTAAACACGTATGCATGCAAGAACCACTAAACATTGTAACCAATATCTTCTACCTTGACCCAAAGAAAAAGAAAACTATTTACACGGGAAAACTCCCAACAAGCAAAAGAAGAAAGACAAATCTTTTTGGGTTTTCTCAAAAGGACACAAGACAATAAAACGAGAATAAACTAGCATGGATAATACAGTGGCAAAGTGTGAACACCGGCTAACAAAGTGAAAGCATAAGAATGAATGTAAAGTCGGTGAGAACACGTACTCCCCCAAGCTTAGGCTTTTGGCCTAGCTTGGTCTACTCCCAAGGATGCTCCTGGTGAAACCCAAAATCATAATGGGTGTTATACGGGAGTGCTGCAGCCACTGCCTGAATAGCTGCCTCACGAAGTCGAGCAGCCGTCGCCTCCCTCTCATACTCCTTTGCCTCTCCTATGGTTATGTAGTATCTTCGTTTTACCTGAAAGTCAAAGAAAGCAGGAGCAAGAAGGGTAATATGGAAAACACGCTGCCGGTTAAATATCAAGCGGTATAGGAGGGATCCATGATCTCTCTCAAGGAACTGGTAGCGTGTTAGAGCGACACGATCAAGGTAGGATGTACGGAGAGGAGGGTCTTCTGAACGGATGGATACTCCAAGAAAATTTGCTAAGCGTGTAGCATAAACTCCACCAAAGAAATCCCCCTCACTGGCATTATTATTCAGCCTCCTTGCTATTATAGCTCCCATATTGAAGCTCCTATCACCTGTTACTGCGCTCTTAAGGATACTAAGGTCGGAAGCGCATAGGTGACAATGTGCACCCTTGTCGTTAATGCACATACCTATGAAGAGGGCAAAGTAGTGCAGGGCAGGGAAATGGATGCTTCCTATGGTGGCTTGCGTGATATCTCTGGTTTCTCCAACAGTTATACTGGAGACAAAGTCTCTGACCGAAGACTTAGAAGGATCATTAATACTACCCCCATCGGGTATCTTGCAAATCCTATTGAAATCCTCCAAATCCATGGCGTAGGATTTATCATACAGATCAAATAGCATGGATGAGTCACGGCCAACTAAAAATTTAAATCTACACACGGAAGAGGCAGTGAGCATAGCATACTGTTCACATTTATCTGAGAGGAATTCTTCTAACACGGCATTGCAAACAGGTGTATCAAACTCATCCTTGAAACCTGCTTCGATCATGAACTCATCGGAAGGCCATTCACATGGTTGTACCAGTGCGTCCCTTAGTTGAAAAGGTTCGGGCTCCCGAAAAGAAAGACGGGGACCCTTCTTACTTGAGGAACCACCATGAAACTTCCTCCTGAACATAATTTCCTTTTTGCTGAAATTTTTGAAGTTCAAGAGAAAAGTGAATGAATACCAACCAAACCTTGTATTAACTACTCCTACTAGTGCCTAGAGACCATATCACGTGCTAAAACTACTTGGGACCAGCTAAAATCAACATTTCTAGCTCAAGAACAGGGTCACCAAGGTAGCAAGAATACGCGAAGGATAAAGCACTAGAGCAAAAACTAATTGGACCAATGGAGGAGTCACTTACCAAGGAGTAATTTCCCCAAAACGGTTCGGAGAATGGTGCTTTGAGCAAGGAGATCGAAAATCACAGCCAAATGAGCAAGAACACAGGTTTGAGCTGCGAAACAATTTTTTCTGGAGGTGAAAGAAAAGGCTGGGAGCTGGAATGAGTGGAGGGGGTCCCTGTGGGCCCCACAAGCTTGCTAGCCGCCACCAGGGGGGTGGCAGGGCTTGTGGCCCACTGGTCAGGCCCCCAGGCCAGCTCTCAGGCCCAGTAATTTTCGAATATTCCAGAAAAGAAATCATACTAAATTTTCAGGACCATCGGAGAACTTTTATTTTCGAGGTATTTTTCTCCGGGACGCTAAAACAGAAAACAGGAAAAACTAGACTAAATCTATCATTTTTCTTCTAAGCAAAAGAAAGTGAAAGCTCAAAACAGAGGTATGTGACTCTTTGATTCATCCGTTTCATGGTCATCGAAAGAAATCAGTCAATGGGGTTGATCAAGTCCTCATGACAAAACCTTCTCGAATCGCAAGAAAGAACGGAGAATTTTCGAATAGCCACTAAGTCACCTCAATGGGGATATGTATCTCCCCAACAAGCAAATCATACTTCATCTTGACACGAGGAATAGGGCATTCAAAGCACCCAATAAGAATCGATGAAGTCTTTTCGATAGCATTGATGCAATGTACTTGATATCGTTTCTTCGGAAAGTGCACCATGTGCTCATTACCGTTGACATGGAAAGTGACATTGCCTTTGTTGCAATCTATAACAGCCCCTGTAGTGTTTAAAAAGGGTCTTCCGAGGATGACAGCCATGGCATCGTCCTCGGGAATATCCAAGATAACAAAGTTTATTAAGATAGTGGTGTTAGCAACCACAACAGGCACATCCTCGCAAATGACGATAGGGAAAGCAGTTGATTTGTCGGCCATTTGCAGAGAAATTTCAGTGGGTGTCAACTTATCCCATTCAAGTCTACGATAAAGAGAGAGCGGCATAACACTAACACCGGCTCCAAGGTCACATAAGGTAGTTCTTACGTAGTTTCCTTTAATGGAGCAAGGTATAGTGGGCACTCCGGGATCACCAAGTTTCTTAGGAGTTCCACCTTTGAAAGTGTAATTGGCAAGCATGGTGGAGATCTCAAGATATGGTATCTTCCGTTTATTAGTCACGATATCTTTCATGTACTTTGCATACGGAGACATCTTGAGCATATTAGTTAACCGCATCTGCAGAAAGATGGGTCTTATCATCTCAACGAAGCGCTCAAAATCCTCATCATCCTTTTTCTTGGATAGCTTAGGAGGAAAGGGCATAGGTTTCTGAACCCATGGCTCCCTTTCATTATCATGCTTCCTAGCAGTGAATTCATTCTTATCGTATCTTTTAGGTTGTGGGTTATCAAGATTAATTGTAGGTTCAATCTCCACATCCTCATCATTGCTAGGTTGAGCATAATTATGAACGTCACTGTCCATATTGTCACCAGGTTCATGTTCATCACCAGATTGTGTTTCTGCATCACACGCATAAATATCATTAGGTTCTTCAGGTGTGATAGTATTTGGTGAACTGGCATGTAGCTTTCTATCATCCTTCTTCTTCTCCTTAGGATGACTGGGTGTATCAGCATTGATTCCTTGAGAATCTTGACCAATTCTCTTAGGATGACCTTCAGGATACAAAGGTTCCTGAGTCATTTTGCCTCCTCTAGTAATGACTCTCACGGAGTTGTCATTTAATTCATTGAGCAGGTCATTCTGAGCTTTAAGTACTTGTTCTACCTGAGTAGTAATCATAGAGGCATGTTTACTCAGAAGCTTCAGATCATTGACATTTCTGTCTACACAAGCACTTAAATGGCTAAGCATACGAGTACTTTGTTCCAAATGTCTGCTAACATAATCATTGAAACTCTGTTGTTTGGCAACAAAGTTGTCAAATTCATCAAAGCATAGGCTAGCAGGTTTGTCAAAAGGAATATCACTCTCATCAAACCTACGCAGAGAATTCACTTCTACTACCTGTATCGGGTTATCGAGACCATGGATCTCTTTGATAGGTGGTAGATTTTTGACATCTTCAGATCTAATGCCTTTCTCTTGCATAGATTTCTTGGCTTCTTGCATATCTTCGGGACTGAGGAATAGAATACCTCTTTTCTTAGGAGTTGGCTTAGGAGGCGTTTCGGGAATAGTCCAAGCATTATCGTTGATCAAGATGTTATTCGTAGGGTCTCGGCTTGTTCTACAGTTCGTTCCCTAAAAACACAACCGGCACAACTATCTAGGTGGTCTATAGAGGCATCGGTAAGTCCGTTATAGAGGATATCAAGTATCTCGTTCTTCTTAAGAGGGTGATTAGGCAAAGCATTCTGTAGCTGGACGAGCCTCCCCCAAGATTGTGGGAGACTCTCTTCTTGGAGTTGAGCAAAGTTGTATATTTCCTGCAAGGCAGCTTGCTTCTTATGGGCAGGGAAATATTTCTCACAGAAGTAATAGACCATATCCTGGGGACTACTCACACATCCAGGAGCAAGAGAGGTGAACCAGGCTTAGCGTCATCCTTTAGAGAGAAAGGAAATAGCTTAAGGATATAGTAGTGGCGGATCTTCTCCTCATTAGTGAAAAGGGTGGCTATATCGTGTAGTTTGGCAAGATGGGCTACGACCGTCTCAGACTCATAACCGTGAAAAGGATCAGATTCGACTAGAGAGATTATCTCAGGATCGACAAAGAATTCATAATCCTTATCGGTGATAAAGATAGGTGAAGTGGCAAACTTCGGGTCGTATTTCATCCTAGCTTTCAAAGATTTTTCCTTCCACTTGAGAAGTAATTTCTCAGCGTCATAGGCATCCTCAGCTATCTCTCCCTCCATAACGTAACCCTCATGTATATCAGGCAATTCATATCTAGGAGAGCTAGATCTAGCAGGAGCAAAAGCAGGTTCTATCTCAATAGTATCGGCAGTTTCAGAAGCATCACGAGCATTGGCAGTAACTCTTGCAATATGAGCATCAAGGAATACCCCTAGTGGCATATCAGGCAAACTAGTATCTCTAGCAGTATCAAGCATAGCATCATCAGGCAAAATAGCATCTCTAGCATCATCAGGCAAAGCAGTATCAAGCATAGCATCTCTAGCAGTATCAAGCATAGTATCATCAGGCATAGCATCTCTAGCAGTATCAGGCAAAGTTGTATCAGGCATAGTATCAAGCATAGCATCTCTAGCAGTAGCATCATAAGCATCATCAAGCACAGGCGACATATCAAGATTTCTAGCAGGAGGTGATGTCGCAAACTTACTCATAACTGAAGGTGAATCAAGTGCAGAGCTAGATGGCAATTCCTTACCTCCCCTCGTAGTTGAGGGCAAGACTTTGGTTTTTGGATCCTTCAGATTCTTCATAGTGATCAGCAGATATAAATCCCAAGTGACTCAGAGAATTATAGCAATACCTCCCCGGCAACGGCGCCAGAAAAATGTTGATTCCGTGACGGCAGACCTTCCCCTGCAATGGCACCAGAAGAATGCTGCTAGCACTCTCCGGCAATCGAAACTAGAAGAATGTTGTTGACGGCCCACCAGCGCGTGGGATCGCAGCAGTTTTCGAGGGTAGAGTATTTGACCCAAATTTGTTGGTACGCCTATAGGAGGTGAGAGGATACTCTCAAGTATTAGCAGCTGAATGTGTTAGATTCAACCACACCTGAAAGATTAGTATCTGCAAGCAAAGTAGTAACAGCAAAGTAGTATGATAACAACGGTGTCAGAAACGATCTGTTGACGGCAGACTATTCCTAACGATTGTATCAATGGCGCCAAGTTGCCCGTTGACGGAAATTTTCTTTTCCCGTCAACGTCGAGCGAAAAAGTATTGTAGCAGGTAGCAGGAGTGTAACGAGTAATAGCAGTGGCAAGGAACAGCAGTAGTGATAGCAGTAGCAAGTAGCAACAGTAGCGAGCGACAGTAGTAGCAACAGTAGCAGCAGAGCAAGACAAGTAACAGCAGCAGAGCAAGACAAGTAACAACAGCAGTAGGACAAACTCGTAGGCAATGGGTCGGTGATTTGTTTGGATGATATTCATCATGCAACAGTTATAACACGGAGAGATATGTGGCTAGCTCCCGTTCGTCAATGTGATGTAGGCATGCATTTCGTGTGTCGTCATACGTGCTTAGGGAAAAGAACTTGCATGAAATCTATTATCCATCCCTCCCGTGGCAGCGGAGTCCAAAAGGAAACTACGGGATATTAAGGTTCTCCTTTTAATAAAGAACCGGACCAACGCATTAGCACTTGGTGAACACATGAACTCCTCAAACTATGGTCATCACCGGGAGTGGTTCCGGTTATTGTCACTCCGGGGTTGCCGGATCATAACACATAGTAGGTAATTATAACTTGCAAGATCGGATCTAAAACACACATATATTGGTGACAACATAACAATTTCAGATCTGAAATCATGGCACTCGGGCCCTAGTGACAAGCATTAAGCATGGCAAAGTAGTAGCAACATCAATCTCACAACATAGTGGATACTAGGGATCAATCCCCGTCAAAACTAAATCGATTACATGATAGATCTCATCCTACTCATCACCGTCCAGTGAGCCTACAAATAGATTACTCACGGACGACGAAGAGCTTCATGGAATTGGAGAGGGAAGAAGGTTGATGATGACGATGGCGACGATTTCCCCTCTCTGGAGCCCAAAACGGACTCCAGATCTGCCCTCCAGATGAAGAACAGGATGTGGCGGCGCCTCCGTATCGCAAACGCGACGAAATCTTCTCTCTTTATTTTTTCTGGGACGAAAGTGAACTTATAGAGCTGAGATTGGGGGCGGCAGAGCCACGTGGGCCCCACAAGCTTGCCATCCGCCACCAGGGGGGTGGCGGTGGCAGGGCTTGTGGCCCACTGGCCCACCCCCTCAGGTGGATCTTTGCGCAGGTATTTTTCATATTTTCCAAAAATATTCCCCGTAAATTTTCAGGACGTTCTGAGAACTTTGATTTCTGCACAAAAAACAACACGAAGGCAATTCTGCTGAAAATAGCGTCAGTCCAGGTTAGTTCCATTCAAATCATGCAAATTAGAGTCCAAAACAATGGCAAAAGAGTTTGGAAAAGTAGATACGATGGAGACGTATCAGGCAGCAAGCTAGATGATGTCTTTTAGCTAGAGCTTGGAGTGCATTTATTTTACTGCCTAGGTTTATGTTGTGAGTAGTGTGGATATGCACATGTTTGGTGTATGTGTGTGTAGTTGATGCATGTGTATGTGGGTGTGGGTGTGCTCATGAGTGTATATTTGTGCATATGTGAGTGTGTGTGAGTGTGTGTGTGCATGTGGTGGCACATGCATATGTGCAAGAGGGCCGCCCCTCTTGATGCACCTCTTGTAGTAGGTGTGTATGTGAGTATGTATTTGTGTGTAGGTGTTTAGGTGTTCATGCATGAGTGTGTCGGGGAATGAGTGCACCTATGCACTTGTGCATGAGGGCTTGCTTGCCCATATGTTGATGTGATGGTGTATGAAACTTGTGTGTGTGCATAGGTAGGTATAGAGATGCCATATATGCTTGATTCACATGTGATATGCCCTTATATACTTATAGTGATTTCTAGGTTGATTTTCGAGCTAGCTTTGTGCCTACATGTTCCATGCAAGTACCCATGTATTATATATGCTTTTGGGGTAGAATCATCCCAGGAATCCACTGGTGGAATCAGATTTCACTTTGGAGCAACTTCATAAACTGTCATTTTTCTGTCTTGATGCCATGTTTAGAGCTTAGTATCATGTATTGCTTTGTCCCTATGAGGATGAATCCTTGATGTGGCATTAGTGGGTGAACCCCTCTACACCATGGGGTCTTTGTTTTATTCATAGGAGTTTGCATGCACTTGTTGTGCCTTGTCAAAGTTGACACTTGGCTGACATTGTCACCTTTGTGAAAATCTGTGATTTTCACTAAGTCTGAGAATCTGCTGTTATTTTCTTCCCTTGTTGATTTGGTTGCACAAGCTCATGTGTTGGGAACCAGCCCATGCAACAAACTAAGGTTTGTGAGCTTTTGTGTTTGTCTAGCTCTCTCTTAAATTTCATGCTCTTTCACTTCCTGCAGATATCATTTTGGAGGCTGCCAAAATGTTTCAGAGCATAAGCAGCTGGTGATAATCTGAGATTTTCACTAAGTCACAGAATCTGTTATTTTTGTCCAAGTTTGTGTCCATAGATCTTCTCATGTGTGATGCCTTTGCAGTAGCTTATTGCTCAGACTTGTAGAGATTTTGAATGTCTTTTGCCACATATCTTGTTTGGCTCATTTGGGTGGATGTAGGTACTTTGAATGTTGTAGACAAACTGCTATGATGTTGTTTAGGACAGATTGCATGTTTTAGTTGTTTTGAAGCTTGTGTGAGATTGTTGATGGTGTGGCGTGTTTCTTTGCACCACCCCACTTATATCTGTTTGTTTGATCATGTGGAAACCTGGTAACACCATAGGAGTGCCATTGGAGTGTGCTTGTGGTGGATTTGAACCGTGGAACTCCATATCTTGTTTCGTAGTTTCCGGTTGATCCGTAGCTCCGTTCTCTACGTTCTTTATATGTTTTTGCATCGTTTTCTCGTGTTGCATCTGTGCATGCCATCCTCATGCATGTAAAGATAGCTTAGTGTGAAGTTCTATCCAGAAGTTTATCAACTCATCTCATGCACATGGAAGTGACTAGAATAGTGATGCATGCTTCCTTCTTCACTCATGCATAATATTGTTTGTTGCATCATCTTGTGTTGGTGTTCATTGGCTGTTATTTTATCTTGGGTAGCACCGGGATCGGAGAGCGAGTACGTGGATTTTGGAGAGTACGTGCAGGAAGATCACGAGCAGTTCCAAGCTGAAGACATCACAGGCAAGATGACCGTGACCTTGATACTGTATCTAGCTTTGTTATGCTTAGAATCGTGTTTCCTTCGATATATGCTCGCTGCCTACCACTTGATATAATTGCCTCCTGACATTGCCATGAATCCCAAACACCTTCCCCTCCTAGTTAATGTTGTTTGGCTAAGTAGGCTTGCTCAACTTCTAATGGATAGCTTTGCTAGTTGCAGGTGTCAGCTGTCTCATGTGATAACATGAGTATTTTGGTATCATTATGCTTAAACTGCTATTTAATTAATGCACCTATATACTTGGTAAACGATGGAAGGCCTAGCCTTTTGCCAGGTGATTTGTTCCGTTATTGCCGCCTTAGTTTCGGCTACCAGTGTTTGATTCCATAACTGATCGCTCCTAACACGTTCGGGGTTGTTATCGGGACCCCCTTGATAAATCGTGTAGTGTTAAGACTTGTCCGGCAGGACCCAACATTGGTTTTAATTTTCTAATCACATAATAATAATTTGCATAGGGAATAGCTACCCCGAGAATTTAATCAACAACCCGGGCCAGTGCTCCTCATGAGTGTTGGTCCAACCCAGAGTAGCTTATTACGCTCCCCGGGGCAACTCGGTGTTTTGGCGTGGTAACCATCGCTCATCCATCGTGTCCTGAGACTAAGATACGCGGCTCTTATCGGGGTCGTCGACACGACGGGCGGTCCTGCTATATTTGTCTTACCTTAGCGATATATCTTGCGTATAGGAATCCCGGTGAAACTTTGGGTCTCCTCACAGTTGAGGTTTTCCTCTAAATAATCCGAGGAGATCACGAGATTCGTGATAGAGGATTACTTTGCGGCCCGTGGCAGTTTGTGATGGACTAGTTGGAGCACCTCTGCAAGTTTTAATCTTTCGGAAAGAAGTGCCCGCGGTTATGTGGCAAACATGGATAATTTGTTAACATCCGGTTCTAGATAACTTGAATTAAGTCTAATAAAACTGCCAACTGTGTGCGTAACCGTGACTGTCTCCTTCGAAGACCTCTCTTCGATCGGGAACACGGTGGGGTTATGTTTGACATAAGTAGGTGTTAAGGATCACTTAGTGATCATCTAGTCTTCGACCGCTCGCGTAGACCACCATTTCAATACTCTGTTCGTCGTAAGTTAGCCACCATATAAGCTTAGGATGCTGCAACCTATACACTGAACCTTCCTCACCTAATAACTTGAGTAGTTTCGGTACCAAGGTCATCCGATTGTTGAGTCCCATGGCTCATAGTTTACTACAACACCCCAACAGGTACAGGTACGCCCGACGCAGGAGATCCTGATGGCACGCAGCTAGCGTGGCAGTACGATGAGGAGAATGACCGACTGTACATGAACTATCCGGAGGATTGAGGTCGTGGTTGTGATTGTGAGCCAGCGTGCGGGATATCATAGTCTTTTCCTTGTTTCATGTTGTCCGTAGCAGGACTAACTTGTTCTGAATAATTGTGTGGATGTAAACATTATGTTATACTATGTCAGATGGCAAGTGTATGCCCTGCTTGTCATTCTTCGTTTATGTAATGCTATGATTATCTCGCTTGCGAAACGTTTAGATGCGCCTCTTTCCCTTTTGGGGCATCGCCCCCAAAATAGGAAAGGGACGCATCTTAGTCGTTACAAGTTGGTAATCAGAGCCTTACGACCATAGGAGCCTTTGTGTGATCGAACTTGGCCGAGTCGAGTCTAGTAAAATGTTTTGAGTCTTAGTTATATCGGAGAGTAGGTTTCTTTTTTCTCCTCTTCTATGCTCTCGTGAGGTTCTCGACTTAGGAAATCTTAATTCTACTCCTCTTCTCGCTCAAAAAAAATTAGGATCGTGCGGGTATTTTGAAATCTATATGATATCGATGTGACGGAGTTCTGTCTTGGTGCCTCCTGTCTGACTTGATTTCTTCCGGGTAGTTGAGCTCCAGGGGATTCTTGTGCACATCACCATCATTCAGATTTCTTAGTATCTCAGGACGAAGAATGTTCGAAATTGCTTCAATACTAGTAGTGGCGAGATAACCCTGATGTCCCCAGTACTGGTGCAGATTGTTCGGGAGTACTGCCATACTTTGTATCGTTGTGATTACGAGGGTTTATAGTAGATGAAGATCCGAGATTCTGGTTATGTGTTGACGGATGTGATACACTGGACGGGTTAGTATAGGAGTTGTGTGAAATATTACTCCTTGTATCCGTATACCAGATTGCATGACCAGATATTTTGGGAATTCATAGGTGGGATATCAAGTAGTGACTTATAGGACAATCTTCCTGCATATGCATGATGTGAGATTGGGGTTCGACATTCAGTGGGTACATTTGTTCAAGGTCGTCTTACATCAGTTCTCGTTGTGTCTTAAAGAGTCCGTGTAGCTTCCTACGACTCAGGGACGCTTCGTAAGTCATGTGCACTACCTTGCACAGGATGGCTATTGTAAACTCAAGCCCGTGCGATCATATCCACGAAGATATCAGATGGAACCTCGATCATACGTTTGTTCCGAGCAGTTCTAGCTCATACTTGGTTTGCAAGTGGTCTTTAATCAGAATTTTGTCGACAGTCACTTTGAGGAAGCATTCTTACTATTTTGTTCGAGTGCAATTGCTAATATTCATGTTGAGATATTCCTGCCTTTTGATTCAGCTTTACCTTCAATTTTATTCTCTCGGCTAATGTGTTGTCCGTCTTCAGGATGGCTCCACCAACTCGTCAGAATCCGGGTCGTGAGGGTGCTGAGATTCCGCCACCACCTCCTCTGCCGCCGCCTCCTCCTACAGAGGCTTGGCAAGCGGTGATGGCTGCAACAAATGCTAACACTCAGATGTTGATCCAGCTGTTGCAAGTGAGGACTAATCAGCAGCAGGGCAATTTCAACCATCGTGGTAATCAGTTTGCATCTTTGAGTCAATTCCTGGCAAACCAGCCGAAGACCTTCACGTCGTGTGCTCGGCCGTTTGACGCTGAGGACTGGATTCGGGACATGAACAAACACTTTGAGTGTGGCAATGTCTGTCCAGAGAACTTCGTCAAGTTTGCAACATTACAGCTCAAGGGCCAGGCAGCAGTTTGGTGGCAGCAGTTTGGTGGCAGCAGTTGAAGGACTCCAGGGTGCCAGAGTGATCACTTCGGATGAGTTCTGCAGAGATTTCAGGTCCCACTATATCCCGTCTAGATTTGTGGAGGAAATGCGTGAGAAGTTCAGGCACTTGAAGCAAGGTGGTTCCTCTGTGTACAAGTACAATGTCGAGTTCCACGAGCTAGCCCGATATGCCTTGCAGGACATTCCAGATCAGAAGAGCAAGATCTATCAGTTCAGAGGTGGTCTGAAAGAGGATTTGCAGCTAGCCCTCGCCTTGCACGATCCTGATGAGTTTGATAAGTTCTACAACTTGGCTCTCATGGCTAAGGCAGCTTTGCTCAGGGTGGAGAATTCGAAGAAGCGTTTCAGAGATTCCATCTCGTCTTCCTCAACTCAGGTGGTTCAGAAGCAACGGAAAATATTGGGTGTCTCCTCCTCCTCCTCGACACACGTAGCAGTTCAAGCAAGCAGGTGGTCGTGGTTCTTCCCACCCACCCAACCCAGCTTTCCAGTAGAGGTTTCAGCAGCAGAAGCAAGGGAATCCTCAGACGCAGTTTTGTCAGCCGGCAGATGTTACTTGTCACAAGTGTGGGCAGAAGGGTCACTATGCCAACAAGTGCACCTCTCAGCTGCGTCTTCCGCCTCCTCCTCCAGGCAAGCCTCCAAGAAATGCTATAGTGAAGTTCAACCCCAGGACTGCGAGAGTCAATATGGTGAATGCAGCTGAAGCAGAGAACTCCTCAGACATGATTATGGGTAATCTTTCAGTTAATGATATTCCTGCTAAGGTTTTATTTGATTCTGGTGCATCGCATTCATTCATCTCAAGGCCTTTTATTGCTAAGCATGACATTCCCGCAATTCACTTGGATAGTCCTTTCCGCGTGGTTTCTCCAGGAATGCGTATGAGTTCTCATATGATGGTTCCGGATGTTTCTGTCAAGATGGGTAATTATGCTTTTTTGGCTTCTCCTATTGTCCTTGGCAACTCCGATATTGATTTGATCCTTGGGATGGATTGGTTGGCTATGAACAAGGCTTCTATTGATTGTGAAGCTAAAGAAGTGAAGCTAACTCATTCTTCGGAGGACGTGATTATCTTCGCAGCGCGTGATGACACGGTCCGTCTGTTTTCCTTGAATGAAAAGGGTGAGATCTCTCCAATTTCGCAAGTCCCAGTGGTTTGTGAATATGAAGATGTTTTTCCGGAAGAACTGCCAGGAATGCCTCCGCACCGAGCAGTTGAGTTCGTAATTGAGCTTGAACCGGGTACTGAGCCGGGTAATTTTTGAATTGTTTGAAAATATTTTAGGTAAACATGATTTTCTTTAAATAATGTGAACAAACTTTGAAAGTTAACAGATTTCAAAAAAAGTTCACGAACATGAAAGAGAAGTTAGACTATTAAAAAAAGGTTCATGAATTGAAAAACTACACAAACATTAAAAAAGTTCATCAATCTTGAAAAAGATCATCGGTTTTGAAAAAAGCATCAACTATTTCAAAAAGTTCAATAATTTGAAAAAACAAACTCATCCATTTTGATATTTTAAAGATTTTGAAAAAAGAGTTAACAAAATTGGAAAAAGTTCAGGCATATAGCATAAAAAGAAAAGAAAAAATAATATAAACCCCCCAAAAAAGTTCCAAAAAGATAAAAATAATAAAAAGGAAAAAATAAGAAATAAAAGGAAAGGAGAATGATTGTATAGTAATAAGACATAGCATGTATAAAAATAGGTTAGCTTCTATTGGTTAATGTGGTGTACTCCTACAACGAAGGAGGAAATCGTGGGTTCGAATCCCACCCATGCTCGCAGTTTTGCCACCCAGCCCAAGCGGTATGTCACGGCCACAACGGTCGTGGCGGGAGTTCGAGTGCGAGTCGGATTCGGTTTGCGTAGTCTGTACGCGGCGGAATGGCTAATATATCATCCGGTCGTAGGGGTACCAGCACTCCTTGCGCGCGATTTCAGTCTGGATTCTGGCGAAGCGATCCATCCTGGCAAGTCGTTCCTTCCTTCTTTTCCATCCTCTGTTTTTTTTATTTTATTTAATAATTCTTGCATTGCTTTATTGTTCATTTGGCGCCCGTGCTGCTGCCATTGCTCGATCTTGGTCTGCTCTTCTTTGTCTGTCTGCGTGTCTGTCTTTTTTGCAGCCTAGTAGTGCAGTGCGTCGATGGCTGGCCGGGTTGATCTGCCGCCGCTGCTGCCCACGCCCGCGTTTTCATCTTGGACGTCGACGCGCTGCCTCGCCCTCACGCCTGCTCCTGCCGTGTACGCGCCTCGAGTGGAGCTGGACGCCAAGAAGCAGCAGCCCGGACGCGCCTCGGTGAGCCAAAGCTGGATCAGAGACAAGACGCTCCGCCATGACGTGACTTTGAACAGCCTCGACCGCGGGCGCGGGGAGACGGCGCCGGCGAGGGGAAACTGGAAGAGGCCGGCGAGCCGCGCGCCATCCGTGGACCGGTGCGGCAAGAAGCCGAGGCCTCCAGCTGAGATGGTGACAGAGTCGAAGGCATCACTCTTCGCTAGCGTCGCTCCTTCGATCGACCGGTCTGAGAAGAAGCCTCTGACTAAGATGGAGGTGGATTCGGAGGCATCGTGCTTTGCTGGCCCGACATTCATCTTGTCGCCGGACCCGAGCGAGCTGCCCATGCCGACCTTCCTCTACAAGCACAAGCTAGCTAAGAACAGTCGCTCCGATGCCCATTGATCGGCAAGACTGAAGTTGTTTTCAGCATGCAGCTAGCTCGACTATGCTCCAATGGATGCATGCAAGAATAGGTCGCTAGAGTGTTTTCAGTGTGTAGCTAGGTGGACTATGCTGAAGCAAGTCCAGCAAATTTGAAGCTGTTTTCAGTATGTAGTACTACTAGCTAGGTGGACATGATTAATACAATTAGGATTCGAAGCTGTTTTCAGTATGTACTAGCTAGGACATGATTAATACAATTAGGACTACCATTTACTTACTTATTCTCGAGCTTGGCACTGGTCTTATCTGCGACTGCGATGGAATGAGACGATCGCCTTCTGAATTCTTTCTGCAAACAAGTGTCACAAGGCACGGCATACTCTGCAACAGAGACATTCTCGCAAACACCTTCAAGGCGTGAGCGGGAGAGGACAGCGGGTCTTTGCCCACAAAGTGTTCGACGAAACCGCCCGCTGGCGCCGATCTATCTCCCTCCGGTGGCGCTGATCGGGTGCGCTAGCGTCTGTCGCCGGAAAGTGGTGTTCATTTCGTACTACTACAAAATACAAATAGTGGAAGCCGAGTTTTCCACAGCTCCGGATGAGGCCGGACCTGCATTGTTTCCAGTTTGGTGGATGATGTAATCCCGGTTGATTATTAATAAAGCTAGTCATGAAGGGAAAGTGTCCTTTTAAACTCGAGTTCAAATGCACCTATGTGAACAATAAAATCAAAAAAACATTTTTTAAAAGTTTTGAATATTTTTTGTGATGAACTTTGACAAATGTTCTAAGTACTTGTAAATATTCATCATGATATCACATTTGTGTAAGTCGTGATAAAAGAAAATCAGTGATTCAAAATGCTTTCGAAAGTAGTATTTTTAGAGCATCGTTTTTTTTTTTGTCACGCCTTACTCAAATGTGATCTTATAATAAAAATTTGGAAGCACTTAGAACTTTCGTTAAAGTTCATAAAAAAAATCCAGAGTTTTTTAAAATGTTTTATAAAAAAATAGATTTTACTGTTCATGCGGGTGCATTTTAGTTCGAACTCAAATACTCCACGTCCATCATGAAGGCTTTTTTAAAAACAAAAAAATCCAAAAAAATTTAAAATGTTTATAAAAAAATTGTTTTTACTGTTTATGCATGTGCACTTAAGCTCGAGCTCAAATACTCCACGTCTATCATGAAGGCTTTTTCTAAAAAAAATTAGACACGCCCCATGCTACCGCAGGGCTCCGTTCTGAACTATTTATTTTTTGCTCCTTTCCAAGTGCTTCGTAATTTTCAGTTTAGATAAAGTGTTGCTACTTGCTCGCACAAGACAAGCAAACAAGGTAGAGTTTTTCTTTGTTCTTCTGCCAAAAAAATGTGATTGAGTTTGGGCACGGTTGCACTAGCCAGATTCAAGAGTGCGGGCGATCTCGCACGCAACACATACAAGTTCACGCTATTGGTTTGACCATCACCTGACACACGAAAACTAACAAGCATGGGAGAAGAAATGCGGTAGTCAAAAAGCAACTAGAACCACTCGCAATAAGCAAAACCATGAACGAAAGATCAGCACAAATTGATACGTCTTCAGAATATCATCTAGTCCAAACGATGCTCAGGTAGCAATGGTGGCCGACATTGCTTATAACATTCTCATAGAGAAAATAGCCTTTCCTTCGTGCTGAATGAAGGGGGAAATCGCAGTAGCGCGGTAGTGAGTAGTGACCAGAAATGGAAGATGTGTTGATACCTCTCGGAACGTAGCCACCGCCCTGAATCATAGGAACGATAGAATCAGCAGCTAGGGATTCACATTTGTACACTTGGTAAAATACTTTGTGAGCAAAAGATTTTCCTTAAAAGGAAGATTGTATGTTCAGATGAACTGAGAAATAGTGACAACTGACAACTTCAAATGGGCTATTCAGTCGGAAATTGCTTTTAGAGCTCGGCCTCCATGAAGGCCCTTAAATTTGAAATTCAAATTTCATGAAAATTCATTTTTTTACATTTTGAAAAAATACAGAGATAAGTGAGGGCGCAACACACATGTGTGTAAATTTCAGAAAAAAAATACATTGGAATGAGGGTGTATAAAAAAGACAAATCTGAGGCTTTTTAACATACGATACTATTCATCGTTCCAGGCCATGAATTTGTCTTTTTTGTGCATATCGTATTTCAAGGTATTTCATCCTAAAATTTTACACACATGCACATAACATCCTTCTTTACTTGCATTTTTTCAGAATTTTTTCAAACCAAAAAGGTTGAATTTTGAATTTTTCCAAACGTCTGTTCTCCTATTCAGTTGGCTTCCAAGTCCTCTACCAGTCCTCTACTGACTGCATGCCATCAACTACAAGGTGCTTAACCAGTACTGATATGATGATGAACACAAATAATCATATGAGACCCGACCCCTCCCGCACGCGGTGCGACGGGGAGAGCGACTACGCCGTCACCACCACCCCCCCACCCCCCCCCCCCACCCCTCCTCCTCCTCCTCCCTCGCCGCCACCACAGGGCGCGGACGGGCAAAGCCTGGCCGGCGCTGGCGGGGCTCTCTCGGCTCCCCACGCGGTGGCCCCGGTGCGGGGCGGGGCGGCCACAACGGGACGTTGTGCTGGCGCTGGGCGCAGCGGCTCTCCGGCGCGGTCTCGTCGGCGGTTGGGCCTGCTCGTGTGTCGGGCGACGGTCTGGTGGTGGAGCAAGCCGGCGAGGTGGCTCTCCTCTGGATCTGGCTGGGCTCCATCAGATCTGGGCTGGCTGGGCTCCGTCAGATCTGGGCTGGCTGGACCTGGCGGCGGGAGGTTGGTGGCTCCTGCGTGACCCGTGGCGCCATCGTCTCGTAGGAGGTATGTGGGACAGCGGGCTTGCGGACCAGTGGTGCTGCATCGCCAATTGCGTGGGGGTGCTCGGCGAGGTGGCTCCGGACGAAAGCCTAGACGACACGGCGTCTGTGGACGTCGTATTCCTCCTTTGGGGGGGGAGGGGTCGTTGTGGATCCTTTCCTCGCCCAGCACCTTCGGACCATGGTCATCGGGCGAAAGCCTAAGACTCCAAAGTGAGTCGGGTGACGACGTCGTTCTCCCACATCGCTACCCCCTTGGGACTCCAAAGTGAGTCGGGTGACAACGTCGTTCTCCCACATCGCTACCCCCTTGGGGGCGTTACCTTGAGGGTCATCGGTCACGAATACCTTGAGGGTCATCGGTCTCCTTCGTGCTTTCCTGGAGCTGGACACACACGACATCGGGGTCGACAGGTGCCCGACTAGCGATGTGGTTGGCGCGACTTCTTGTGTGGTTACGATGGCGGCTTCGGGCGGAGTTGATCTGCTGTTGAGTTTTGGTAGTCGGTCTCATCCGGCGTGTTCGAGGGGTTGCCGCGCCTCACTTTGTCTTCCTGGAGTCGGAGCTGCTGAGGCAGGGCCTTGCGGCGACGATGACGCGAGGCGGGTGGTCGGTTGTGGTGCTAGCTTGACGCAGGCTCAGTGCTTTTCTCCTACAATGCTCGTCAACGGAGTCGGAATTGCCTGGTAGTTGGCGCGGGCGGTTGACTGTTTGGCAATGGCCGACGTGGGCCTCGGCGTTTGCTTGCGGTGAGGACTATATTGATGGTCATCGATGGTGGAGTCGGAGTCACCCTTGTGTAGGTGTGATGACGATGACACCGGGTTGCAGCCTCGGCGGTGTTCTCTCCTCGATGACGTGTGCGTTCCTATATGGGTTGCCAGGTCGCCCTGTGTGTCCTGTGTGGACGTGTTGTAACGGTGTTCGCCCGGTTTTCCGTTAATTAGCCGGGCAATTCTCTTCTTCTTAATTAATGTGATGAGGACTCCGTATCAAAAAAAAAATCATATGAACACTAGTAGTATCCCTTGAGGTTTCTTTGGCCTTCTAATGGTCAATTCAAGAAAAGTAACTCGAAAGCACAAGAGGTGTCCTTGTTAACCATAAAGATTAATGGAAGCGGGAAATTGATTGTGCCACTACAGAACTTCAGAGTAAATATGACCCAACCCACCGCCAAAAAAGATTCCAATAAAAAGAGAAATGTGCTACAGGAGCAAAGTCCCAGGAAAGGCGTGGCCTTTTTTCAAATTGCTTCCAAGAAAAGGTTAAAGAAAGAAAAGAACATAAAGGTAAATTCAAGATGAGGCAGTTCATGGTTCCAGCTATTTTAACAGCAATAGTATTTGTTTCCTTCATTCTATCAGATAAGGACCATGACCAAAAAACAATTTGAGGAATCACCATGAAAATTACAGGTGAAAATATTTGGTTTTCTTCAAGGAAACTAACATGCAGTGAATTCCTAGAAATTTTTGTATAAAATCTACCTTCAACATCAATTCAATTTAGCAACCACCCTTTGAATTCTGAAGTTACGCTAAAAAGATCTATGACAACTTAAAACAAGAACGGGTGGAATGTCTGCTGAAACTCAATGCAATTCAAGTTAAATTTGCAGAGGTAAACAAATGAACATTATTTTGGCATTGGTGTGAACTTTACTTCCCGCGTGCTAAATAATCATGTGCCACGGAAGTCACTTCAAGGGACCATAGTTGAAGGGATATAGTGCCATGATGCCATCAAACTTCATCCGTAAAGTGCTTTCAAGTTCATGTAAAGATGAATTGCTAATTGCCGGCAAGCTTTGGGAAGCAATCAGAACAAGATGATCAAAGCATGTGATTAGCTCTACTACCACCAGAACATATTATCTCTAACCAACTAGAAGTAAGGAAGACAATGTGGTAAGATAAGCACTGCTTTGGAATAGTGACTTCTCATTCCCTGCCGCGTGGGAAGAAATCTTTAGAACACTACAGATCCTATTACTAATGGATACGCATACGCTTGTGCTTACAACGCTATTAGCCAAGTAAAGTTGATGCATTTATACACATGCAACAAACTAGTTGAACCTTAACGCAAACACATACGAGCGGATAAGCATTTTTATCAAGCAATATCACTGGAAAAAACGACATGGAGAGGGAAGGAAGATCTTACAAATGGCCAAATTCGTCAAGCCATTACGCTTCAGCAAGGAAGGCAGGCGGCCATGCCAGGGAGTAGGCGAAGATGGGGTCCCCGTACTCCTTGCCATCTTCCATCGCCAGGCGCTCCAGCTTGCAAGTCTTGAGATCGAACGAGTAGCGGCCACAGCCCAGCATCTGGATGAAGAGCTTCCCTGTGCGCCCGGCGTCCATGTCGGTGAGCATGATGCTCGCCATCCTGGCCCTCCTGTCCCTGGGCAAGCCCGGCACTGCGTCGTACACTTTGCTAAGGTTCATCTCCCTCTCAAGATGCCACCCATTGTCGCTCCACCTGGTCTCCCGACGCACCCAGAGTTGCATCATCTGGTCCTCCACGGTCGCGATGCAGAGCTGCCCGTCCTCCGGCATCTCCCCGACGCGGTACTTGCTGAAGCGGTCCGACAGTGCAGCCGGCGCCAGCATGTAAGAGAAGCGCAGTGTGGAAGGGTCCAGCACGAGCACGCGACCGGAGTTGCAGAGGTGCCAGTAGAGCTTCCCGGCGGCGTGCACGCAGCGTCGCTCGAGGCACCGGAGCTCGAAATCGACCTCGACGTCCACGGCCCGCGGGAGCGCGCGCCAGCGGCACCGTCCATCATCGACGGACGCGACCCAGGCGCGCGGGCGCCCGTCGTCGATGGCAAAGCAGACGACCTCGAAGCAGAGCTTGCTCGGGTGCGCGCGGGAGAGAAGCGCGGAGCCGATGTAGACCCTGGAGCGGCGCCAGAGACGGTCATCGGGCACGGTGCAGCGCGGCGGCGGCGGGAGGAGCGCGCGGCGGCGGGTGGCCGGGTCGAGGACGAGGAAGCGCGGGAGGATCCCCCCGGGGAGCGCCGCGGTGGGCTCGAGGAGCAGGAGGCCCTGGTGGGAGTCGTAGAGCTTGTAGCGGGAGGCGCCCGGGGCGAAGTCGAGGGGGCTGAGCGGGGAGGAGGAGCCGAGGGGGACGAAGACGGCGTCGTGGAGGGGCTGGTGCTTCTGCTTGAAGGGCGGCGGGAGGGAGGCTTCTAGAGGGTGGTGGAAGTAGCCGAGTAGGGGAGGGGCGCGGGGCAGGCAGCGGGAGGCGACGCGGCGCCAGTAGTGGCAGGCGAGGGCGGCGCGGAGGAGGTCGACGAGGGAGAGGCGGCGGAGGACGTTGCGGAGCACGTCCCCGGTGAGGACGTCGGCCGCCTTCGTCTCCGTCGGCGGTGGCGGCAGAACCGAGGTCGGGGAACTGGAGGAAGGTGGGGTTTTGGTTCTGGTTTTGGGCTTGGGCTTTCGTCCGCCCCTCTTTTTCCCAGTCTTCCCCGCCATTGGCGGAGGCGGAGGCGGAGGCGGAGGCGGTAGTGTACTTTTTTGGTGGGGCGGTCTGGCAGGGGAGGGTTCTGGAGAGAAAGCAGCGGAAAAGGCACGCTCTGCTCCTGTGGAAGGAGAGGAGGTGGGGTGGGACGGGAAATGAAAGGGTTCGACATAATTGAATTTGTTTTTGAAATGCAATTGTATTATCAACATTTAGAGCATCTTAAAAAGAAATACTTTACAGCGTCGAAATAGTCGGTTTTTGCGCACAAACGACGGCTCCACCTACCACTAGAAACTATAGCGCGCATGAGCCGTTTTAGCAGCCGCTGTAAATAAACGGCGCACGCGAACAACACAAACAACATGTACATTCTAAAAAAACCAAGAAGATCAAACACATAAAAAATAATCAACAATAAATAGTCTAATTTTATTACAAAACGAACAAATAGTTTATCTTCCAATACAACAAATCATCATGCGTTTTGTCGTCCATTTCATACCCATCATTCTTCGATGAGATCTTTTTCAAGATCATCATGCGTTTTGCTACGTCGAATGGCATGATCGGAGGTAACAATCGGGCCACCCTTGCAACCCTCCGCCGCACTCGCACCGGATGTGCCAAGAGCTCATACTGAGATTAGTCTAAATCTTGGTCACGCTCATTTTCAATGATCATGTTATTGTTGGAAATATGCCTGATGACCCACAAGTATAGGGGATCAATCGTAGTACTTTCGATAAGTAAGAGTATCGAACCCAACGAGGAGCAGAAGGATCTGACAAGTGGTTTTCAGCAAAAAAATATCTGCAAGCACTGAAATTATCCGTAACAAGTGATTGTGTGGTGAGATGATTCGTAGCGAGCAACAAGTAACAAAAGTAGCAACGGTGCAGCAAAGTGGCCCAATCCCTTTTGTAGCAAGAGACAAGCCTGAACAAAGTCTTATAGGAGGAAAAACGTTCCCGAGGACACACGGGAATTTCTGTCATGCTAGTTTCATCATGTTCATATGATTCGCCTTCGTTACTTTGATAGTTTGATATGTGGGTGGACCAGCGCTTGGGTACTGCCCTTACTTGGACAAGCATCACACTTATGATTAACCCCTCTCGCAAGCATCCGCAACTACGAAAGAAGAATTAAGACAAAGTCTAACCATAGCATTAAACTAGTGGATCCAAATCAGCCCCTTACGAAGTAACGCATAAACTAGGGTTTAAGTTTCTGTCACTCTAACAACCCATCATCTACTTACTACTTCCCAATGCCTTCCTCTAGGCCCAAATAATGGTGAAGTGTTATGTAGTCGACGTTCACATAACACCACTAGAGAAAAACAACATACAACATATCAAAATACCGAACGAATACCAAATTCACATGACTATTATTAGCATGACTTATCACATGTCCTCAGGAACAAAAGTAACTACTCACAAAGCATAATCATAATCATGATCAGAGGTGTAATGAGTAGCATCAAGGATCTGAACATAAACTCTTCACCAACTAATCCAACTACAAAGAGTAATCAACACTACTAGCAACCTTACAAGAACCAATTGGAGTCGCGAGACAGAGATTGGTTACAAGAGATGAACTATGGTTTGGATATGAGATGGTGCTGATGAAGATGTTGATGGTGACGAGTCCCCTCCGATGAGAGGAGTGTTGGTGATGACGATGGCGACGATTTCCCCCTCCGGGAGGGAAGTTTCCCCGGCAGGATCGTCCTGTCGGAGCTCTAGATTGGTTCTGCTCAAGTTCTGCCTCGTGGCGGCGGCGAAACCACGAAAAAGCTCTCGTCTGATTTTTTTTTTCTGGATGAAACCCTCCATATAGCAAAAGAGGGGGGGCAAGTGGGCCAGCAGGGTGCCCACAAGCCCCCATCGCGCGACCTGGGGGGGTGGCCGCGTCGTGCAGGCTTGTGGCCACCCCCTGGCGCCCCTCTGGCGCTTCTTCGGCCCAGTATATTTTATATATTGGGAAAAAATCTCCGTTGATTTTCACGGCGTTTGGAGTTGCGCAGAATAGGTATCTCAACTTTGCTCCACTTTCAGGCCAGAATTCCAGTTGCCGGTATTCTCCCTCTTCATGTAAACCTTGCAAAATAAGAGAGAAAAGGCATAAGAATAGTACCATGAAGTGAAATAACAGTCAAAGAAGCGATAAATATCAACATGAAAACATGATGCAAAGTGGACGTATCAACTCCCCCAAGCTTAGACCTCGCTTGTCCTCAAGCAAAAGCCTAGCTCAATAAATATGTCCACATGTTTAGGGAGAGAGGTGTCGACAAAACAAGATACGAACATGCATGCATCATGATCAAGATCAGAACAGCAATACCAACATATAATCTCTCATGCTAAAGTGATAATTCCTTCACAAAGTAAAACATGGATCAAGAACCTTACCGAGAAGTAACAACCGATAGCCTTTAGTCATTGAAGCAATTGCAATTTATCACAACATCAGAAAGTGTCAAATAAGAGCTTGTAAAGCAAATCCACATACTCAACCATTCTTTCGTTCTCTACAATTGCTACAACTCACGTGGTACTCATGAGATCAAAGTTTCAGCTGAACACAGAGAAAGATAGGGGCTTATATTTGCCTCCCAACTACTTACCTCAAGGGTAATGTCAACAATAATAATTCATGAGTACTTACCTCCAAGTTGACTTATGAATATAGATCTTTCCCAAGCATGTGACGGTAGCCAAGACAAAGGCAAAATAAGGAATTGGTGAAGATCATCATGACTCTTTCAAGGGCAAAAAGTAAAGGTATAAGATAGGCCCTCCGCAGAGGGAAGCAGAGGTTGTCATGCGCTTTTGAGGTTTGGATGCGTGTCCTCTTAGTGCGGAGGAACGTCACTTTATATTGCCTCCTGTGATAAAGAACTTTATTATGCAGTCTGTCGCTTTTATGTCTTCCTCATCACAGGTTCGTATAAAGCATATTTTCCACACACTAATAGATCATACATATTAGAGAGCAATTTTTATTGCTTGCACCGATGACAACTTACTTGAGGGATCTTATTCAATCCATAGGTAGGTATGGTGGACTCTCATGGCAAAACTGGTTTGAAGGTTTATGGATGCACAAGTAGTATCTCTACTTAGTGCGGGAGTTTTGGCTAATATGAGGTGGAAGCAGTCGTCACATGCTAAGGGATCTCTAATCATATAACATTGTTCAAAGCCAAGCAAACACAATTCATTATGTTTTCTTCCTTGTCCAACATCTACTTCTAGGCATGCAATAGTTTAGTGAGTGTTCACAATCATAGATGGTGTCAGAGATGATATATTTATATGTGAACCTATCCTTCCTTATCGCTTCCTATTAATTGCAACAATGACCAAGGTCTACGTTTTCCTACCCTCAACAAGTTTCAATCATCATCCTTTTTATATGTGAAGCCATCACTTCCCATAAGATCATTACATGATCTTTCATGCTTTTGTTCTATCCTCACTCTTTTGATCATGGCAAGAGGCAAAGCCCTTCAACTAAGACACTCTTTATTATAAGGCTCACGAGCAAGAATACATCGGGGGTGACACAAAGCAAAAATCAAGACTAAAACACTAAGACTTTTAAACTACTAGAGAAAAAGAAAACCGAAAAGGAAAACTAAAACAAAGGTAAAGGCAAAAGATGTGATGGTGATACGATACCGGGGCAACTCCCCCAAGCTTGGCACAAGCCAAGGGGATTGCCCATACCAATGCTCAGTTGTCTTCCTTTGGTGGTGATGGTGGTGGAGTTGTTGCAGAGGTCTTGAGCTTGTCTAATTTCCACTTGAGCATAAAATTCTGCTCTCTCAGATCATCATTTTCCTCCTCAAGCTTCAACACCCTTTGACAAAATCCTGCTTACTCTCCTGCAAGAAACGAGAAGGGATAAACAAGTTCTTAGGCTTCTTCCTTGAGTCAGGGAGGCTCGACTTCTTGAACTCCACATGAGTGCGTCCAGGTTGAGGTAGAGGAGCCTCCTCTTTATCGGAACTCATTTGTTCCTTCCCCTTGGGATCATAGTATTCTTCCTCATCACTGGTCCAACCATATGGTTCCAAGTCCCCATAGACCTTGGGGTTAGCAAGGTAATCAGCCACATAGCTCTCTCCCTCTGAATCCTGAGAAGGCATCTTGACCTAGATCTGCGACAGAAAACAGGCTCGAAACGAAAAACAGAGGGAATCTGCGTGATGCATGGGTCAGACCAAACGGAAGTATATATAATGATTTTTTCCAGACCAGAAGGAGTACTCTGCACGAAAACGGAGTCTGGGAGGCGCACGAGGTGGCCATAAGCCCTCACGGCGCGGCCAGGGGGTGGGCTCGCGCCATGCAGGCCTGTCGCCTCCTCGCGCACTTTCCGGACTGCTTCCAATTTTTGTATTTTTTCTAATATTCCAAAACGGAGAAAATTTCCTATCGGGAACGTTTTGGACTCTGTTTTCTTACCGAATCTCATACCTCTTCATTTTCGGAGTCTGAAACAGGCTGATAAATGTCCCTTAGGTATTCTTCCGGAGTTATGGTATTGATGATATTGCTTTCAACATTTATGGGAGTACCTGAGATATAATGCTTGATTCTGTGCCCATTTACCACTCTCAGACAATTACCTTCTGTGTTGTTGATCTTGATAGCACCGAAATGATATACTTCCTCAACAACATAGGGACCTTCCCATTTAGAGAGAAGCTTGCCTGCAAAGAATCTTATACGAGAGTTATATAGCAAGACATAATCACCTACATTGAACTCACGCTTTTGTATCCTCTTATCATGCCACCTCTTAACCTTCTCTTTGAACAACTTGGCATTCTCATATGCCTGAGTTCTCCACTCATCAAGCGAGTTAATATCAAATAACCTCTTCTCACCGGCAAGTTTGAAATCAAAGTTGAGCTCTTTGATTGCCCAATAAGCCTTATGCTCAAGCTTAAGAGGTAAGTGACATGCTTTCCCATACACCATTTTGTACGGAGACATGCCCATGGGATTCTTATAAGTAGTTCTATAAGCCCACAGTGCATCATCGAGCTTCTTAGACCAATTCTTTCTAGACCTGTTGACAGTCTTTTGCAGAATTAGTTTAATCTCTTTGTTGCTTAGCTCTACTTGACCACTGGACTGAGGGTGATAGGAAGACGCAATTCTATGGTTGACATCGTACTTAGCATGCATTTTATGGAAAACAACATGAATGAAGTGTGAACCACCATTGGTCATTAGATATCTAGGGACTCCAAATCTAGGGAAGATAACTTCATTCAACATCTCTGATAGAGGTGTTGTGATCAGTACTACTAGTGGGGATAGCTTCTACCCACTTAGTGACGTAATCCACAGCAACTAAGATATGCATATACCCGTTGGATTTTGGAAAAGGTCCCATATAATCTAAGCCCCAAACATCAAATGGTTCAATGACAAGTGAATAGTTCATAGGCATTTCCTGACGTTTGCTAATATTACCTATTCTTTGACATTTGTCACAAGACAAGACAAACTTACGGGCATCCTTGAAGAGAGTGGGCCAATAGAAACCTGATTGCAATACCTTATGTGCAGTTCTGTCTCCCGCATGGTGTCCTCCGTAGGCCTTAGAGTGACACTTCTGTAGGATCTATCCATGTTCATGTTCACGTACACAAAGTCTAATAACGCCATCTACTCCTTCCTTATAAAGGTGAGGATCATCCCAAAAGTAATGTCTCAAGTCAAAGAAGAATTTCTTCTTTTGCTGGTACGTGAAACTAGGTGGTATATATTTGGCAACGATATAGTTTGCATAATCAGCATACCACGGTGCACTACGTGAAGCATTGATGACATTTAATTGCTCATCAGGAAAGCTATCATCAATAGGTTGTGGGTCATCAAGAACGTTCTCCAACCTAGACAAGTTATCTGCTACTGGGTTATCAGCACCCTTTCTGTCGACAACGTGCAAATAAAATTCTTGTAGCAAGAGAACCCATCTGATAAGTCTAGTTTTAGCATCCTTCTTCTCCATTAGGTACTTAATAGCAGCGTGATCAGTGTGAATAATGACTTTGGAATCAACTATGTAAGACCTGAACTTTTCACACGCAAACACGACTGATAAGAACTCCTTTTCCGTAGTGGCATAGTTTCTTTGGGCACTGTCTAGAGTTTTACTAGCATAGTGAATAACATTCAACTTCTTATCAACTCTTTGCCCTAGAACAGCACCAACAACACAATCGCTAGCGTCACACATGATCTCAAAAGGCAAGTTCCAATCAGGTGGTTGAACAATAGGTGCAGTTATCAAAGCCCTCTTAAGTATTTCGAAGGCTTCCTCACAATCCTCGTCAAAGACAAAAAGGTATATCCTTTTGCAAGAGATTGGTAAGAGGCCTAGAAATCTTAGAGAAGTCTTTAATGAACCTTCTATAGAAACCAGCATGACCAAGGAAACTTCTTATCCCTTTGATATTTGTGGGGTATGGCATCTTCTCGATTGCATCAACCTTAGCCTTATCGACTTCAATACCTCTTTCAGAAATTTTATGTCCTAAGACGATGCCTTCATTAACCATAAAGTGGCACTTCTCCCAATTCAAGACAAGATTGGTGTCTTTACATCTCTGTAAGACTCGATCAAGGTTGCTGAGGCAATCATCAAAGGAAGACCCGTAAACGGAGAAGTCATCCATGAAAACCTCTACAATCTTTTCACAAAAGTCAAAGAATATAGCCATCATACATCTTTGAAAGGTGGCAGGTGCATTACATAAGCCAAAAGGCATACGTCTATAAGCAAAGGTACCGACAGGGCAGGTGAAAGTGGTTTTCTCCTGATCAGATTGTGCAACTGGTATTTGGGAGAAACCAGAATAACCGTCTAGAAAGCAAAAGTGTGTGTGTTTGGATAGTCTTTCTAGCATTTGGTCGATAAAAGGCAAAGGGTAATGACCTTTCCTAGTGGCCTTATTCAAGTTCCTAAAATCAATCACCATCCTATAGCCAGTGATAATCCTCTATAGGATCAACTCATCCTTATCATTAGGGACAACAGTGATGCCTCCCTTCTTAGGAACGCAATGCACCGGACTCACCCAATCTCTATGAGCAACATGATAGATAGTACCCGCTTCCAAGAGCTTTAGTATTTCTTTTCTTACTACTTCTTTCATCTTAGGATTCAATCTCCTTTGATGATCAACAACTGGTTTGAATTCAGGATCAGTTTTGATCTTGTGCTGGCATAGAGTGGGACTAATGCCCTTAAGATCATCAAGAGTATATCCTATAGCAACACGGTGCTTCCTCAAAGTTTTTAGTAGCTTCTTTTCTTCCTGCTCTGAGAGGCTAGCACCAATAATAACAGGATATATCTCCTTTTCATCAAGATAGGCATACTTAAGAGTATCAGGCAACTGTTTAAGCTCGAACACAGGATCACCCTTTGGTGGGGGTGGATCCCCAAGCAGTTCGACAGGCAAGTTATTCTTAAGGATAGGATATTGTTCTAAGACAACTCTATCTATTTCATCCCTTTCATCCATATGCATATCATTTTCATGCTCAAGCAAGTATTTCTCTAAGGGATCGGTAGGAGGCACGGAAATAGAGGCTAAGGCAATAGTTTCATCCTTCCTTGGCAACTCATTTTCATGAGGTTGTCTACCAATCTTAGAGATATTGAACTCATGTGACACACCTTCAAAGCCAAAAGTGACATTTTGCTTTTCACAATCAATATGAGCATTGACGGTATTGAGGAAGGGTCTGCCAAATATGATGGGACAAAAGCTATCTTGTGCAGTAGCAAGAACGAGGAAATCAGCAGGATACTTCATTTTACCACACAAGACTTCAACATCCCTAACAATTCCCACAGGGCAGATAGTATCTCTATTGGCAAGCTGAATAGTGACATCAATAGGCTCTATCTCAACAGGTGCAATCTCATCTTTGATTTCATCATATAAGGATTGAGATATTGCACTAACACTAGCACCCAAGTCACATAAACCATGATAGCAATGATCTCCTATCTTAACAGAAACTACACGCATGCCAACAACATGCCTATGTTTGTCTCTCGCGTGAGGTTTAGCAATTCTAGCAGCATCTTCACCGAAGTGAATATTATGTCCCTCAACTTCTTCAGACATAAGATCTTTGATAATAGCAATGCTAGGTTCAACTCTAATTTTCTCAGGGGGTGTAGGTGTTCTAATATAGCCTCTATGTATCACAGTTGAAGCTTTAGAATGATCCTTTATCCTAACAGGGAAAGGTGGTTTCTCAATGTAAGCACTGGGAACAACAGGATCATTATAGGCAATGACTTTCTCTTCAACTGGAGTGGGTTTAACTACATTGACTTCTAAAGGAGGATGAAATTTAAACCACCTCTCTTTGGGGAGATCAATATGAGCAGCAAAGGATTCACACAATGAAGCTACTATCTCAGAGTCAAGTCCATACTTAGCGCTAAAGTCACAAAAAGTATTTGTCTCAACAAAGGATTTAACGCAATCAAAAGTGAAATTCATACCTGACTCCTTACCTTCTTCAAGCTCCCAATCTTCAGAGTTGCGTTTAATTCTCTCCAATAAATTCCATTTGAAGTCAATATCTCTCTTCATAAAAGAACCGGTACAAGAAGTGTCAAGCATGGTGCGATCATCATGAGAAAGCCGAGCATAGAAGTTCTGAATGATAATTTCTCTCGAGAGCTGATGATTGGGGCATGAATATAACATTGATTTAAGACTTCCCCAAGCTTGAGAGATGCTTTCTCTGTCACGAGGCCAAAAATTGTAAATATAATTTCGATCACGATGTACTAAATGCATAGGATAAAACTTTTGATGAAATTCCAATTTCAACCGATTGTAGTCCCATGATCCAGTATCATTACATAGCCTATACCATGTCAACGCCTTATCCTTCAATGATAAAGGAAAGACCTTCTTATTGACCTCATCCTAGGGCACACGTGCAAGCTTAAATAAACCACAAACTTCATCAACATAGATCATATGCAAGTCTGGATGTGATGTTCCATCTCCTGTAAAAGGATTAGCCAGCAGTTTCTCAAGCATACCCGAAGGAAATTCAAAGCAATATTTTCAGTAGGTGCAGCAGGTTGAGGAGCAACTCTCCGTGCTTCCGTTCGAGGTGAAGATACCCCGAACAAGCCCCTCAAAGGATTAGTATCCATAGTGACAAGTGACAATAAATTTCAGCACACTATATGAATGTTTCCTTACCAAGTTCCACTTACCAAAGGCGCTTCACTCCCCGGCAACGGCACCAGAAAAGAGTCTTTATGACCCACAAGTGTAGGGGATCAATCGTAGTCCTTTCGATAAGTAAGAGTGTCGAACCCAACGAGGAGCAGAAGGATCTGACAAGTGGTTTTCAGCAAGAAAATATCTGCAAGCACTGAAATTATCGGTAACAAGTGATTGTGTGGTGAGATGATTCGTAGCGAGCAACAAGTAACAAAAGTAGCAACGGTGCAACAAAGTGGCCCAATCTCTTTTGTAGCAAGGGACAAGCATGGACAAAGTCTTATAGGAGGAAAAACGCTCCCGAGGACACACGGGAATTTCTGTCATGCTAGTTTCATCATGTTCATATGATTCGCGTTCGTTACTTTGGTAGTTTGATATGTGGGTGGACCAGCGCTTGGGTACTGCCCTTACTTGGACAAGCATCACACTTATGATTAACCCCTCTCGCAAGCATCCGCAACTACGAAAGAAGAATTAAGACAAAGTCTAACCATAGCATTAAACTAGTGGATCCAAATCAGCCACTTACGAAGTAACACATAAACTAGGGTTTAAGCTTCTGTCACTCTAGCAACCCATCATCTACTTACTACTTCACAATGCCTTCCTCTAGGACCAAATAATGGTGAAGTGTTATGTAGTTGATGTTCGCATAACACCACTAGAGGAAAAACAACATACAACATATCAAAATACCGAACGAATACCAAATTCACACGACTATTATTAGCATGACTTATTCCATGTCCTCAGTAACAAAAATAACTACTCACAAAGCATAATCATAATCATGATCAAAGGTGTAATGAGTAGCATCAAGGATCTGAACATAAACTCTTCCACCAACTAATCCAACTAGCGTCAACTACAAAGAGTAATCAACACTACTAGCAACCTTACAAGTACCAATCGGAGTCGCGAGACGGAGATTGGTTACAAGAGATGAACTAGGGTTTGGATATGAGATGGTGCTGATGAAGATGTTGATGGTGACGAGTCCCCTCCGACGAGACGAGTGTTGGTGATGACGATGGCGACGATTTCCCCCTCCGGGAGGGAAGTTTCCCCGGCAGGATTATCCTTTCGGAGCTCTAGATTGGTTCTGCTCAAGTTTCGCCTCGTGGCAGCGATGAAACCACGAAAAAGCTCCCGTCTGATTTTTTTATGGACGAAACCCTCCATATAGCAAAAGAGGGGGGGCAAGTGGGCCAGCAGGGTGCCCACAAGCCCCCATGGCATGGCCTGGGGGGTGGTCGCGCCGTGCAGGCTTGTGGCCACCCCCTGGCGCCCCTCTGGCGCTTCTTCGGCCCAGTATTTTTTTTATATTGGGGAAAAAATCTCCGTTGATTTTCACGGCGTTTGGAGTTGCGCAGAATAGGTATCTCAACTTTGCTCCACTTTCAGGCCAGAATTCCAGTTGCCGGTATTCTCCCTCTTCATGTAAACCTTGCAAAATAAGAGAGAAAAGGCATAAGAATAGTATCGTGAAGTGAAATAACAGCCAAAGAAGCGATAAATATCAACATGAAAACATGATGCAAAATGGACGTATCAATGCCCTAGAGGCAATAATAAATTAGTTATTATTATATTTTCTTGTTCATAATAATTATTTATTATCCATGCTAGAATTGTATTGATTTGAAACTCAAATACATGTGTGGATATATAGACAACACACTGTCCCTAGTGAGCCTCTGGTTGACTAGTTCGTTGATCAAAGATGGTCAAGGTTTCCTAGACATAGGCACGTGTTGTCACTTGATAATAGGATCACATCATTATGAGAATGATGTGATGGACAAGACCCAAACTATAAACGTAGTATATGATGGTGTCAGTTTATTGCTACTGTTTTCTGCATGTCAATGTATCTGTTCCTATGACCATGAGATCATGCAACTCCCGGACACCGGAGGAATACCTTGTGGGTTATTAAACGTCACAACGTAACTGGGTGACTATAAAGGTGCTCTAGAGGAATCTCCAAAGGTGTCTGTTGGGTTGGCATGGATCAAGACTGGGATTTGTCACTCCGTGTGACGGAGAGGTATCTCGGGGCCCACTCGTAATACAACATCACAACAAGCCTTGTAAGTAACGTGACTAAGTAGTTAGTTACGGGATCTTGTATTAAGGAATGAGTAAAGAGACTTGCCGATAACGAGATTGAACTAGGTATAGAGATACCGAGGATCAAA